>NW_028123705.1:0-558860 GCF_965194805.1 Balaenoptera borealis | reverse complement strand
TGAATTGCAGTGCCCCTGAGCTCCATTTTTCAACTCGCTTTCTTGGGAGCTGGCCGCAAAAGCGCAGGATTGCTTCAGGCCCTATTCTGGCTCCGGGCGGCAGGCTGAGCCTGTGGTTAATTCTGCTTCCTGATGGGAAAATAGAGTGACCTGTGCCTGTCCCAACACCTAGAGCTAGTCTCTCATTGGTTCCCCCTCTTCCCGTTCATCCTCAGGACAAATTGCAACGTGTACGGAACAGGAGGTTAAAGGTGCTGATTCTCCTAGGAGGGAGATTGCTAGTAAAGCGGCTGGAATGGCGAACCGGAGCACAAGGAGATGAGAAATGAGGTGCGTTTTAGAAACCTTTCCCGGTCACACGGTGTACCATCTTCTGGGTTTCTCGTGCATGTTTTCGACGTAGGAAGATGCCCTTGAACCTGGAGATTTGGGACCCATGGGATGGGTACCACTCCGTATTACTTTACAGGGTCTGCGTTAGCTCACCCAACCTCACCAAACCTCTCAGCCCCAAGAGTGTCCACCCTTATGTCTCAATCAGCTGTGGGTCTAGATATGGTCAATCCAGGTGGCATCGCAGCCCCTGAACGAATTTTGTAAGAATTTCTCTCTCTTTCACTGTCTTTGTTTCACGGGTTTTTAAAAGTAATTGATTTTTATAATAGGGTTTAGCTGCTTTGCACTGCTGTGTTTATGCCGCTTTACACCCACTTGACTCACTTACAGAGAGATATCAATACATAGGTTTTAAGATTCTTACTAGTCAGATATATTCTTGGGCGGTGAATAGGGGGCGTTGAGTCCAGTTCACTGAGCAAGGAGTAGGTCTTGTCTATTACATATTGGGTTTATGGAACGGTATCTGAGCTAATTTGAAACCCTTGTTTTATGCATCACCCCACCTCACCTTTCCCGTTAAGCAGCCATAGTGTGTTTTCTAAACGTGCGACTCTGTTCTGTTTTGTAATTCAGTTCAAGGGTAGCGGTTTTTACATTCCCTCTGTAAGTGATATCTTATGATAAGTGTCTTTTTCTGTGTGAGTTATTTCACTTAGAATCGTCGTACCTAAATCCACTCATCATGCTGCTCCTAGCCTTATGACGTTGATTTCATGGCTGAGTGATATTCCATTGTACATAAGGACCACAACTTCTTTATCCATTCTTCTCTTTCCTGGGATGTTTAAGGTGTAACGAAGTGGAGGTTCTTGTCAACAGAGCAGCCCTAAACTTTGGGGTGCCTGTGTCTTGCTGATTTTTAGTTTTCCCAATTTATACGCCCATGAGTGGAAGTGCCCTATGCTCTCTAAGCTGAGTTTTTTAGATGTTTCAGGACACACCGTACACTTCTCCAGAGTGGCTGTTGGCAATTTACAGCCCGCCCATCAGCGTAGCAAGGCTCCCATTTCTCCATGGCCTGTCCTGCATTTCTGGTTTTGACACTTTATTCAGCATGGCCCTTTTGACCGATGGGAAGCGAGACTTCTTTGTAGCGCTGATTTGCCTTTCCAGGTTGCTTGGTTGGCCAAAAAGGGCGTATGCGTTTTTTCCTGAATATATTCAGGAAAAAACGCATACGCCCTTTTTGGCCAAGGGCATCATTGTCGAGGTTTTGCCGCTTTTCCTGTGCTTTAAAGGCGATTCGAATCTACCTCCTGAAATCGGTTTCCTGCAATTCTGCCTTGCTTTCAAATCCTCTTCGTAGCCTTCCCTCCATATATTTGTGGACGAGAGTTATCATTTCTAACTCTGCAGGTTTGTGAATTGCAGTGCCCCTGAGCTCCATTTTTCAACTCGCTTTCTTGGGAGCTGGCCGCAAAAGCGCAGGATTGCTTCAGGCCCTATTCTGGCTCCGGGCGGCAGGCTGAGCCTGTGGTTAATTCTGCTTCCTGATGGGAAAATAGAGTGACCTGTGCCTGTCCCAACACCTAGAGCTAGTCTCTCATTGGTTCCCCCTCTTCCCGTTCATCCTCAGGACAAATTGCAACGTGTTCGGAACAGGAGGTTAAAGGTGCTGATTCTCCAAGGAGGGAGATTGCTAGTAAAGCGGCTGGAATGGCGAACCGGAGCACAAGGAGATGAGAAATGAGGTGCGTTTTAGAAACCTTTCCCGGTCACACGGTGTACCATCTTCTGGGTTTCTCGTGCATGTTTTCGACGTAGGAAGATGCCCTTGAACCTGGAGATTTGGGACCCATGGGATGGGTACCACGCCGAATTACTTTACAGGGTCTGCGTTAGCTCACCCAACCTCACCAAACCTCTCAGCCCCAAGAGTGTCCACCCTTATGTCTCAGTCATCTGTGGGTCTAGATATGGTCAATCCAGGTGGCATCGCAGCCCCTGAACGAATTTTGTAAGAATTTCTCTCTCTTTCACTGTCTTTGTTTCACGGGTTTTTAAAAGTAATTGATTTTTATAATAGGGTTTAGCTGCTTTGCACTGCTGTGTTTATGCCGCTTTACACCCACTTGACTCACTTACAGAGAGATATCAATACATAGGTTTTAAGATTCTTACTAGTCAGATATATTCTTGGGCGGTGAATAGGGGGCGTTGAGTCCAGTTCACTGAGCAAGGAGTAGGTCTGGTCTATTACATATTGGGTTTATGGAACGGTATCTGAGCTAATTTGAAACCCTTGTTTTATGCATCACCCCACCTCACCTTTCCCGTTAAGCAGCCATAGTGTGTTTTCTAAACGTGCGACTCTGTTCTGTTTTGTAATTCAGTTCAAGGGTAGCGGTTTTTACATTCCCTCTGTAAGTGATATCTTATGATAAGTGTCTTTTTCTGTGTGACTTATTTCACTTAGAATCGTCGTACCTAAATCCACTCATCATGCTGCTCCTAGCCTTATGACGTTGATTTCATGGCTGAGTGATATTCCATTGTACATAAGGACCACAACTTCTTTATCCATTCTTCTCTTTCCTGGGATGTTTAAGGTGTAACGAAGTGGAGGTTCTTGTCAACAGAGCAGCCCTAAACTTTGGGGTGCCTGTGTCTTGCTGATTTTTAGTTTTCCCAATTTATACGCCCATGAGTGGAAGTGCCCTATGCTCTCTAAGCTGAGTTTTTTAGATGTTTCAGGACACAGCGTACACTTCTCCAGAGTGGCTGTTGGCCATTTACAGCCCGCCCATCAGCGTAGCAAGGCTCCCATTTCTCCATGGCCTGTCCTGCATTTCTGGTTTTGACACTTTATTCAGCATGGCCCTTTTGACCGATGGGAAGCGAGACTTCTTTGTAGCGCTGATTTGCCTTTCCAGGTTGCTTGGTTGGCCAAAAAGGGCGTATGCGTTTTTTCCTGAATATATTCAGGAAAAAACGCATACGCCCTTTTTGGCCAAGGGCATCATTGTCGAGGTTTTGCCGCTTTTCCTGTGCTTTAAATGCGATTCGAATCTACCTCCTGAAATCTGTTTCCTGCAATTCTACCTTGCTTTCAAATCCTCTTCGTAGCCTTCCCTCCATATATTTGTGGACGAGAGTTATCATTTCTAACTCTGCAGGTTTGTGAATTGCAGTGCCCCTGAGCACCATTTTTCAACTCGCTTTCTTGGGAGCTGGCCGCAAAAGCGCAGGATTGCTTCAGGCCCTATTCTGGCTCCGGGCGGCAGGCTGAGCCTGTGGTTAATTCTGCTTCCTGATGGGAAAATAGAGTGACCTGTGCCTGTCCCAACACCTAGAGCTAGTCTCTCATTGGTTCCCCCTCTTCCCGTTCATCCTCAGGACAAATTGCAACGTGTACGGAACAGGAGGTTAAAGGTGCTGATTCTCCTAGGAGGGAGATTGCTAGTAAAGCGGCTGGAATGGCGAACCGGAGCACAAGGAGATGAGAAATGAGGTGCGTTTTAGAAACCTTTCCCGGTCACACGGTGTACCATCTTCTGGGTTTCTCGTGCATGTTTTCGACGTAGGAAGATGCCCTTGAACCTGGAGATTTGGGACCCATGGGATGGGTACCACGCCGAATTACTTTAAAGGGTCTGCGTTAGCTCACCCAACCTCACCAAACCTCTCAGCCCCAAGAGTGTCCACCCTTATGTCTCAATCAGCTGTGGGTCTAGATATGGTCAATCCAGGTGGCTTCGCAGCCCCTGAACGAATTTTGTAAGAATTTCTCTCTCTTTCACTGTCTTTGTTTCACGGGTTTTTAAAAGTAATTGATTTTTATAATAGGGTTTAGCTGCTTTGCACTGCTGTGTTTATGCCGCTTTACACCCACTTGACTCACTTACAGAGAGATATCACTACATAGGTTTTAAGATTCTTACTAGTCAGATATATTCTTGGGCGGTGAATAGGGGGCGTTGAGTCCAGTTCACTGAGCAAGGAGTAGGTCTGGTCTATTACATATTGGGTTTATGGAACGGTATCTGAGCTAATTTGAAACCCTTGTTTTATGCATCACCCCACCTCACCTTTCCCGTTAAGCAGCCATAGTGTGTTTTCTAAACGTGCGACTCTGTTCTGTTTTGTAATTCAGTTCAAGGGTAGCGGTTTTTACATTCCCTCTGTAAGTGATATCTTATGATAAGTGTCTTTTTCTGTGTGAGTTATTTCACTTAGAATCGTCGTACCTAAATCCACTCATCATGCTGCTCCTAGCCTTATGACGTTGATTTCATGGCTGAGTGATATTCCATTGTACATAAGGACCACAACTTCTTTATCCATTCTTCTCTTTCCTGGGATGTTTAAGGTGTAACGAAGTGGAGGTTCTTGTCAACAGAGCAGCCCTAAACTTTGGGGTGCCTGTGTCTTGCTGATTTTTAGTTTTCCCAATTTATACGCCCATGAGTGGAAGTGCCCTATGCTCTCTAAGCTGAGTTTTTTAGATGTTTCAGGACACACCGTACACTTCTCCAGAGTGGCTGTTGGCAATTTACAGCCCGCCCATCAGCGTAGCAAGGCTCCCATTTCTCCATGGCCTGTCCTGCATTTCTGGTTTTGACACTTTATTCAGCATGGCCCTTTTGACCGATGGGAAGCGAGACTTCTTTGTAGCGCTGATTTGCCTTTCCAGGTTGCTTGGTTGGCCAAAAAGGGCGTATGCGTTTTTTCCTGAATATATTCAGGAAAAAACGCATACGCCCTTTTTGGCCAAGGGCATCATTGTCGAGGTTTTGCCGCTTTTCCTGTGCTTTAAAGGCGATTCGAATCTACCTCCTGAAATCGGTTTCCTGCAATTCTGCCTTGCTTTCAAATCCTCTTCGTTGCCTTCCCTCCATATATTTGTGGACGAGAGTTATCATTTCTAACTCTGCAGGTTTGTGAATTGCAGTGCCCCTGAGCTCCATTTTTCAACTCGCTTTCTTGGGAGCTGGCCGCAAAAGCGCAGGATTGCTTCAGGCCCTATTCTGGCTCCGGGCGGCAGGCTGAGCCTGTGGTTAATTCTGCTTCCTGATGGGAAAATAGAGTGACCTGTGCCTGTCCCAACACCTAGAGCTAGTCTCTCATTGGTTCCCCCTCTTCCCGTTCATCCTCAGGACAAATTGCAACGTGTACGGAACAGGAGGTTAAAGGTGCTGATTCTCCTAGGAGGGAGATTGCTAGTAAAGCGGCTGGAATGGCGAACCGGAGCACAAGGAGATGAGAAATGAGGTGCGTTTTAGAAACCTTTCCCGGTCACACGGTGTACCATCTTCTGGGTTTCTCGTGCATGTTTTCGACGTAGGAAGATGCCCTTGAACCTGGAGATTTGGGACCCATGGGATGGGTACCACGCCGTATTACTTTACAGGGTCTGCGTTAGCTCACCCAACCTCACCAAACCTCTCAGCCCCAAGAGTGTCCACCCTTATGTCTCAATCAGCTGTGGGTCTAGATATGGTCAATCCAGGTGGCATCGCAGCCCCTGAACGAATTTTGTAAGAATTTCTCTCTCTTTCACTGTCTTTGTTTCACGGGTTTTTAAAAGTAATTGATTTTTATAATAGGGTTTAGCTGCTTTGCACTGCTGTGTTTATGCCGCTTTACACCCACTTGACTCACTTACAGAGAGATATCACTACATAGGTTTCAAGATTCTTACTAGTCAGATATATTCTTGGGCGGTGAATAGGGGGCGTTGAGTCCAGTTCACTGAGCAAGGAGTAGGTCTGGTCTATTACATATTGGGTTTATGGAACGGTATCTGAGCTAATTTGAAACCCTTGTTTTATGCATCACCCCACCTCACCTTTCCCGTTAAGCAGCCATAGTGTGTTTTCTAAACGTGCGACTCTGTTCTGTTTTGTAATTCAGTTCAAGGGTAGCGGTTTTTACATTCCCTCTGTAAGTGATATCTTATGATAAGTGTCTTTTTCTGTGTGAGTTATTTCACTTAGAATCGTCGTACCTAAATCCACTCATCATGCTGCTCCTAGCCTTATGACGTTGATTTCATGGCTGAGTGATATTCCATTGTACATAAGGACCACAACTTCTTTATCCATTCTTCTCTTTCCTGGGATGTTTAAGGTGTAACGAAGTGGAGGTTCTTGTCAACAGAGCAGCCCTAAACTTTGGGGTGCCTGTGTCTTGCTGATTTTTAGTTTTCCCAATTTATACGCCCATGAGTGGAAGTGCCCTATGCTCTCTAAGCTGAGTTTTTTAGATGTTTCAGGACACACCGTACACTTCTCCAGAGTGGCTGTTGGCAATTTACAGCCCGCCCATCAGCGTAGCAAGGCTCCCATTTCTCCATGGCCTGTCCTGCATTTCTGGTTTTGACACTTTATTCAGCATGGCCCTTTTGACCGATGGGAAGCGAGACTTCTTTGTAGCGCTGATTTGCCTTTCCAGGTTGCTTGGTTGGCCAAAAAGGGCGTATGCGTTTTTTCCTGAATATATTCAGGAAAAAACGCATACGCCCTTTTTGGCCAAGGGCATCATTGTCGAGGTTTTGCCGCTTTTCCTGTGCTTTAAAGGCGATTCGAATCTACCTCCTGAAATCGGTTTCCTGCAATTCTGCCTTGCTTTCAAATCCTCTTCGTTGCCTTCCCTCCATATATTTGTGGACGAGAGTTATCATTTCTAACTCTGCAGGTTTGTGAATTGCAGTGCCCCTGAGCTCCATTTTTCAACTCGCTTTCTTGGGAGCTGGCCGCAAAAGCGCAGGATTGCTTCAGGCCCTATTCTGGCTCCGGGCGGCAGGCTGAGCCTGTGGTTAATTCTGCTTCCTGATGGGAAAATAGAGTGACCTGTGCCTGTCCCAACACCTAGAGCTAGTCTGTCATTGGTTCCCCCTCTTCCCGTTCATCCTCAGGACAAATTGCAACGTGTACGGAACAGGAGGTTAAAGGTGCTGATTCTCCTAGGAGGGAGATTGCTAGTAAAGCGGCTGGAATGGCGAACCGGAGCACAAGGAGATGAGAAATGAGGTGCGTTTTAGAAACCTTTCCCGGTCACACGGTGTACCATCTTCTGGGTTTCTCGTGCATGTTTTCGACGTAGGAAGATGCCCTTGAACCTGGAGATTTGGGACCCATGGGATGGGTACCACGCCGTATTACTTTACAGGGTCTGCGTTAGCTCACCCAACCTCACCAAACCTCTCAGCCCCAAGAGTGTCCACCCTTATGTCTCAATCAGCTGTGGGTCTAGATATGGTCAATCCAGGTGGCATCGCAGCCCCTGAACGAATTTTGTAAGAATTTCTCTCTCTTTCACTGTCTTTGTTTCACGGGTTTTTAAAAGTAATTGATTTTTATAATAGGGTTTAGCTGCTTTGCACTGCTGTGTTTATGCCGCTTTACACCCACTTGACTCACTTACAGAGAGATATCAATACATAGGTTTTAAGATTCTTACTAGTCAGATATATTCTTGGGCGGTGAATAGGGGGCGTTGAGTCCAGTTCACTGAGCAAGGAGTAGGTCTTGTCTATTACATATTGGGTTTATGGAACGGTATCTGAGCTAATTTGAAACCCTTGTTTTATGCATCACCCCACCTCACCTTTCCCGTTAAGCAGCCATAGTGTGTTTTCTAAACGTGCGACTCTGTTCTGTTTTGTAATTCAGTTCAAGGGTAGCGGTTTTTACATTCCCTCTGTAAGTGATATCTTATGATAAGTGTCTTTTTCTGTGTGAGTTATTTCACTTAGAATCGTCGTACCTAAATCCACTCATCATGCTGCTCCTAGCCTTATGACGTTGATTTCATGGCTGAGTGATATTCCATTGTACATAAGGACCACAACTTCTTTATCCATTCTTCTCTTTCCTGGGATGTTTAAGGTGTAACGAAGTGGAGGTTCTTGTCAACAGAGCAGCCCTAAACTTTGGGGTGCCTGTGTCTTGCTGATTTTTAGTTTTCCCAATTTATACGCCCATGAGTGGAAGTGCCCTATGCTCTCTAAGCTGAGTTTTTTAGATGTTTCAGGACACACCGTACACTTCTCCAGAGTGGCTGTTGGCAATTTACAGCCCGCCCATCAGCGTAGCAAGGCTCCCATTTCTCCATGGCCTGTCCTGCATTTCTGGTTTTGACACTTTATTCAGCATGGCCCTTTTGACCGATGGGAAGCGAGACTTCTTTGTAGCGCTGATTTGCCTTTCCAGGTTGCTTGGTTGGCCAAAAAGGGCGTATGCGTTTTTTCCTGAATATATTCAGGAAAAAACGCATACGCCCTTTTTGGCCAAGGGCATCATTGTCGAGGTTTTGCCGCTTTTCCTGTGCTTTAAAGGCGATTCGAATCTACCTCCTGAAATCGGTTTCCTGCAATTCTGCCTTGCTTTCAAATCCTCTTCGTAGCCTTCCCTCCATATATTTGTGGACGAGAGTTATCATTTCTAACTCTGCAGGTTTGTGAATTGCAGTGCCCCTGAGCTCCATTTTTCAACTCGCTTTCTTGGGAGCTGGCCGCAAAAGCGCAGGATTGCTTCAGGCCCTATTCTGGCTCCGGGCGGCAGGCTGAGCCTGTGGTTAATTCTGCTTCCTGATGGGAAAATAGAGTGACCTGTGCCTGTCCCAACACCTAGAGCTAGTCTCTCATTGGTTCCCCCTCTTCCCGTTCATCCTCAGGACAAATTGCAACGTGTTCGGAACAGGAGGTTAAAGGTGCTGATTCTCCAAGGAGGGAGATTGCTAGTAAAGCGGCTGGAATGGCGAACCGGAGCACAAGGAGATGAGAAATGAGGTGCGTTTTAGAAACCTTTCCCGGTCACACGGTGTACCATCTTCTGGGTTTCTCGTGCATGTTTTCGACGTAGGAAGATGCCCTTGAACCTGGAGATTTGGGACCCATGGGATGGGTACCACGCCGAATTACTTTACAGGGTCTGCGTTAGCTCACCCAACCTCACCAAACCTCTCAGCCCCAAGAGTGTCCACCCTTATGTCTCAGTCATCTGTGGGTCTAGATATGGTCAATCCAGGTGGCATCGCAGCCCCTGAACGAATTTTGTAAGAATTTCTCTCTCTTTCACTGTCTTTGTTTCACGGGTTTTTAAAAGTAATTGATTTTTATAATGGGGTTTAGCTGCTTTGCACTGCTGTGTTTATGCCGCTTTACACCTACTTGACTCACTTACAGAGAGATATCACTACATAGGTTTTAAGATTCTTACTAGTCAGATATATTCTTGGGCGGTGAATAGGGGTTGTTGAGTCCAGTTCACTGAGCAAGGAGTAGGTCTTGTCTATTACATATTGGGTTTATGGAACGGTATCTGAGCTAATTTGAAACCCTTGTTTTATGCATCACCCCACCTCACCTTTCCCGTTAAGCAGCCATAGTGTGTTTTCTAAACGTGCGACTCTGTTCTGTTTTGTAATTCAGTTCAAGGGTAGCGGTTTTTACATTCCCTCTGTCAGTGATATCTTATGATAAGTGTCTTTTTCTGTGTGACTTATTTCACTTAGAATCGTCGTACCTAAATCCACTCATCATGCTGCTCCTAGCCTTATGACGTTGATTTCATGGCTGAGTGATATTCCATTGTACATAAGGACCACAACTTCTTTATCCATTCTTCTCTTTCCTGGGATGTTTAAGGTGTAACGAAGTGGAGGTTCTTGTCAACAGAGCAGCCCTAAACTTTGGGGTGCCTGTGTCTTGCTGATTTTTAGTTTTCCCAATTTATACGCCCATGAGTGGAAGTGCCCTATGCTCTCTAAGCTGAGTTTTTTAGATGTTTCAGGACACACTGTACACTTCTCCAGAGTGGCTGTTGGCAATTTACAGCCCGCCCATCAGCGTAGCAAGGCTCCCATTTCTCCATGGCCTGTCCTGCATTTCTGGTTTTGACACTTTATTCAGCATGGCCCTTTTGACCGATGGGAAGCGAGACTTCTTTGTAGCGCTGATTTGCCTTTCCAGGTTGCTTGGTTGGCCAAAAAGGGCGTATGCGTTTTTTCCTGAATATATTCAGGAAAAAACGCATACGCCCTTTTTGGCCAAGGGCATCATTGTCGAGGTTTTGCCGCTTTTCCTGTGCTTTAAAGGCGATTCGAATCTACCTCCTGAAATCGGTTTCCTGCAATTCTGCCTTGCTTTCAAATCCTCTTCGTAGCCTTCCCTCCATATATTTGTGGACGAGAGTTATCATTTCTAACTCTGCAGGTTTGTGAATTGCAGTGCCCCTGAGCTCCATTTTTCAACTCGCTTTCTTGGGAGCTGGCCGCAAAAGCGCAGGATTGCTTCAGGCCCTATTCTGGCTCCGGGCGGCAGGCTGAGCCTGTGGTTAATTCTGCTTCCTGATGGGAAAATAGAGTGACCTGTGCCTGTCCCAACACCTAGAGCTAGTCTCTCATTGGTTCCCCCTCTTCCCGTTCATCCTCAGGACAAATTGCAACGTGTACGGAACAGAAGGTTAAAGGTGCTGATTCTCCAAGGAGGGGGATTGCTAGTAAAGCGGCTGGAATGGCGAACCGGAGCACAAGGAGATGAGAAATGAGGTGCGTTTTAGAAACCTTTCCCGGTCACACGGTGTACCATCTTCTGGGTTTCTCGTGCATGTTTTCGACGTAGGAAGATGCCCTTGACCCTGGAGATTTGGGACCCATGGGATGGGTACCACGCCGTATTACTTTAAAGGGTCTGCGTTTGCTCACCCAACCTCACCAAACCTCTCAGCCCCAAGAGTGTCCACCCTTATGTCTCAGTCATTTGTGGGTCTAGATATGGTCAATCCAGGTGGCATCGCAGCCCCTGAACGAATTTTGTAAGAATTTCTCTCTCTTTCACTGTCTTTGTTTCACGGGTTTTTAAAAGTAATTGATTTTTATAATAGGGTTTAGCTGCTTTGCACTGCTGTGTTTATGCCGCTTTTCACCCACTTGACTCACTTACAGAGAGATATCAATACATAGGTTTTAAGATTCTTACTAGTCAGATATATTCTTGGGCGGTGAATAGGGGGCGTTGAGTCCAGTTCACTGAGCAAGGAGTAGGTCTTGTCTATTACATATTGGGTTTATGGAACGGTATCTGAGCTAATTTGAAACCCTTGTTTTATGCATCACCCCACCTCACCTTTCCCGTTAAGCAGCCATAGTGTGTTTTCTAAACGTGCGACTCTGTTCTGTTTTGTAATTCAGTTCAAGGGTAGCGGTTTTTACATTCTCTCTGTAAGTGATATCTTATGATAAGTGTCTTTCTGTGTGACTTATTTCACTTAGAATCGTCGTACCTAAATCCACTCATCATGCTGCTCCTAGCCTTATGACGTTGATTTCATGGCTGAGTGATATTCCATTGTACATAAGGACCACAACTTCTTTATCCATTCTTCTCTTTCCTGGGATGTTTAAGGTGTAACGAAGTGGAGGTTCTTGTCAACAGAGCAGCCCTAAACTTTGGGGTGCCTGTGTCTTGCTGATTTTTAGTTTTCCCAATTTATACGCCCATGAGTGGAAGTGCCCTATGCTCTCTAAGCTGAGTTTTTTAGATGTTTCAGGACACACCGTACACTTCTCCAGAGTGGCTGTTGGCCATTTACAGCCCGCCCATCAGCGTAGCAAGGCTCCCATTTCTCCATGGCCTGTCCTGCATTTCTGGTTTTGACACTTTATTCAGCATGGCCCTTTTGACCGATGGGAAGCGAGACTTCTTTGTAGCGCTGATTTGCCTTTCCAGGTTGCTTGGTTGGCCAAAAAGGGCGTATGCGTTTTTTCCTGAATATATTCAGGAAAGAACGCATACGCCCTTTTTGGCCAAGGGCATCATTGTCGAGGTTTTGCTGCTTTTCCTGTGCTTTAAAGGCGATTCGAATCTACCTCCTGGAATCGGTTTCCTGCAATTCTGCCTTGCTTTCAAATCCTCTTCGTTGCCTTCCCTCCATATATTTGTGGACGAGAGTTATCATTTCTAACTCTGCAGGTTTGTGAATTGCAGTGCCCCTGAGCTCCATTTTTCAACTCGCTTTCTTGGGAGCTGGCCGCAAAAGCGCAGGATTGCTTCAGGCCCTGTTCTGGCTCTCGGCAGCAGGCTGAGCCTGTGGTTAATTCTTCTTCCTGATGGGAAAATAGAGTGACCTGTGCCTGTCCCAACACCTAGAGCTAGTCTCTCATTGGTTCCCCCTCTTCCCGTTCATCCTCAGGACAAATTGCAACGTGTACGGAACAGGAGGTTAAAGGTGCTGATTCTCCAAGGAGGGAGATTGCTAGTAAAGCGGCTGGAATGGCGAACCGGAGCACAAGGAGATGAGAAATGAGGTGCGTTTTAGAAACCTTTCCCGGTCACACGGTGTACCATCTTCTGGGTTGCTCGTGCATGTTTTCGACGTAGGAAGATGCCCTTGAACCTGGAGATTTGGGACCCATGGGATGGGTACCACGCCGTATTACTTTAAAGGGTCTGCGTTTGCTCACCCAACCTCACCAAACCTCTCAGCCCCAAGAGTGTCCACCCTTATGTCTCAGTCATCTGTGGGTCTAGATATGGTCAATCCAGGTGGCATCGCAGCCCCTGAACGAATTTTGTAAGAATTTCTCTCTCTTTCACTGTCTTTGTTTCACGGGTTTTTAAAAGTAATTGATTTTTATAATGGGGTTTAGCTGCTTTGCACTGCTGTGTTTATGCCGCTTTACACCTACTTGACTCACTTACAGAGAGATATCAATACATAGGTTTTAAGATTCTTACTAGTCAGATATATTCTTGGGCGGTGAATAGGGGTTGTTGAGTCCAGTTCACTGAGCAAGGAGTAGGTCTTGTCTATTACATATTGGGTTTATGGAACGGTATCTGAGCTAATTTGAAACCCTTGTTTTATGCATCACCCCACCTCACCTTTCCCGTTAAGCAGCCATAGTGTGTTTTCTAAACGTGCGACTCTGTTCTGTTTTGTAATTCAGTTCAAGGGTAGCGGTTTTTACATTCCCTCTGTAAGTGATATCTTATGATAAGTGTCTTTTTCTGTGTGACTTATTTCACTTAGAATCGTCGTACCTAAATCCACTCATCATGCTGCTCCTAGCCTTATGACGTTGATTTCATGGCTGAGTGATATTCCATTGTACATAAGGACCACAACTTCTTTATCCATTCTTCTCTTTCCTGGGATGTTTAAGGTGTAACGAAGTGGAGGTTCTTGTCAACAGAGCAGCCCTAAACTTTGGGGTGCCTGTGTCTTGCTGATTTTTAGTTTTCCCAATTTATACGCCCATGAGTGGAAGTGCCCTATGCTCTCTAAGCTGAGTTTTTTAGATGTTTCAGGACACACCGTACACTTCTCCAGAGTGGCTGTTGGCCATTTACAGCCCGCCCATCAGCGTAGCAAGGCTCCCATTTCTCCATGGCCTGTCCTGCATTTCTGGTTTTGACACTTTATTCAGCATGGCCCTTTTGACCGATGGGAAGCGAGACTTCTTTGTAGCGCTGATTTGCCTTTCCAGGTTGCTTGGTTGGCCAAAAAGGGCGTATGCGTTTTTTCCTGAATATATTCAGGAAAAAACGCATACGCCCTTTTTGGCCAAGGGCATCATTGTCGAGGTTTTGCCACTTTTCCTGTGCTTTAAATGCGATTCGAATCTACCTCCTGAAATCTGTTTCCTGCAATTCTACCTTGCTTTCAAATCCTCTTCGTAGCCTTCCCTCCATATATTTGTGGACGAGAGTTATCATTTCTAACTCTGCAGGTTTGTGAATTGCAGTGCCCCTGAGCACCATTTTTCAACTCGCTTTCTTGGGAGCTGGCCGCAAAAGCGCAGGATTGCTTCAGGCCCTATTCTGGCTCCGGGCGGCAGGCTGAGCCTGTGGTTAATTCTGCTTCCTGATGGGAAAATAGAGTGACCTGTGCCTGTCCCAACACCTAGAGCTAGTCTCTCATTGGTTCCCCCTCTTCCCGTTCATCCTCAGGACAAATTGCAACGTGTACGGAACAGGAGGTTAAAGGTGCTGATTCTCCTAGGAGGGAGATTGCTAGTAAAGCGGCTGGAATGGCGAACCGGAGCACAAGGAGATGAGAAATGAGGTGCGTTTTAGAAACCTTTCCCGGTCACACGGTGTACCATCTTCTGGGTTTCTCGTGCATGTTTTCGACGTAGGAAGATGCCCTTGAACCTGGAGATTTGGGACCCATGGGATGGGTACCACGCCGAATTACTTTAAAGGGTCTGCGTTAGCTCACCCAACCTCACCAAACCTCTCAGCCCCAAGAGTGTCCACCCTTATGTCTCAATCAGCTGTGGGTCTAGATATGGTCAATCCAGGTGGCATCGCAGCCCCTGAACGAATTTTGTAAGAATTTCTCTCTCTTTCACTGTCTTTGTTTCACGGGTTTTTAAAAGTAATTGATTTTTATAATAGGGTTTAGCTGCTTTGCACTGCTGTGTTTATGCCGCTTTACACCCACTTGACTCACTTACAGAGAGATATCACTACATAGGTTTTAAGATTCTTACTAGTCAGATATATTCTTGGGCGGTGAATAGGGGGCGTTGAGTCCAGTTCACTGAGCAAGGAGTAGGTCTGGTCTATTACATATTGGGTTTATGGAACGGTATCTGAGCTAATTTGAAACCCTTGTTTTATGCATCACCCCACCTCACCTTTCCCGTTAAGCAGCCATAGTGTGTTTTCTAAACGTGCGACTCTGTTCTGTTTTGTAATTCAGTTCAAGGGTAGCGGTTTTTACATTCTCTCTGTAAGTGATATCTTATGATAAGTGTCTTTTTCTGTGTGAGTTATTTCACTTAGAATCGTCGTACCTAAATCCACTCATCATGCTGCTCCTAGCCTTATGACGTTGATTTCATGGCTGAGTGATATTCCATTGTACATAAGGACCACAACTTCTTTATCCATTCTTCTCTTTCCTGGGATGTTTAAGGTGTAACGAAGTGGAGGTTCTTGTCAACAGAGCAGCCCTAAACTTTGGGGTGCCTGTGTCTTGCTGATTTTTAGTTTTCCCAATTTATACGCCCATGAGTGGAAGTGCCCTATGCTCTCTAAGCTGAGTTTTTTAGATGTTTCAGGACACACCGTACACTTCTCCAGAGTGGCTGTTGGCCATTTACAGCCCGCCCATCAGCGTAGCAAGGCTCCCATTTCTCCATGGCCTGTCCTGCATTTCTGGTTTTGACACTTTATTCAGCATGGCCCTTTTGACCGATGGGAAGCGAGACTTCTTTGTAGCGCTGATTTGCCTTTCCAGGTTGCTTGGTTGGCCAAAAAGGGCGTATGCGTTTTTTCCTGAATATATTCAGGAAAAAACGCATACGCCCTTTTTGGCCAAGGGCATCATTGTCGAGGTTTTGCCGCTTTTCCTGTGCTTTAAATGCGATTCGAATCTACCTCCTGAAATCTGTTTCCTGCAATTCTACCTTGCTTTCAAATCCTCTTCGTAGCCTTCCCTCCATATATTTGTGGACGAGAGTTATCATTTCTAACTCTGCAGGTTTGTGAATTGCAGTGCCCCTGAGCACCATTTTTCAACTCGCTTTCTTGGGAGCTGGCCGCAAAAGCGCAGGATTGCTTCAGGCCCTATTCTGGCTCCGGGCGGCAGGCTGAGCCTGTGGTTAATTCTGCTTCCTGATGGGAAAATAGAGTGACCTGTGCCTGTCCCAACACCTAGAGCTAGTCTCTCATTGGTTCCCCCTCTTCCCGTTCATCCTCAGGACAAATTGCAACGTGTACGGAACAGGAGGTTAAAGGTGCTGATTCTCCTAGGAGGGAGATTGCTAGTAAAGCGGCTGGAATGGCGAACCGGAGCACAAGGAGATGAGAAATGAGGTGCGTTTTAGAAACCTTTCCCGGTCACACGGTGTACCATCTTCTGGGTTGCTCGTGCATGTTTTCGACGTAGGAAGATGCCCTTGAACCTGGAGATTTGGGACCCATGGGATGGGTACCACGCCGAATTACTTTAAAGGGTCTGCGTTAGCTCACCCAACCTCACCAAACCTCTCAGCCCCAAGAGTGTCCACCCTTATGTCTCAATCAGCTGTGGGTCTAGATATGGTCAATCCAGGTGGCATCGCAGCCCCTGAACGAATTTTGTAAGAATTTCTCTCTCTTTCACTGTCTTTGTTTCACGGGTTTTTAAAAGTAATTGATTTTTATAATAGGGTTTAGCTGCTTTGCACTGCTGTGTTTATGCCGCTTTACACCCACTTGACTCACTTACAGAGAGATATCACTACATAGGTTTTAAGATTCTTACTAGTCAGATATATTCTTGGGCGGTGAATAGGGGGCGTTGAGTCCAGTTCACTGAGCAAGGAGTAGGTCTGGTCTATTACATATTGGGTTTATGGAACGGTATCTGAGCTAATTTGAAACCCTTGTTTTATGCATCACCCCACCTCACCTTTCCCGTTAAGCAGCCATAGTGTGTTTTCTAAACGTGCGACTCTGTTCTGTTTTGTAATTCAGTTCAAGGGTAGCGGTTTTTACATTCTCTCTGTAAGTGATATCTTATGATAAGTGTCTTTTTCTGTGTGAGTTATTTCACTTAGAATCGTCGTACCTAAATCCACTCATCATGCTGCTCCTAGCCTTATGACGTTGATTTCATGGCTGAGTGATATTCCATTGTACATAAGGACCACAACTTCTTTATCCATTCTTCTCTTTCCTGGGATGTTTAAGGTGTAACGAAGTGGAGGTTCTTGTCAACAGAGCAGCCCTAAACTTTGGGGTGCCTGTGTCTTGCTGATTTTTAGTTTTCCCAATTTATACGCCCATGAGTGGAAGTGCCCTATGCTCTCTAAGCTGAGTTTTTTAGATGTTTCAGGACACACCGTACACTTCTCCAGAGTGGCTGTTGGCAATTTACAGCCCGCCCATCAGCGTAGCAAGGCTCCCATTTCTCCATGGCCTGTCCTGCATTTCTGGTTTTGACACTTTATTCAGCATGGCCCTTTTGACCGATGGGAAGCGAGACTTCTTTGTAGCGCTGATTTGCCTTTCCAGGTTGCTTGGTTGGCCAAAAAGGGCGTATGCGTTTTTTCCTGAATATATTCAGGAAAAAACGCATACGCCCTTTTTGGCCAAGGGCATCATTGTCGAGGTTTTGCCGCTTTTCCTGTGCTTTAAAGGCGATTCGAATCTACCTCCTGAAATCGGTTTCCTGCAATTCTGCCTTGCTTTCAAATCCTCTTCGTTGCCTTCCCTCCATATATTTGTGGACGAGAGTTATCATTTCTAACTCTGCAGGTTTGTGAATTGCAGTGCCCCTGAGCTCCATTTTTCAACTCGCTTTCTTGGGAGCTGGCCGCAAAAGCGCAGGATTGCTTCAGGCCCTATTCTGGCTCCGGGCGGCAGGCTGAGCCTGTGGTTAATTCTGCTTCCTGATGGGAAAATAGAGTGACCTGTGCCTGTCCCAACACCTAGAGCTAGTCTCTCATTGGTTCCCCCTCTTCCCGTTCATCCTCAGGACAAATTGCAACGTGTACGGAACAGGAGGTTAAAGGTGCTGATTCTCCTAGGAGGGAGATTGCTAGTAAAGCGGCTGGAATGGCGAACCGGAGCACAAGGAGATGAGAAATGAGGTGCGTTTTAGAAACCTTTCCCGGTCACACGGTGTACCATCTTCTGGGTTTCTCGTGCATGTTTTCGACGTAGGAAGATGCCCTTGAACCTGGAGATTTGGGACCCATGGGATGGGTACCACGCCGTATTACTTTACAGGGTCTGCGTTAGCTCACCCAACCTCACCAAACCTCTCAGCCCCAAGAGTGTCCACCCTTATGTCTCAATCAGCTGTGGGTCTAGATATGGTCAATCCAGGTGGCATCGCAGCCCCTGAACGAATTTTGTAAGAATTTCTCTCTCTTTCACTGTCTTTGTTTCACGGGTTTTTAAAAGTAATTGATTTTTATAATAGGGTTTAGCTGCTTTGCACTGCTGTGTTTATGCCGCTTTACACCCACTTGACTCACTTACAGAGAGATATCACTACATAGGTTTTAAGATTCTTACTAGTCAGATATATTCTTGGGCGGTGAATAGGGGGCGTTGAGTCCAGTTCACTGAGCAAGGAGTAGGTCTGGTCTATTACATATTGGGTTTATGGAACGGTATCTGAGCTAATTTGAAACCCTTGTTTTATGCATCACCCCACCTCACCTTTCCCGTTAAGCAGCCATAGTGTGTTTTCTAAACGTGCGACTCTGTTCTGTTTTGTAATTCAGTTCAAGGGTAGCGGTTTTTACATTCCCTCTGTAAGTGATATCTTATGATAAGTGTCTTTTTCTGTGTGAGTTATTTCACTTAGAATCGTCGTACCTAAATCCACTCATCATGCTGCTCCTAGCCTTATGACGTTGATTTCATGGCTGAGTGATATTCCATTGTACATAAGGACCACAACTTCTTTATCCATTCTTCTCTTTCCTGGGATGTTTAAGGTGTAACGAAGTGGAGGTTCTTGTCAACAGAGCAGCCCTAAACTTTGGGGTGCCTGTGTCTTGCTGATTTTTAGTTTTCCCAATTTATACGCCCATGAGTGGAAGTGCCCTATGCTCTCTAAGCTGAGTTTTTTAGATGTTTCAGGACACACCGTACACTTCTCCAGAGTGGCTGTTGGCAATTTACAGCCCGCCCATCAGCGTAGCAAGGCTCCCATTTCTCCATGGCCTGTCCTGCATTTCTGGTTTTGACACTTTATTCAGCATGGCCCTTTTGACCGATGGGAAGCGAGACTTCTTTGTAGCGCTGATTTGCCTTTCCAGGTTGCTTGGTTGGCCAAAAAGGGCGTATGCGTTTTTTCCTGAATATATTCAGGAAAAAACGCATACGCCCTTTTTGGCCAAGGGCATCATTGTCGAGGTTTTGCCGCGTTTCCTGTGCTTTAAAGGCGATTCGAATCTACCTCCTGAAATCGGTTTCCTGCAATTCTGCCTTGCTTTCAAATCCTCTTCGTTGCCTTCCCTCCATATATTTGTGGACGAGAGTTATCATTTCTAACTCTGCAGGTTTGTGAATTGCAGTGCCCCTGAGCTCCATTTTTCAACTCGCTTTCTTGGGAGCTGGCCGCAAAAGCGCAGGATTGCTTCAGGCCCTATTCTGGCTCCGGGCGGCAGGCTGAGCCTGTGGTTAATTCTGCTTCCTGATGGGAAAATAGAGTGACCTGTGCCTGTCCCAACACCTAGAGCTAGTCTCTCATTGGTTCCCCCTCTTCCCGTTCATCCTCAGGACAAATTGCAACGTGTACGGAACAGGAGGTTAAAGGTGCTGATTCTCCTAGGAGGGAGATTGCTAGTAAAGCGGCTGGAATGGCGAACCGGAGCACAAGGAGATGAGAAATGAGGTGCGTTTTAGAAACCTTTCCCGGTCACACGGTGTACCATCTTCTGGGTTTCTCGTGCATGTTTTCGACGTAGGAAGATGCCCTTGAACCTGGAGATTTGGGACCCATGGGATGGGTACCACGCCGTATTACTTTACAGGGTCTGCGTTAGCTCACCCAACCTCACCAAACCTCTCAGCCCCAAGAGTGTCCACCCTTATGTCTCAATCAGCTGTGGGTCTAGATATGGTCAATCCAGGTGGCATCGCAGCCCCTGAACGAATTTTGTAAGAATTTCTCTCTCTTTCACTGTCTTTGTTTCACGGGTTTTTAAAAGTAATTGATTTTTATAATAGGGTTTAGCTGCTTTGCACTGCTGTGTTTATGCCGCTTTACACCCACTTGACTCACTTACAGAGAGATATCACTACATAGGTTTTAAGATTCTTACTAGTCAGATATATTCTTGGGCGGTGAATAGGGGGCGTTGAGTCCAGTTCACTGAGCAAGGAGTAGGTCTGGTCTATTACATATTGGGTTTATGGAACGGTATCTGAGCTAATTTGAAACCCTTGTTTTATGCATCACCCCACCTCACCTTTCCCGTTAAGCAGCCATAGTGTGTTTTCTAAACGTGCGACTCTGTTCTGTTTTGTAATTCAGTTCAAGGGTAGCGGTTTTTACATTCCCTCTGTAAGTGATATCTTATGATAAGTGTCTTTTTCTGTGTGAGTTATTTCACTTAGAATCGTCGTACCTAAATCCACTCATCATGCTGCTCCTAGCCTTATGACGTTGATTTCATGGCTGAGTGATATTCCATTGTACATAAGGACCACAACTTCTTTATCCATTCTTCTCTTTCCTGGGATGTTTAAGGTGTAACGAAGTGGAGGTTCTTGTCAACAGAGCAGCCCTAAACTTTGGGGTGCCTGTGTCTTGCTGATTTTTAGTTTTCCCAATTTATACGCCCATGAGTGGAAGTGCCCTATGCTCTCTAAGCTGAGTTTTTTAGATGTTTCAGGACACACCGTACACTTCTCCAGAGTGGCTGTTGGCAATTTACAGCCCGCCCATCAGCGTAGCAAGGCTCCCATTTCTCCATGGCCTGTCCTGCATTTCTGGTTTTGACACTTTATTCAGCATGGCCCTTTTGACCGATGGGAAGCGAGACTTCTTTGTAGCGCTGATTTGCCTTTCCAGGTTGCTTGGTTGGCCAAAAAGGGCGTATGCGTTTTTTCCTGAATATATTCAGGAAAAAACGCATACGCCCTTTTTGGCCAAGGGCATCATTGTCGAGGTTTTGCCGCTTTTCCTGTGCTTTAAAGGCGATTCGAATCTACCTCCTGAAATCGGTTTCCTGCAATTCTGCCTTGCTTTCAAATCCTCTTCGTAGCCTTCCCTCCATATATTTGTGGACGAGAGTTATCATTTCTAACTCTGCAGGTTTGTGAATTGCAGTGCCCCTGAGCTCCATTTTTCAACTCGCTTTCTTGGGAGCTGGCCGCAAAAGCGCAGGATTGCTTCAGGCCCTATTCTGGCTCCGGGCGGCAGGCTGAGCCTGTGGTTAATTCTGCTTCCTGATGGGAAAATAGAGTGACCTGTGCCTGTCCCAACACCTAGAGCTAGTCTCTCATTGGTTCCCCCTCTTCCCGTTCATCCTCAGGACAAATTGCAACGTGTTCGGAACAGGAGGTTAAAGGTGCTGATTCTCCAAGGAGGGAGATTGCTAGTAAAGCGGCTGGAATGGCGAACCGGAGCACAAGGAGATGAGAAATGAGGTGCGTTTTAGAAACCTTTCCCGGTCACACGGTGTACCATCTTCTGGGTTTCTCGTGCATGTTTTCGACGTAGGAAGATGCCCTTGAACCTGGAGATTTGGGACCCATGGGATGGGTACCACGCCGAATTACTTTACAGGGTCTGCGTTAGCTCACCCAACCTCACCAAACCTCTCAGCCCCAAGAGTGTCCACCCTTATGTCTCAGTCATCTGTGGGTCTAGATATGGTCAATCCAGGTGGCATCGCAGCCCCTGAACGAATTTTGTAAGAATTTCTCTCTCTTTCACTGTCTTTGTTTCACGGGTTTTTAAAAGTAATTGATTTTTATAATGGGGTTTAGCTGCTTTGCACTGCTGTGTTTATGCCGCTTTACACCTACTTGACTCACTTACAGAGAGATATCACTACATAGGTTTTAAGATTCTTACTAGTCAGATATATTCTTGGGCGGTGAATAGGGGTTGTTGAGTCCAGTTCACTGAGCAAGGAGTAGGTCTTGTCTATTACATATTGGGTTTATGGAACGGTATCTGAGCTAATTTGAAACCCTTGTTTTATGCATCACCCCACCTCACCTTTCCCGTTAAGCAGCCATAGTGTGTTTTCTAAACGTGCGACTCTGTTCTGTTTTGTAATTCAGTTCAAGGGTAGCGGTTTTTACATTCCCTCTGTCAGTGATATCTTATGATAAGTGTCTTTTTCTGTGTGACTTATTTCACTTAGAATCGTCGTACCTAAATCCACTCATCATGCTGCTCCTAGCCTTATGACGTTGATTTCATGGCTGAGTGATATTCCATTGTACATAAGGACCACAACTTCTTTATCCATTCTTCTCTTTCCTGGGATGTTTAAGGTGTAACGAAGTGGAGGTTCTTGTCAACAGAGCAGCCCTAAACTTTGGGGTGCCTGTGTCTTGCTGATTTTTAGTTTTCCCAATTTATACGCCCATGAGTGGAAGTGCCCTATGCTCTCTAAGCTGAGTTTTTTAGATGTTTCAGGACACACCGTACACTTCTCCAGAGTGGCTGTTGGCAATTTACAGCCCGCCCATCAGCGTAGCAAGGCTCCCATTTCTCCATGGCCTGTCCTGCATTTCTGGTTTTGACACTTTATTCAGCATGGCCCTTTTGACCGATGGGAAGCGAGACTTCTTTGTAGCGCTGATTTGCCTTTCCAGGTTGCTTGGTTGGCCAAAAAGGGCGTATGCGTTTTTTCCTGAATATATTCAGGAAAAAACGCATACGCCCTTTTTGGCCAAGGGCATCATTGTCGAGGTTTTGCCGCTTTTCCTGTGCTTTAAAGGCGATTCGAATCTACCTCCTGAAATCGGTTTCCTGCAATTCTGCCTTGCTTTCAAATCCTCTTCGTAGCCTTCCCTCCATATATTTGTGGACGAGAGTTATCATTTCTAACTCTGCAGGTTTGTGAATTGCAGTGCCCCTGAGCTCCATTTTTCAACTCGCTTTCTTGGGAGCTGGCCGCAAAAGCGCAGGATTGCTTCAGGCCCTATTCTGGCTCCGGGCGGCAGGCTGAGCCTGTGGTTAATTCTGCTTCCTGATGGGAAAATAGAGTGACCTGTGCCTGTCCCAACACCTAGAGCTAGTCTCTCATTGGTTCCCCCTCTTCCCGTTCATCCTCAGGACAAATTGCAACGTGTTCGGAACAGGAGGTTAAAGGTGCTGATTCTCCAAGGAGGGAGATTGCTAGTAAAGCGGCTGGAATGGCGAACCGGAGCACAAGGAGATGAGAAATGAGGTGCGTTTTAGAAACCTTTCCCGGTCACACGGTGTACCATCTTCTGGGTTTCTCGTGCATGTTTTCGACGTAGGAAGATGCCCTTGAACCTGGAGATTTGGGACCCATGGGATGGGTACCACGCCGAATTACTTTACAGGGTCTGCGTTAGCTCACCCAACCTCACCAAACCTCTCAGCCCCAAGAGTGTCCACCCTTATGTCTCAATCAGCTGTGGGTCTAGATATGGTCAATCCAGGTGGCATCGCAGCCCCTGAACGAATTTTGTAAGAATTTCTCTCTCTTTCACTGTCTTTGTTTCACGGGTTTTTAAAAGTAATTGATTTTTATAATGGGGTTTAGCTGCTTTGCACTGCTGTGTTTATGCCGCTTTACACCTACTTGACTCACTTACAGAGAGATATCACTACATAGGTTTTAAGATTCTTACTAGTCAGATATATTCTTGGGTGGTGAATAGGGGTTGTTGAGTCCAGTTCACTGAGCAAGGAGTAGGTCTTGTCTATTACATATTGGGTTTATGGAACGGTATCTGAGCTAATTTGAAACCCTTGTTTTATGCATCACCCCACCTCACCTTTCCCGTTAAGCAGCCATAGTGTGTTTTCTAAACGTGCGACTCTGTTCTGTTTTGTAATTCAGTTCAAGGGTAGCGGTTTTTACATTCCCTCTGTAAGTGATATCTTATGATAAGTGTCTTTTTCTGTGTGAGTTATTTCACTTAGAATCGTCGTACCTAAATCCACTCATCATGCTGCTCCTAGCCTTATGACGTTGATTTCATGGCTGAGTGATATTCCATTGTACATAAGGACCACAACTTCTTTATCCATTCTTCTCTTTCCTGGGATGTTTCAGGTGTAACGAAGTGGAGGTTCTTGTCAACAGAGCAGCCCTAAACTTTGGGGTGCCTGTGTCTTGCTGATTTTTAGTTTTCCCAATTTATACGCCCATGAGTGGAAGTGCCCTATGCTCTCTAAGCTGAGTTTTTTAGATGTTTCAGGACACACCGTACACTTCTCCAGAGTGGCTGTTGGCAATTTACAGCCCGCCCATCAGCGTAGCAAGGCTCCCATTTCTCCATGGCCTGTCCTGCATTTCTGGTTTTGACACTTTATTCAGCATGGCCCTTTTGACCGATGGGAAGCGAGACTTCTTTGTAGCGCTGATTTGCCTTTCCAGGTTGCTTGGTTGGCCAAAAAGGGCGTATGCGTTTTTTCCTGAATATATTCAGGAAAAAACGCATACGCCCTTTTTGGCCAAGGGCATCATTGTCGAGGTTTTGCCGCTTTTCCTGTGCTTTAAAGGCGATTCGAATCTACCTCCTGAAATCGGTTTCCTGCAATTCTGCCTTGCTTTCAAATCCTCTTCGTAGCCTTCCCTCCATATATTTGTGGACGAGAGTTATCATTTCTACCTCTGCAGGTTTGTGAATTGCAGTGCCCCTGAGCTCCATTTTTCAACTCGCTTTCTTGGGAGCTGGCCGCAAAAGCGCAGGATTGCTTCAGGCCCTATTCTGGCTCCGGGCGGCAGGCTGAGCCTGTGGTTAATTCTGCTTCCTGATGGGAAAATAGAGTGACCTGTGCCTGTCCCAACACCTAGAGCTAGTCTCTCATTGGTTCCCCCTCTTCCCGTTCATCCTCAGGACAAATTGCAACGTGTACGGAACAGGAGGTTAAAGGTGCTGATTCTCCAAGGAGGGAGATTGCTAGTAAAGCGGCTGGAATGGCGAACCGGAGCACAAGGAGATGAGAAATGAGGTGCGTTTTAGAAACCTTTCCCGGTCACACGGTGTACCATCTTCTGGGTTTCTCGTGCATGTTTTCGACGTAGGAAGATGCCCTTGAACCTGGAGATTTGGGACCCATGGGATGGGTACCACGCCGTATTACTTTAAAGGGTCTGCGTTTGCTCACCCAACCTCACCAAACCTCTCAGCCCCAAGAGTGTCCACCCTTATGTCTCAGTCATCTGTGGGTCTAGATATGGTCAATCCAGGTGGCATCGCAGCCCCTGAACGAATTTTGTAAGAATTTCTCTCTCTTTCACTGTCTTTGTTTCACGGGTTTTTAAAAGTAATTGATTTTTATAATGGGGTTTAGCTGCTTTGCACTGCTGTGTTTATGCCGCTTTACACCTACTTGACTCACTTACAGAGAGATATCACTACATAGGTTTTAAGATTCTTACTAGTCAGATATATTCTTGGGCGGTGAATAGGGGTTGTTGAGTCCAGTTCACTGAGCAAGGAGTAGGTCTTGTCTATTACATATTGGGTTTATGGAACGGTATCTGAGCTAATTTGAAACCCTTGTTTTATGCATCACCCCACCTCACCTTTCCCGTTAAGCAGCCATAGTGTGTTTTCTAAACGTGCGACTCTGTTCTGTTTTGTAATTCAGTTCAAGGGTAGCAGTTTTTACATTCCCTCTGTCAGTGATATCTTATGATAAGTGTCTTTTTCTGTGTGACTTATTTCACTTAGAATCGTCGTACCTAAATCCACTCATCATGCTGCTCCTAGCCTTATGACGTTGATTTCATGGCTGAGTGATATTCCATTGTACATAAGGACCACAACTTCTTTATCCATTCTTCTCTTTCCTGGGATGTTTAAGGTGTAACGAAGTGGAGGTTCTTGTCAACAGAGCAGCCCTAAACTTTGGGGTGCCTGTGTCTTGCTGATTTTCAGTTTTCCCAATTTATACGCCCATGAGTGGAAGTGCCCTATGCTCTCTAAGCTGAGTTTTTTAGATGTTTCAGGACACACCGTACACTTCTCCAGAGTGGCTGTTGGCAATTTACAGCCCGCCCATCAGCGTAGCAAGGCTCCCATTTCTCCATGGCCTGTCCTGCATTTCTGGTTTTGACACTTTATTCAGCATGGCCCTTTTGACCGATGGGAAGCGAGACTTCTTTGTAGCGCTGATTTGCCTTTCCAGGTTGCTTCGTTGGCCAAAAAGGGCGTATGCGTTTTTTCCTGAATATATTCAGGGAAAAACGCATACGCCCTTTTTGGCCAAGGGCATCATTGTCGAGGTTTTGCCGCTTTTCCTGTGCTTTAAAGGCGATTCGAATCTACCTCCTGAAATCGGTTTCCTGCAATTCTGCCTTGCTTTCAAATCCTCTTCGTAGCCTTCCCTCCATATATTTGTGGACGAGAGTTATCATTTCTAACTCTGCAGGTTTGTGAATTGCAGTGCCCCTGAGCTCCATTTTTCAACTCGCTTTCTTGGGAGCTGGCCGCAAAAGCGCAGGATTGCTTCAGGCCCTATTCTGGCTCCGGGCGGCAGGCTGAGCCTGTGGTTAATTCTGCTTCCTGATGGGAAAATAGAGTGACCTGTGCCTGTCCCAACACCTAGAGCTAGTCTCTCATTGGTTCCCCCTCTTCCCGTTCATCCTCAGGACAAATTGCAACGTGTACGGAACAGAAGGTTAAAGGTGCTGATTCTCCAAGGAGGGAGATTGCTAGTAAAGCGGCTGGAATGGCGAACCGGAGCACAAGGAGATGAGAAATGAGGTGCGTTTTAGAAACCTTTCCCGGTCACACGGTGTACCATCTTCTGGGTTTCTCGTGCATGTTTTCGACGTAGGAAGATGCCCTTGACCCTGGAGATTTGGGACCCATGGGATGGGTACCACGCCGTATTACTTTAAAGGGTCTGCGTTTGCTCACCCAACCTCACCAAACCTCTCAGCCCCAAGAGTGTCCACCCTTATGTCTCAGTCATCTGTGGGTCTAGATATGGTCAATCCAGCTGGCATCGCAGCACCTGAACGAATTTTGTAAGAATTTCTCTCTCTTTCACTGTCTTTGTTTCACGGGTTTTTAAAAGTAATTGATTTTTATAATGGGGTTTAGCTGCTTTGCACTGCTGTGTTTATGCCGCTTTACACCTACTTGACTCACTTACAGAGAGATATCACTACATAGGTTTTAAGATTCTTACTAGTCAGATATATTCTTGGGTGGTGAATAGGGGTTGTTGAGTCCAGTTCACTGAGCAAGGAGTAGGTCTTGTCTATTACATATTGGGTTTATGGAACGGTATCTGAGCTAATTTGAAACCCTTGTTTTATGCATCACCCCACCTCACCTTTCCCGTTAAGCAGCCATAGTGTGTTTTCTAAACGTGCGACTCTGTTCTGTTTTGTAATTCAGTTCAAGGGTAGCGGTTTTTACATTCCCTCTGTAAGTGATATCTTATGATAAGTGTCTTTTTCTGTGTGAGTTATTTCACTTAGAATCGTCGTACCTAAATCCACTCATCATGCTGCTCCTAGCCTTATGACGTTGATTTCATGGCTGAGTGATATTCCATTGTACATAAGGACCACAACTTCTTTATCCATTCTTCTCTTTCCTGGGATGTTTCAGGTGTAACGAAGTGGAGGTTCTTGTCAACAGAGCAGCCCTAAACTTTGGGGTGCCTGTGTCTTGCTGATTTTTAGTTTTCCCAATTTATACGCCCATGAGTGGAAGTGCCCTATGCTCTCTAAGCTGAGTTTTTTAGATGTTTCAGGACACACCGTACACTTCTCCAGAGTGGCTGTTGGCAATTTACAGCCCGCCCATCAGCGTAGCAAGGCTCCCATTTCTCCATGGCCTGTCCTGCATTTCTGGTTTTGACACTTTATTCAGCATGGCCCTTTTGACCGATGGGAAGCGAGACTTCTTTGTAGCGCTGATTTGCCTTTCCAGGTTGCTTGGTTGGCCAAAAAGGGCGTATGCGTTTTTTCCTGAATATATTCAGGAAAAAACGCATACGCCCTTTTTGGCCAAGGGCATCATTGTCGAGGTTTTGCCGCTTTTCCTGTGCTTTAAAGGCGATTCGAATCTACCTCCTGAAATCGGTTTCCTGCAATTCTGCCTTGCTTTCAAATCCTCTTCGTAGCCTTCCCTCCATATATTTGTGGACGAGAGTTATCATTTCTACCTCTGCAGGTTTGTGAATTGCAGTGCCCCTGAGCTCCATTTTTCAACTCGCTTTCTTGGGAGCTGGCCGCAAAAGCGCAGGATTGCTTCAGGCCCTATTCTGGCTCCGGGCGGCAGGCTGAGCCTGTGGTTAATTCTGCTTCCTGATGGGAAAATAGAGTGACCTGTGCCTGTCCCAACACCTAGAGCTAGTCTCTCATTGGTTCCCCCTCTTCCCGTTCATCCTCAGGACAAATTGCAACGTGTACGGAACAGGAGGTTAAAGGTGCTGATTCTCCAAGGAGGGAGATTGCTAGTAAAGCGGCTGGAATGGCGAACCGGAGCACAAGGAGATGAGAAATGAGGTGCGTTTTAGAAACCTTTCCCGGTCACACGGTGTACCATCTTCTGGGTTTCTCGTGCATGTTTTCGACGTAGGAAGATGCCCTTGAACCTGGAGATTTGGGACCCATGGGATGGGTACCACGCCGTATTACTTTAAAGGGTCTGCGTTTGCTCACCCAACCTCACCAAACCTCTCAGCCCCAAGAGTGTCCACCCTTATGTCTCAGTCATCTGTGGGTCTAGATATGGTCAATCCAGGTGGCATCGCAGCCCCTGAACGAATTTTGTAAGAATTTCTCTCTCTTTCACTGTCTTTGTTTCACGGGTTTTTAAAAGTAATTGATTTTTATAATGGGGTTTAGCTGCTTTGCACTGCTGTGTTTATGCCGCTTTACACCTACTTGACTCACTTACAGAGAGATATCACTACATAGGTTTTAAGATTCTTACTAGTCAGATATATTCTTGGGCGGTGAATAGGGGTTGTTGAGTCCAGTTCACTGAGCAAGGAGTAGGTCTTGTCTATTACATATTGGGTTTATGGAACGGTATCTGAGCTAATTTGAAACCCTTGTTTTATGCATCACCCCACCTCACCTTTCCCGTTAAGCAGCCATAGTGTGTTTTCTAAACGTGCGACTCTGTTCTGTTTTGTAATTCAGTTCAAGGGTAGCAGTTTTTACATTCCCTCTGTCAGTGATATCTTATGATAAGTGTCTTTTTCTGTGTGACTTATTTCACTTAGAATCGTCGTACCTAAATCCACTCATCATGCTGCTCCTAGCCTTATGACGTTGATTTCATGGCTGAGTGATATTCCATTGTACATAAGGACCACAACTTCTTTATCCATTCTTCTCTTTCCTGGGATGTTTAAGGTGTAACGAAGTGGAGGTTCTTGTCAACAGAGCAGCCCTAAACTTTGGGGTGCCTGTGTCTTGCTGATTTTCAGTTTTCCCAATTTATACGCCCATGAGTGGAAGTGCCCTATGCTCTCTAAGCTGAGTTTTTTAGATGTTTCAGGACACACCGTACACTTCTCCAGAGTGGCTGTTGGCAATTTACAGCCCGCCCATCAGCGTAGCAAGGCTCCCATTTCTCCATGGCCTGTCCTGCATTTCTGGTTTTGACACTTTATTCAGCATGGCCCTTTTGACCGATGGGAAGCGAGACTTCTTTGTAGCGCTGATTTGCCTTTCCAGGTTGCTTCGTTGGCCAAAAAGGGCGTATGCGTTTTTTCCTGAATATATTCAGGGAAAAACGCATACGCCCTTTTTGGCCAAGGGCATCATTGTCGAGGTTTTGCCGCTTTTCCTGTGCTTTAAAGGCGATTCGAATCTACCTCCTGAAATCGGTTTCCTGCAATTCTGCCTTGCTTTCAAATCCTCTTCGTAGCCTTCCCTCCATATATTTGTGGACGAGAGTTATCATTTCTAACTCTGCAGGTTTGTGAATTGCAGTGCCCCTGAGCTCCATTTTTCAACTCGCTTTCTTGGGAGCTGGCCGCAAAAGCGCAGGATTGCTTCAGGCCCTATTCTGGCTCCGGGCGGCAGGCTGAGCCTGTGGTTAATTCTGCTTCCTGATGGGAAAATAGAGTGACCTGTGCCTGTCCCAACACCTAGAGCTAGTCTCTCATTGGTTCCCCCTCTTCCCGTTCATCCTCAGGACAAATTGCAACGTGTACGGAACAGAAGGTTAAAGGTGCTGATTCTCCAAGGAGGGAGATTGCTAGTAAAGCGGCTGGAATGGCGAACCGGAGCACAAGGAGATGAGAAATGAGGTGCGTTTTAGAAACCTTTCCCGGTCACACGGTGTACCATCTTCTGGGTTTCTCGTGCATGTTTTCGACGTAGGAAGATGCCCTTGACCCTGGAGATTTGGGACCCATGGGATGGGTACCACGCCGTATTACTTTAAAGGGTCTGCGTTTGCTCACCCAACCTCACCAAACCTCTCAGCCCCAAGAGTGTCCACCCTTATGTCTCAGTCATCTGTGGGTCTAGATATGGTCAATCCAGGTGGCATCGCAGCCCCTGAACGAATTTTGTAAGAATTTCTCTCTCTTTCACTGTCTTTGTTTCACGGGTTTTTAAAAGTAATTGATTTTTATAATAGGGTTTAGCTGCTTTGCACTGCTGTGTTTATGCCGCTTTACACCCACTTGACTCACTTACAGAGAGATATCACTACATAGGTTTTAAGATTCTTACTAGTCAGATATATTCTTGGGCGGTGAATAGGGGGCGTTGAGTCCAGTTCACTGAGCAAGGAGTAGGTCTGGTCTATTACATATTGGGTTTATGGAACGGTATCTGAGCTAATTTGAAACCCTTGTTTTATGCATCACCCCACCTCACCTTTCCCGTTAAGCAGCCATAGTGTGTTTTCTAAACGTGCGACTCTGTTCTGTTTTGTAATTCAGTTCAAGGGTAGCGGTTTTTACATTCTCTCTGTAAGTGATATCTTATGATAAGTGTCTTTTTCTGTGTGAGTTATTTCACTTAGAATCGTCGTACCTAAATCCACTCATCATGCTGCTCCTAGCCTTATGACGTTGATTTCATGGCTGAGTGATATTCCATTGTACATAAGGACCACAACTTCTTTATCCATTCTTCTCTTTCCTGGGATGTTTAAGGTGTAACGAAGTGGAGGTTCTTGTCAACAGAGCAGCCCTAAACTTTGGGGTGCCTGTGTCTTGCTGATTTTTAGTTTTCCCAATTTATACGCCCATGAGTGGAAGTGCCCTATGCTCTCTAAGCTGAGTTTTTTAGATGTTTCAGGACACACCGTACACTTCTCCAGAGTGGCTGTTGGCCATTTACAGCCCGCCCATCAGCGTAGCAAGGCTCCCATTTCTCCATGGCCTGTCCTGCATTTCTGGTTTTGACACTTTATTCAGCATGGCCCTTTTGACCGATGGGAAGCGAGACTTCTTTGTAGCGCTGATTTGCCTTTCCAGGTTGCTTGGTTGGCCAAAAAGGGCGTATGCGTTTTTTCCTGAATATATTCAGGAAAAAACGCATACGCCCTTTTTGGCCAAGGGCATCATTGTCGAGGTTTTGCCGCTTTTCCTGTGCTTTAAATGCGATTCGAATCTACCTCCTGAAATCTGTTTCCTGCAATTCTACCTTGCTTTCAAATCCTCTTCGTAGCCTTCCCTCCATATATTTGTGGACGAGAGTTATCATTTCTAACTCTGCAGGTTTGTGAATTGCAGTGCCCCTGAGCACCATTTTTCAACTCGCTTTCTTGGGAGCTGGCCGCAAAAGTGCAGGATTGCTTCAGGCCCTATTCTGGCTCCGGGCGGCAGGCTGAGCCTGTGGTTAATTCTGCTTCCTGATGGGAAAATAGAGTGACCTGTGCCTGTCCCAACACCTAGAGCTAGTCTCTCATTGGTTCCCCCTCTTCCCGTTCATCCTCAGGACAAATTGCAACGTGTACGGAACAGGAGGTTAAAGGTGCTGATTCTCCTAGGAGGGAGATTGCTAGTAAAGCGGCTGGAATGGCGAACCGGAGCACAAGGAGATGAGAAATGAGGTGCGTTTTAGAAACCTTTCCCGGTCACACGGTGTACCATCTTCTGGGTTTCTCGTGCATGTTTTCGACGTAGGAAGATGCCCTTGAACCTGGAGATTTGGGACCCATGGGATGGGTACCACGCCGAATTACTTTAAAGGGTCTGCGTTAGCTCACCCAACCTCACCAAACCTCTCAGCCCCAAGAGTGTCCACCCTTATGTCTCAATCAGCTGTGGGTCTAGATATGGTCAATCCAGGTGGCATCGCAGCCCCTGAACGAATTTTGTAAGAATTTCTCTCTCTTTCACTGTCTTTGTTTCACGGGTTTTTAAAAGTAATTGATTTTTATAATAGGGTTTAGCTGCTTTGCACTGCTGTGTTTATGCCGCTTTACACCCACTTGACTCACTTACAGAGAGATATCACTACATAGGTTTTAAGATTCTTACTAGTCAGATATATTCTTGGGCGGTGAATAGGGGGCGTTGAGTCCAGTTCACTGAGCAAGGAGTAGGTCTGGTCTATTACATATTGGGTTTATGGAACGGTATCTGAGCTAATTTGAAACCCTTGTTTTATGCATCACCCCACCTCACCTTTCCCGTTAAGCAGCCATAGTGTGTTTTCTAAACGTGCGACTCTGTTCTGTTTTGTAATTCAGTTCAAGGGTAGCGGTTTTTACATTCCCTCTGTAAGTGATATCTTATGATAAGTGTCTTTTTCTGTGTGAGTTATTTCACTTAGAATCGTCGTACCTAAATCCACTCATCATGCTGCTCCTAGCCTTATGACGTTGATTTCATGGCTGAGTGATATTCCATTGTACATAAGGACCACAACTTCTTTATCCATTCTTCTCTTTCCTGGGATGTTTAAGGTGTAACGAAGTGGAGGTTCTTGTCAACAGAGCAGCCCTAAACTTTGGGGTGCCTGTGTCTTGCTGATTTTTAGTTTTCCCAATTTATACGCCCATGAGTGGAAGTGCCCTATGCTCTCTAAGCTGAGTTTTTTAGATGTTTCAGGACACACCGTACACTTCTCCAGAGTGGCTGTTGGCAATTTACAGCCCGCCCATCAGCGTAGCAAGGCTCCCATTTCTCCATGGCCTGTCCTGCATTTCTGGTTTTGACACTTTATTCAGCATGGCCCTTTTGACCGATGGGAAGCGAGACTTCTTTGTAGCGCTGATTTGCCTTTCCAGGTTGCTTGGTTGGCCAAAAAGGGCGTATGCGTTTTTTCCTGAATATATTCAGGAAAAAACGCATACGCCCTTTTTGGCCAAGGGCATCATTGTCGAGGTTTTGCCGCTTTTCCTGTGCTTTAAAGGCGATTCGAATCTACCTCCTGAAATCGGTTTCCTGCAATTCTGCCTTGCTTTCAAATCCTCTTCGTAGCCTTCCCTCCATATATTTGTGGACGAGAGTTATCATTTCTAACTCTGCAGGTTTGTGAATTGCAGTGCCCCTGAGCTCCATTTTTCAACTCGCTTTCTTGGGAGCTGGCCGCAAAAGCGCAGGATTGCTTCAGGCCCTATTCTGGCTCCGGGCGGCAGGCTGAGCCTGTGGTTAATTCTGCTTCCTGATGGGAAAATAGAGTGACCTGTGCCTGTCCCAACACCTAGAGCTAGTCTCTCATTGGTTCCCCCTCTTCCCGTTCATCCTCAGGACAAATTGCAACGTGTTCGGAACAGGAGGTTAAAGGTGCTGATTCTCCAAGGAGGGAGATTGCTAGTAAAGCGGCTGGAATGGCGAACCGGAGCACAAGGAGATGAGAAATGAGGTGCGTTTTAGAAACCTTTCCCGGTCACACGGTGTACCATCTTCTGGGTTTCTCGTGCATGTTTTCGACGTAGGAAGATGCCCTTGAACCTGGAGATTTGGGACCCATGGGATGGGTACCACGCCGAATTACTTTACAGGGTCTGCGTTAGCTCACCCAACCTCACCAAACCTCTCAGCCCCAAGAGTGTCCACCCTTATGTCTCAGTCATCTGTGGGTCTAGATATGGTCAATCCAGGTGGCATCGCAGCCCCTGAACGAATTTTGTAAGAATTTCTCTCTCTTTCACTGTCTTTGTTTCACGGGTTTTTAAAAGTAATTGATTTTTATAATGGGGTTTAGCTGCTTTGCACTGCTGTGTTTATGCCGCTTTACACCTACTTGACTCACTTACAGAGAGATATCACTACATAGGTTTTAAGATTCTTACTAGTCAGATATATTCTTGGGCGGTGAATAGGGGTTGTTGAGTCCAGTTCACTGAGCAAGGAGTAGGTCTTGTCTATTACATATTGGGTTTATGGAACGGTATCTGAGCTAATTTGAAACCCTTGTTTTATGCATCACCCCACCTCACCTTTCCCGTTAAGCAGCCATAGTGTGTTTTCTAAACGTGCGACTCTGTTCTGTTTTGTAATTCAGTTCAAGGGTAGCGGTTTTTACATTCCCTCTGTCAGTGATATCTTATGATAAGTGTCTTTTTCTGTGTGACTTATTTCACTTAGAATCGTCGTACCTAAATCCACTCATCATGCTGCTCCTAGCCTTATGACGTTGATTTCATGGCTGAGTGATATTCCATTGTACATAAGGACCACAACTTCTTTATCCATTCTTCTCTTTCCTGGGATGTTTAAGGTGTAACGAAGTGGAGGTTCTTGTCAACAGAGCAGCCCTAAACTTTGGGGTGCCTGTGTCTTGCTGATTTTTAGTTTTCCCAATTTATACGCCCATGAGTGGAAGTGCCCTATGCTCTCTAAGCTGAGTTTTTTAGATGTTTCAGGACACACCGTACACTTCTCCAGAGTGGCTGTTGGCAATTTACAGCCCGCCCATCAGCGTAGCAAGGCTCCCATTTCTCCATGGCCTGTCCTGCATTTCTGGTTTTGACACTTTATTCAGCATGGCCCTTTTGACCGATGGGAAGCGAGACTTCTTTGTAGCGCTGATTTGCCTTTCCAGGTTGCTTGGTTGGCCAAAAAGGGCGTATGCGTTTTTTCCTGAATATATTCAGGAAAAAACGCATACGCCCTTTTTGGCCAAGGGCATCATTGTCGAGGTTTTGCCGCTTTTCCTGTGCTTTAAAGGCGATTCGAATCTACCTCCTGAAATCGGTTTCCTGCAATTCTGCCTTGCTTTCAAATCCTCTTCGTAGCCTTCCCTCCATATATTTGTGGACGAGAGTTATCATTTCTAACTCTGCAGGTTTGTGAATTGCAGTGCCCCTGAGCTCCATTTTTCAACTCGCTTTCTTGGGAGCTGGCCGCAAAAGCGCAGGATTGCTTCAGGCCCTATTCTGGCTCCGGGCGGCAGGCTGAGCCTGTGGTTAATTCTGCTTCCTGATGGGAAAATAGAGTGACCTGTGCCTGTCCCAACACCTAGAGCTAGTCTCTCATTGGTTCCCCCTCTTCCCGTTCATCCTCAGGACAAATTGCAACGTGTTCGGAACAGGAGGTTAAAGGTGCTGATTCTCCAAGGAGGGAGATTGCTAGTAAAGCGGCTGGAATGGCGAACCGGAGCACAAGGAGATGAGAAATGAGGTGCGTTTTAGAAACCTTTCCCGGTCACACGGTGTACCATCTTCTGGGTTTCTCGTGCATGTTTTCGACGTAGGAAGATGCCCTTGAACCTGGAGATTTGGGACCCATGGGATGGGTACCACGCCGAATTACTTTACAGGGTCTGCGTTAGCTCACCCAACCTCACCAAACCTCTCAGCCCCAAGAGTGTCCACCCTTATGTCTCAATCAGCTGTGGGTCTAGATATGGTCAATCCAGGTGGCATCGCAGCCCCTGAACGAATTTTGTAAGAATTTCTCTCTCTTTCACTGTCTTTGTTTCACGGGTTTTTAAAAGTAATTGATTTTTATAATGGGGTTTAGCTGCTTTGCACTGCTGTGTTTATGCCGCTTTACACCTACTTGACTCACTTACAGAGAGATATCACTACATAGGTTTTAAGATTCTTACTAGTCAGATATATTCTTGGGCGGTGAATAGGGGTTGTTGAGTCCAGTTCACTGAGCAAGGAGTAGGTCTTGTCTATTACATATTGGGTTTATGGAACGGTATCTGAGCTAATTTGAAACCCTTGTTTTATGCATCACCCCACCTCACCTTTCCCGTTAAGCAGCCATAGTGTGTTTTCTAAACGTGCGACTCTGTTCTGTTTTGTAATTCAGTTCAAGGGTAGCGGTTTTTACATTCCCTCTGTCAGTGATATCTTATGATAAGTGTCTTTTTCTGTGTGACTTATTTCACTTAGAATCGTCGTACCTAAATCCACTCATCATGCTGCTCCTAGCCTTATGACGTTGATTTCATGGCTGAGTGATATTCCATTGTACATAAGGACCACAACTTCTTTATCCATTCTTCTCTTTCCTGGGATGTTTAAGGTGTAACGAAGTGGAGGTTCTTGTCAACAGAGCAGCCCTAAACTTTGGGGTGCCTGTGTCTTGCTGATTTTTAGTTTTCCCAATTTATACGCCCATGAGTGGAAGTGCCCTATGCTCTCTAAGCTGAGTTTTTTAGATGTTTCAGGACACACCGTACACTTCTCCAGAGTGGCTGTTGGCAATTTACAGCCCGCCCATCAGCGTAGCAAGGCTCCCATTTCTCCATGGCCTGTCCTGCATTTCTGGTTTTGACACTTTATTCAGCATGGCCCTTTTGACCGATGGGAAGCGAGACTTCTTTGTAGCGCTGATTTGCCTTTCCAGGTTGCTTGGTTGGCCAAAAAGGGCGTATGCGTTTTTTCCTGAATATATTCAGGAAAAAACGCATACGCCCTTTTTGGCCAAGGGCATCATTGTCGAGGTTTTGCCGCTTTTCCTGTGCTTTAAAGGCGATTCGAATCTACCTCCTGAAATCGGTTTCCTGCAATTCTGCCTTGCTTTCAAATCCTCTTCGTAGCCTTCCCTCCATATATTTGTGGACGAGAGTTATCATTTCTACCTCTGCAGGTTTGTGAATTGCAGTGCCCCTGAGCTCCATTTTTCAACTCGCTTTCTTGGGAGCTGGCCGCAAAAGCGCAGGATTGCTTCAGGCCCTATTCTGGCTCCGGGCGGCAGGCTGAGCCTGTGGTTAATTCTGCTTCCTGATGGGAAAATAGAGTGACCTGTGCCTGTCCCAACACCTAGAGCTAGTCTCTCATTGGTTCCCCCTCTTCCCGTTCATCCTCAGGACAAATTGCAACGTGTACGGAACAGGAGGTTAAAGGTGCTGATTCTCCAAGGAGGGAGATTGCTAGTAAAGCGGCTGGAATGGCGAACCGGAGCACAAGGAGATGAGAAATGAGGTGCGTTTTAGAAACCTTTCCCGGTCACACGGTGTACCATCTTCTGGGTTGCTCGTGCATGTTTTCGACGTAGGAAGATGCCCTTGAACCTGGAGATTTGGGACCCATGGGATGGGTACCACGCCGTATTACTTTAAAGGGTCTGCGTTTGCTCACCCAACCTCACCAAACCTCTCAGCCCCAAGAGTGTCCACCCTTATGTCTCAGTCATCTGTGGGTCTAGATATGGTCAATCCAGGTGGCATCGCAGCCCCTGAACGAATTTTGTAAGAATTTCTCTCTCTTTCACTGTCTTTGTTTCACGGGTTTTTAAAAGTAATTGATTTTTATAATGGGGTTTAGCTGCTTTGCACTGCTGTGTTTATGCCGCTTTACACCTACTTGACTCACTTACAGAGAGATATCAATACATAGGTTTTAAGATTCTTACTAGTCAGATATATTCTTGGGCGGTGAATAGGGGTTGTTGAGTCCAGTTCACTGAGCAAGGAGTAGGTCTTGTCTATTACATATTGGGTTTATGGAACGGTATCTGAGCTAATTTGAAACCCTTGTTTTATGCATCACCCCACCTCACCTTTCCCGTTAAGCAGCCATAGTGTGTTTTCTAAACGTGCGACTCTGTTCTGTTTTGTAATTCAGTTCAAGGGTAGCGGTTTTTACATTCCCTCTGTAAGTGATATCTTATGATAAGTGTCTTTTTCTGTGTGACTTATTTCACTTAGAATCGTCGTACCTAAATCCACTCATCATGCTGCTCCTAGCCTTATGACGTTGATTTCATGGCTGAGTGATATTCCATTGTACATAAGGACCACAACTTCTTTATCCATTCTTCTCTTTCCTGGGATGTTTAAGGTGTAACGAAGTGGAGGTTCTTGTCAACAGAGCAGCCCTAAACTTTGGGGTGCCTGTGTCTTGCTGATTTTTAGTTTTCCCAATTTATACGCCCATGAGTGGAAGTGCCCTATGCTCTCTAAGCTGAGTTTTTTAGATGTTTCAGGACACACCGTACACTTCTCCAGAGTGGCTGTTGGCAATTTACAGCCCGCCCATCAGCGTAGCAAGGCTCCCATTTCTCCATGGCCTGTCCTGCATTTCTGGTTTTGACACTTTATTCAGCATGGCCCTTTTGACCGATGGGAAGCGAGACTTCTTTGTAGCGCTGATTTGCCTTTCCAGGTTGCTTGGTTGGCCAAAAAGGGCGTATGCGTTTTTTCCTGAATATATTCAGGAAAAAACGCATACGCCCTTTTTGGCCAAGGGCATCATTGTCGAGGTTTTGCCGCTTTTCCTGTGCTTTAAAGGCGATTCGAATCTACCTCCTGAAATCGGTTTCCTGCAATTCTGCCTTGCTTTCAAATCCTCTTCGTAGCCTTCCCTCCATATATTTGTGGACGAGAGTTATCATTTCTACCTCTGCAGGTTTGTGAATTGCAGTGCCCCTGAGCTCCATTTTTCAACTCGCTTTCTTGGGAGCTGGCCGCAAAAGCGCAGGATTGCTTCAGGCCCTATTCTGGCTCCGGGCGGCAGGCTGAGCCTGTGGTTAATTCTGCTTCCTGATGGGAAAATAGAGTGACCTGTGCCTGTCCCAACACCTAGAGCTAGTCTCTCATTGGTTCCCCCTCTTCCCGTTCATCCTCAGGACAAATTGCAACGTGTTCGGAACAGGAGGTTAAAGGTGCTGATTCTCCAAGGAGGGAGATTGCTAGTAAAGCGGCTGGAATGGCGAACCGGAGCACAAGGAGATGAGAAATGAGGTGCGTTTTAGAAACCTTTCCCGGTCACACGGTGTACCATCTTCTGGGTTTCTCGTGCATGTTTTCGACGTAGGAAGATGCCCTTGAACCTGGAGATTTGGGACCCATGGGATGGGTACCACGCCGAATTACTTTACAGGGTCTGCGTTAGCTCACCCAACCTCACCAAACCTCTCAGCCCCAAGAGTGTCCACCCTTATGTCTCAATCAGCTGTGGGTCTAGATATGGTCAATCCAGGTGGCGTCGCAGCCCCTGAACGAATTTTGTAAGAATTTCTCTCTCTTTCACTGTCTTTGTTTCACGGGTTTTTAAAAGTAATTGATTTTTATAATGGGGTTTAGCTGCTTTGCACTGCTGTGTTTATGCCGCTTTACACCTACTTGACTCACTTACAGAGAGATATCACTACATAGGTTTTAAGATTCTTACTAGTCAGATATATTCTTGGGCGGTGAATAGGGGTTGTTGAGTCCAGTTCACTGAGCAAGGAGTAGGTCTTGTCTATTACATATTGGGTTTATGGAACGGTATCTGAGCTAATTTGAAACCCTTGTTTTATGCATCACCCCACCTCACCTTTCCCGTTAAGCAGCCATAGTGTGTTTTCTAAACGTGCGACTCTGTTCTGTTTTGTAATTCAGTTCAAGGGTAGCGGTTTTTACATTCCCTCTGTCAGTGATATCTTATGATAAGTGTCTTTTTCTGTGTGACTTATTTCACTTAGAATCGTCGTACCTAAATCCACTCATCATGCTGCTCCTAGCCTTATGACGTTGATTTCATGGCTGAGTGATATTCCATTGTACATAAGGACCACAACTTCTTTATCCATTCTTCTCTTTCCTGGGATGTTTCAGGTGTAACGAAGTGGAGGTTCTTGTCAACAGAGCAGCCCTAAACTTTGGGGTGCCTGTGTCTTGCTGATTTTTAGTTTTCCCAATTTATACGCCCATGAGTGGAAGTGCCCTATGCTCTCTAAGCTGAGTTTTTTAGATGTTTCAGGACACACCGTACACTTCTCCAGAGTGGCTGTTGGCAATTTACAGCCCGCCCATCAGCGTAGCAAGGCTCCCATTTCTCCATGGCCTGTCCTGCATTTCTGGTTTTGACACTTTATTCAGCATGGCCCTTTTGACCGATGGGAAGCGAGACTTCTTTGTAGCGCTGATTTGCCTTTCCAGGTTGCTTGGTTGGCCAAAAAGGGCGTATGCGTTTTTTCCTGAATATATTCAGGAAAAAACGCATACGCCCTTTTTGGCCAAGGGCATCATTGTCGAGGTTTTGCCGCTTTTCCTGTGCTTTAAAGGCGATTCGAATCTACCTCCTGAAATCGGTTTCCTGCAATTCTGCCTTGCTTTCAAATCCTCTTCGTAGCCTTCCCTCCATATATTTGTGGACGAGAGTTATCATTTCTAACTCTGCAGGTTTGTGAATTGCAGTGCCCCTGAGCTCCATTTTTCAACTCGCTTTCTTGGGAGCTGGCCGCAAAAGCGCAGGATTGCTTCAGGCCCTATTCTGGCTCCGGGCGGCAGGCTGAGCCTGTGGTTAATTCTGCTTCCTGATGGGAAAATAGAGTGACCTGTGCCTGTCCCAACACCTAGAGCTAGTCTCTCATTGGTTCCCCCTCTTCCCGTTCGTCCTCAGGACAAATTGCAACGTGTACGGAACAGAAGGTTAAAGGTGCTGATTCTCCAAGGAGGGAGATTGCTAGTAAAGCGGCTGGAATGGCGAACCGGAGCACAAGGAGATGAGAAATGAGGTGCGTTTTAGAAACCTTTCCCGGTCACACGGTGTACCATCTTCTGGGTTTCTCGTGCATGTTTTCGACGTAGGAAGATGCCCTTGACCCTGGAGATTTGGGACCCATGGGATGGGTACCACGCCGTATTACTTTAAAGGGTCTGCGTTTGCTCACCCAACCTCACCAAACCTCTCAGCCCCAAGAGTGTCCACCCTTATGTCTCAGTCATCTGTGGGTCTAGATATGGTCAATCCAGGTGGCATCGCAGCCCCTGAACGAATTTTGTAAGAATTTCTCTCTCTTTCACTGTCTTTGTTTCACGGGTTTTTAAAAGTAATTGATTTTTATAATAGGGTTTAGCTGCTTTGCACTGCTGTGTTTATGCCGCTTTTCACCCACTTGACTCACTTACAGAGAGATATCAATACATAGGTTTTAAGATTCTTACTAGTCAGATATATTCTTGGGCGGTGAATAGGGGGCGTTGAGTCCAGTTCACTGAGCAAGGAGTAGGTCTTGTCTATTACATATTGGGTTTATGGAACGGTATCTGAGCTAATTTGAAACCCTTGTTTTATGCATCACCCCACCTCACCTTTCCCGTTAAGCAGCCATAGTGTGTTTTCTAAACGTGCGACTCTGTTCTGTTTTGTAATTCAGTTCAAGGGTAGCGGTTTTTACATTCTCTCTGTAAGTGATATCTTATGATAAGTGTCTTTCTGTGTGACTTATTTCACTTAGAATCGTCGTACCTAAATCCACTCATCATGCTGCTCCTAGCCTTATGACGTTGATTTCATGGCTGAGTGATATTCCATTGTACATAAGGACCACAACTTCTTTATCCATTCTTCTCTTTCCTGGGATGTTTAAGGTGTAACGAAGTGGAGGTTCTTGTCAACAGAGCAGCCCTAAACTTTGGGGTGCCTGTGTCTTGCTGATTTTTAGTTTTCCCAATTTATACGCCCATGAGTGGAAGTGCCCTATGCTCTCTAAGCTGAGTTTTTTAGATGTTTCAGGACACACCGTACACTTCTCCAGAGTGGCTGTTGGCAATTTACAGCCCGCCCATCAGCGTAGCAAGGCTCCCATTTCTCCATGGCCTGTCCTGCATTTCTGGTTTTGACACTTTATTCAGCATGGCCCTTTTGACCGATGGGAAGCGAGACTTCTTTGTAGCGCTGATTTGCCTTTCCAGGTTGCTTGGTTGGCCAAAAAGGGCGTATGCGTTTTTTCCTGAATATATTCAGGAAAAAACGCATACGCCCTTTTTGGCCAAGGGCATCATTGTCGAGGTTTTGCCGCTTTTCCTGTGCTTTAAAGGCGATTCGAATCTACCTCCTGAAATCGGTTTCCTGCAATTCTGCCTTGCTTTCAAATCCTCTTCGTAGCCTTCCCTCCATATATTTGTGGACGAGAGTTATCATTTCTAACTCTGCAGGTTTGTGAATTGCAGTGCCCCTGAGCTCCATTTTTCAACTCGCTTTCTTGGGAGCTGGCCGCAAAAGCGCAGGATTGCTTCAGGCCCTATTCTGGCTCCGGGCGGCAGGCTGAGCCTGTGGTTAATTCTGCTTCCTGATGGGAAAATAGAGTGACCTGTGCCTGTCCCAACACCTAGAGCTAGTCTCTCATTGGTTCCCCCTCTTCCCGTTCATCCTCAGGACAAATTGCAACGTGTTCGGAACAGGAGGTTAAAGGTGCTGATTCTCCAAGGAGGGAGATTGCTAGTAAAGCGGCTGGAATGGCGAACCGGAGCACAAGGAGATGAGAAATGAGGTGCGTTTTAGAAACCTTTCCCGGTCACACGGTGTACCATCTTCTGGGTTTCTCGTGCATGTTTTCGACGTAGGAAGATGCCCTTGAACCTGGAGATTTGGGACCCATGGGATGGGTACCACGCCGAATTACTTTACAGGGTCTGCGTTAGCTCACCCAACCTCACCAAACCTCTCAGCCCCAAGAGTGTCCACCCTTATGTCTCAATCAGCTGTGGGTCTAGATATGGTCAATCCAGGTGGCATCGCAGCCCCTGAACGAATTTTGTAAGAATTTCTCTCTCTTTCACTGTCTTTGTTTCACGGGTTTTTAAAAGTAATTGATTTTTATAATGGGGTTTAGCTGCTTTGCACTGCTGTGTTTATGCCGCTTTACACCTACTTGACTCACTTACAGAGAGATATCACTACATAGGTTTTAAGATTCTTACTAGTCAGATATATTCTTGGGCGGTGAATAGGGGTTGTTGAGTCCAGTTCACTGAGCAAGGAGTAGGTCTTGTCTATTACATATTGGGTTTATGGAACGGTATCTGAGCTAATTTGAAACCCTTGTTTTATGCATCACCCCACCTCACCTTTCCCGTTAAGCAGCCATAGTGTGTTTTCTAAACGTGCGACTCTGTTCTGTTTTGTAATTCAGTTCAAGGGTAGCGGTTTTTACATTCCCTCTGTCAGTGATATCTTATGATAAGTGTCTTTTTCTGTGTGACTTATTTCACTTAGAATCGTCGTACCTAAATCCACTCATCATGCTGCTCCTAGCCTTATGACGTTGATTTCATGGCTGAGTGATATTCCATTGTACATAAGGACCACAACTTCTTTATCCATTCTTCTCTTTCCTGGGATGTTTAAGGTGTAACGAAGTGGAGGTTCTTGTCAACAGAGCAGCCCTAAACTTTGGGGTGCCTGTGTCTTGCTGATTTTTAGTTTTCCCAATTTATACGCCCATGAGTGGAAGTGCCCTATGCTCTCTAAGCTGAGTTTTTTAGATGTTTCAGGACACACCGTACACTTCTCCAGAGTGGCTGTTGGCAATTTACAGCCCGCCCATCAGCGTAGCAAGGCTCCCATTTCTCCATGGCCTGTCCTGCATTTCTGGTTTTGACACTTTATTCAGCATGGCCCTTTTGACCGATGGGAAGCGAGACTTCTTTGTAGCGCTGATTTGCCTTTCCAGGTTGCTTGGTTGGCCAAAAAGGGCGTATGCGTTTTTTCCTGAATATATTCAGGAAAAAACGCATACGCCCTTTTTGGCCAAGGGCATCATTGTCGAGGTTTTGCCGCTTTTCCTGTGCTTTAAAGGCGATTCGAATCTACCTCCTGAAATCGGTTTCCTGCAATTCTGCCTTGCTTTCAAATCCTCTTCGTAGCCTTCCCTCCATATATTTGTGGACGAGAGTTATCATTTCTAACTCTGCAGGTTTGTGAATTGCAGTGCCCCTGAGCTCCATTTTTCAACTCGCTTTCTTGGGAGCTGGCCGCAAAAGCGCAGGATTGCTTCAGGCCCTATTCTGGCTCCGGGCGGCAGGCTGAGCCTGTGGTTAATTCTGCTTCCTGATGGGAAAATAGAGTGACCTGTGCCTGTCCCAACACCTAGAGCTAGTCTCTCATTGGTTCCCCCTCTTCCCGTTCATCCTCAGGACAAATTGCAACGTGTACGGAACAGAAGGTTAAAGGTGCTGATTCTCCAAGGAGGGAGATTGCTAGTAAAGCGGCTGGAATGGCGAACCGGAGCACAAGGAGATGAGAAATGAGGTGCGTTTTAGAAACCTTTCCCGGTCACACGGTGTACCATCTTCTGGGTTTCTCGTGCATGTTTTCGACGTAGGAAGATGCCCTTGACCCTGGAGATTTGGGACCCATGGGATGGGTACCACGCCGTATTACTTTAAAGGGTCTGCGTTTGCTCACCCAACCTCACCAAACCTCTCAGCCCCAAGAGTGTCCACCCTTATGTCTCAGTCATCTGTGGGTCTAGATATGGTCAATCCAGGTGGCATCGCAGCCCCTGAACGAATTTTGTAAGAATTTCTCTCTCTTTCACTGTCTTTGTTTCACGGGTTTTTAAAAGTAATTGATTTTTATAATAGGGTTTAGCTGCTTTGCACTGCTGTGTTTATGCCGCTTTTCACCCACTTGACTCACTTACAGAGAGATATCAATACATAGGTTTTAAGATTCTTACTAGTCAGATATATTCTTGGGCGGTGAATAGGGGGCGTTGAGTCCAGTTCACTGAGCAAGGAGTAGGTCTTGTCTATTACATATTGGGTTTATGGAACGGTATCTGAGCTAATTTGAAACCCTTGTTTTATGCATCACCCCACCTCACCTTTCCCGTTAAGCAGCCATAGTGTGTTTTCTAAACGTGCGACTCTGTTCTGTTTTGTAATTCAGTTCAAGGGTAGCGGTTTTTACATTCTCTCTGTAAGTGATATCTTATGATAAGTGTCTTTTTCTGTGTGACTTATTTCACTTAGAATCGTCGTACCTAAATCCACTCATCATGCTGCTCCTAGCCTTATGACGTTGATTTCATGGCTGAGTGATATTCCATTGTACATAAGGACCACAACTTCTTTATCCATTCTTCTCTTTCCTGGGATGTTTAAGGTGTAACGAAGTGGAGGTTCTTATCAACAGAGCAGCCCTAAACTTTGGGGTGTCTGTGTCTTGCTGATTTTTAGTTTTCCCAATTTATACGCCCATGAGTGGAAGTGCCCTATGCTCTCTAAGCTGAGTTTTTTAGATGTTTCAGGACACACCGTACACTTCTCCAGAGTGGCTGTTGGCAATTTACAGCCCGCCCATCAGCGTAGCAAGGCTCCCATTTCTCCATGGCCTGTCCTGCATTTCTGGTTTTGACACTTTATTCAGCATGGCCCTTTTGACCGATGGGAAGCGAGACTTCTTTGTAGCGCTGATTTGCCTTTCCAGGTTGCTTCGTTGGCCAAAAAGGGCGTATGCGTTTTTTCCTGAATATATTCAGGGAAAAACGCATACGCCCTTTTTGGCCAAGGGCATCATTGTCGAGGTTTTGCCGCTTTTCCTGTGCTTTAAAGGCGATTCGAATCTACCTCCTGAAATCGGTTTCCTGCAATTCTGCCTTGCTTTCAAATCCTCTTCGTAGCCTTCCCTCCATATATTTGTGGACGAGAGTTATCATTTCTAACTCTGCAGGTTTGTGAATTGCAGTGCCCCTGAGCTCCATTTTTCAACTCGCTTTCTTGGGAGCTGGCCGCAAAAGCGCAGGATTGCTTCAGGCCCTATTCTGGCTCCGGGCGGCAGGCTGAGCCTGTGGTTAATTCTGCTTCCTGATGGGAAAATAGAGTGACCTGTGCCTGTCCCAACACCTAGAGCTAGTCTCTCATTGGTTCCCCCTCTTCCCGTTCATCCTCAGGACAAATTGCAACGTGTACGGAACAGAAGGTTAAAGGTGCTGATTCTCCAAGGAGGGAGATTGCTAGTAAAGCGGCTGGAATGGCGAACCGGAGCACAAGGAGATGAGAAATGAGGTGCGTTTTAGAAACCTTTCCCGGTCACACGGTGTACCATCTTCTGGGTTTCTCGTGCATGTTTTCGACGTAGGAAGATGCCCTTGACCTTGGAGATTTGGGACCCATGGGATGGGTACCACGCCGTATTACTTTAAAGGGTCTGCGTTTGCTCACCCAACCTCACCAAACCTCTCAGCCCCAAGAGTGTCCACCCTTATGTCTCAGTCATCTGTGGGTCTAGATATGGTCAATCCAGGTGGCATCGCAGCCCCTGAACGAATTTTGTAAGAATTTCTCTCTCTTTCACTGTCTTTGTTTCACGGGTTTTTAAAAGTAATTGATTTTTATAATAGGGTTTAGCTGCTTTGCACTGCTGTGTTTATGCCGCTTTTCACCCACTTGACTCACTTACAGAGAGATATCAATACATAGGTTTTAAGATTCTTACTAGTCAGATATATTCTTGGGCGGTGAATAGGGGGCGTTGAGTCCAGTTCACTGAGCAAGGAGTAGGTCTTGTCTATTACATATTGGGTTTATGGAACGGTATCTGAGCTAATTTGAAACCCTTGTTTTATGCATCACCCCACCTCACCTTTCCCGTTAAGCAGCCATAGTGTGTTTTCTAAACGTGCGACTCTGTTCTGTTTTGTAATTCAGTTCAAGGGTAGCGGTTTTTACATTCTCTCTGTAAGTGATATCTTATGATAAGTGTCTTTCTGTGTGACTTATTTCACTTAGAATCGTCGTACCTAAATCCACTCATCATGCTGCTCCTAGCCTTATGACGTTGATTTCATGGCTGAGTGATATTCCATTGTACATAAGGACCACAACTTCTTTATCCATTCTTCTCTTTCCTGGGATGTTTAAGGTGTAACGAAGTGGAGGTTCTTGTCAACAGAGCAGCCCTAAACTTTGGGGTGCCTGTGTCTTGCTGATTTTTAGTTTTCCCAATTTATACGCCCATGAGTGGAAGTGCCCTATGCTCTCTAAGCTGAGTTTTTTAGATGTTTCAGGACACACCGTACACTTCTCCAGAGTGGCTGTTGGCAATTTACAGCCCGCCCATCAGCGTAGCAAGGCTCCCATTTCTCCATGGCCTGTCCTGCATTTCTGGTTTTGACACTTTATTCAGCATGGCCCTTTTGACCGATGGGAAGCGAGACTTCTTTGTAGCGCTGATTTGCCTTTCCAGGTTGCTTGGTTGGCCAAAAAGGGCGTATGCGTTTTTTCCTGAATATATTCAGGAAAGAACGCATACGCCCTTTTTGGCCAAGGGCATCATTGTCGAGGTTTTGCTGCTTTTCCTGTGCTTTAAAGGCGATTCGAATCTACCTCCTGGAATCGGTTTCCTGCAATTCTGCCTTGCTTTCAAATCCTCTTCGTTGCCTTCCCTCCATATATTTGTGGACGAGAGTTATCATTTCTAACTCTGCAGGTTTGTGAATTGCAGTGCCCCTGAGCTCCATTTTTCAACTCGCTTTCTTGGGAGATGGCCGCAAAAGCGCAGGATTGCTTCAGGCCCTGTTCTGGCTCCCGGCAGCAGGCTGAGCCTGTGGTTAATTCTTCTTCCTGATGGGAAAATAGAGTGACCTGTGCCTGTCCCAACACCTAGAGCTAGTCTCTCATTGGTTCCCCCTCTTCCCGTTCATCCTCAGGACAAATTGCAACGTGTACGGAACAGGAGGTTAAAGGTGCTGATTCTCCAAGGAGGGAGATTGCTAGTAAAGCGGCTGGAATGGCGAACCGGAGCACAAGGAGATGAGAAATGAGGTGCGTTTTAGAAACCTTTCCCGGTCACACGGTGTACCATCTTCTGGGTTGCTCGTGCATGTTTTCGACGTAGGAAGATGCCCTTGAACCTGGAGATTTGGGACCCATGGGATGGGTACCACGCCGTATTACTTTAAAGGGTCTGCGTTTGCTCACCCAACCTCACCAAACCTCTCAGCCCCAAGAGTGTCCACCCTTATGTCTCAGTCATCTGTGGGTCTAGATATGGTCAATCCAGGTGGCATCGCAGCCCCTGAACGAATTTTGTAAGAATTTCTCTCTCTTTCACTGTCTTTGTTTCACGGGTTTTTAAAAGTAATTGATTTTTATAATGGGGTTTAGCTGCTTTGCACTGCTGTGTTTATGCCGCTTTACACCTACTTGACTCACTTACAGAGAGATATCAATACATAGGTTTTAAGATTCTTACTAGTCAGATATATTCTTGGGCGGTGAATAGGGGTTGTTGAGTCCAGTTCACTGAGCAAGGAGTAGGTCTTGTCTATTACATATTGGGTTTATGGAACGGTATCTGAGCTAATTTGAAACCCTTGTTTTATGCATCACCCCACCTCACCTTTCCCGTTAAGCAGCCATAGTGTGTTTTCTAAACGTGCGACTCTGTTCTGTTTTGTAATTCAGTTCAAGGGTAGCGGTTTTTACATTCCCTCTGTAAGTGATATCTTATGATAAGTGTCTTTTTCTGTGTGACTTATTTCACTTAGAATCGTCGTACCTAAATCCACTCATCATGCTGCTCCTAGCCTTATGACGTTGATTTCATGGCTGAGTGATATTCCATTGTACATAAGGACCACAACTTCTTTATGCATTCTTCTCTTTCCTGGGATGTTTAAGGTGTAACGAAGTGGAGGTTCTTGTCAACAGAGCAGCCCTAAACTTTGGGGTGCCTGTGTCTTGCTGATTTTTAGTTTTCCCAATTTATACGCCCATGAGTGGAAGTGCCCTATGCTCTCTAAGCTGAGTTTTTTAGATGTTTCAGGACACACCGTACACTTCTCCAGAGTGGCTGTTGGCAATTTACAGCCCGCCCATCAGCGTAGCAAGGCTCCCATTTCTCCATGGCCTGTCCTGCATTTCTGGTTTTGACACTTTATTCAGCATGGCCCTTTTGACCGATGGGAAGCGAGACTTCTTTGTAGCGCTGATTTGCCTTTCCAGGTTGCTTGGTTGGCCAAAAAGGGCGTATGCGTTTTTTCCTGAATATATTCAGGAAAAAACGCATACGCCCTTTTTGGCCAAGGGCATCATTGTCGAGGTTTTGCCGCTTTTCCTGTGCTTTAAAGGCGATTCGAATCTACCTCCTGAAATCGGTTTCCTGCAATTCTGCCTTGCTTTCAAATCCTCTTCGTAGCCTTCCCTCCATATATTTGTGGACGAGAGTTATCATTTCTACCTCTGCAGGTTTGTGAATTGCAGTGCCCCTGAGCTCCATTTTTCAACTCGCTTTCTTGGGAGCTGGCCGCAAAAGCGCAGGATTGCTTCAGGCCCTATTCTGGCTCCGGGCGGCAGGCTGAGCCTGTGGTTAATTCTGCTTCCTGATGGGAAAATAGAGTGACCTGTGCCTGTCCCAACACCTAGAGCTAGTCTCTCATTGGTTCCCCCTCTTCCCGTTCATCCTCAGGACAAATTGCAACGTGTTCGGAACAGGAGGTTAAAGGTGCTGATTCTCCAAGGAGGGAGATTGCTAGTAAAGCGGCTGGAATGGCGAACCGGAGCACAAGGAGATGAGAAATGAGGTGCGTTTTAGAAACCTTTCCCGGTCACACGGTGTACCATCTTCTGGGTTTCTCGTGCATGTTTTCGACGTAGGAAGATGCCCTTGAACCTGGAGATTTGGGACCCATGGGATGGGTACCACGCCGAATTACTTTACAGGGTCTGCGTTAGCTCACCCAACCTCACCAAACCTCTCAGCCCCAAGAGTGTCCACCCTTATGTCTCAATCAGCTGTGGGTCTAGATATGGTCAATCCAGGTGGCATCGCAGCCCCTGAACGAATTTTGTAAGAATTTCTCTCTCTTTCACTGTCTTTGTTTCACGGGTTTTTAAAAGTAATTGATTTTTATAATGGGGTTTAGCTGCTTTGCACTGCTGTGTTTATGCCGCTTTACACCTACTTGACTCACTTACAGAGAGATATCACTACATAGGTTTTAAGATTCTTACTAGTCAGATATATTCTTGGGCGGTGAATAGGGGTTGTTGAGTCCAGTTCACTGAGCAAGGAGTAGGTCTTGTCTATTACATATTGGGTTTATGGAACGGTATCTGAGCTAATTTGAAACCCTTGTTTTATGCATCACCCCACCTCACCTTTCCCGTTAAGCAGCCATAGTGTGTTTTCTAAACGTGCGACTCTGTTCTGTTTTGTAATTCAGTTCAAGGGTAGCGGTTTTTACATTCTCTCTGTAAGTGATATCTTATGATAAGTGTCTTTCTGTGTGACTTATTTCACTTAGAATCGTCGTACCTAAATCCACTCATCATGCTGCTCCTAGCCTTATGACGTTGATTTCATGGCTGAGTGATATTCCATTGTACATAAGGACCACAACTTCTTTATCCATTCTTCTCTTTCCTGGGATGTTTAAGGTGTAACGAAGTGGAGGTTCTTGTCAACAGAGCAGCCCTAAACTTTGGGGTGCCTGTGTCTTGCTGATTTTTAGTTTTCCCAATTTATACGCCCATGAGTGGAAGTGCCCTATGCTCTCTAAGCTGAGTTTTTTAGATGTTTCAGGACACACCGTACACTTCTCCAGAGTGGCTGTTGGCAATTTACAGCCCGCCCATCAGCGTAGCAAGGCTCCCATTTCTCCATGGCCTGTCCTGCATTTCTGGTTTTGACACTTTATTCAGCATGGCCCTTTTGACCGATGGGAAGCGAGACTTCTTTGTAGCGCTGATTTGCCTTTCCAGGTTGCTTGGTTGGCCAAAAAGGGCGTATGCGTTTTTTCCTGAATATATTCAGGAAAAAACGCATACGCCCTTTTTGGCCAAGGGCATCATTGTCGAGGTTTTGCCGCTTTTCCTGTGCTTTAAAGGCGATTCGAATCTACCTCCTGAAATCGGTTTCCTGCAATTCTGCCTTGCTTTCAAATCCTCTTCGTAGCCTTCCCTCCATATATTTGTGGACGAGAGTTATCATTTCTAACTCTGCAGGTTTGTGAATTGCAGTGCCCCTGAGCTCCATTTTTCAACTCGCTTTCTTGGGAGCTGGCCGCAAAAGCGCAGGATTGCTTCAGGCCCTATTCTGGCTCCGGGCGGCAGGCTGAGCCTGTGGTTAATTCTGCTTCCTGATGGGAAAATAGAGTGACCTGTGCCTGTCCCAACACCTAGAGCTAGTCTCTCATTGGTTCCCCCTCTTCCCGTTCATCCTCAGGACAAATTGCAACGTGTTCGGAACAGGAGGTTAAAGGTGCTGATTCTCCAAGGAGGGAGATTGCTAGTAAAGCGGCTGGAATGGCGAACCGGAGCACAAGGAGATGAGAAATGAGGTGCGTTTTAGAAACCTTTCCCGGTCACACGGTGTACCATCTTCTGGGTTTCTCGTGCATGTTTTCGACGTAGGAAGATGCCCTTGAACCTGGAGATTTGGGACCCATGGGATGGGTACCACGCCGTATTACTTTACAGGGTCTGCGTTAGCTCACCCAACCTCACCAAACCTCTCAGCCCCAAGAGTGTCCTCCCTTATGTCTCAATCAGCTGTGGGCCTAGATATGGTCAATCCAGGTGGCATCGCAGCCCCTGAACGAATTTTGTAAGAATTTCTCTCTCTTTCACTGTCTTTGTTTCACGGGTTTTTAAAAGTAATTGATTTTTATAATGGGGTTTAGCTGCTTTGCACTGCTGTGTTTATGCCGCTTTACACCTACTTGACTCACTTACAGAGAGATATCACTACATAGGTTTTAAGATTCTTACTAGTCAGATATATTCTTGGGCGGTGAATAGGGGTTGTTGAGTCCAGTTCACTGAGCAAGGAGTAGGTCTTGTCTATTACATATTGGGTTTATGGAACGGTATCTGAGCTAATTTGAAACCCTTGTTTTATGCATCACCCCACCTCACCTTTCCCGTTAAGCAGCCATAGTGTGTTTTCTAAACGTGCGACTCTGTTCTGTTTTGTAATTCAGTTCAAGGGTAGCGGTTTTTACATTCCCTCTGTCAGTGATATCTTATGATAAGTGTCTTTTTCTGTGTGACTTATTTCACTTAGAATCGTCGTACCTAAATCCACTCATCATGCTGCTCCTAGCCTTATGACGTTGATTTCATGGCTGAGTGATATTCCATTGTACATAAGGACCACAACTTCTTTATCCATTCTTCTCTTTCCTGGGATGTTTAAGGTGTAACGAAGTGGAGGTTCTTGTCAACAGAGCAGCCCTAAACTTTGGGGTGCCTGTGTCTTGCTGATTTTTAGTTTTCCCAATTTATACGCCCATGAGTGGAAGTGCCCTATGCTCTCTAAGCTGAGTTTTTTAGATGTTTCAGGACACACCGTACACTTCTCCAGAGTGGCTGTTGGCAATTTACAGCCCGCCCATCAGCGTAGCAAGGCTCCCATTTCTCCATGGCCTGTCCTGCATTTCTGGTTTTGACACTTTATTCAGCATGGCCCTTTTGACCGATGGGAAGCGAGACTTCTTTGTAGCGCTGATTTGCCTTTCCAGGTTGCTTGGTTGGCCAAAAAGGGCGTATGCGTTTTTTCCTGAATATATTCAGGAAAAAACGCATACGCCCTTTTTGGCCAAGGGCATCATTGTCGAGGTTTTGCCGCTTTTCCTGTGCTTTAAAGGCGATTCGAATCTACCTCCTGAAATCGGTTTCCTGCAATTCTGCCTTGCTTTCAAATCCTCTTCGTAGCCTTCCCTCCATATATTTGTGGACGAGAGTTATCATTTCTAACTCTGCAGGTTTGTGAATTGCAGTGCCCCTGAGCTCCATTTTTCAACTCGCTTTCTTGGGAGCTGGCCGCAAAAGCGCAGGATTGCTTCAGGCCCTATTCTGGCTCCGGGCGGCAGGCTGAGCCTGTGGTTAATTCTGCTTCCTGATGGGAAAATAGAGTGACCTGTGCCTGTCCCAACACCTAGAGCTAGTCTCTCATTGGTTCCCCCTCTTCCCGTTCATCCTCAGGACAAATTGCAACGTGTACGGAACAGAAGGTTAAAGGTGCTGATTCTCCAAGGAGGGAGATTGCTAGTAAAGCGGCTGGAATGGCGAACCGGAGCACAAGGAGATGAGAAATGAGGTGCGTTTTAGAAACCTTTCCCGGTCACACGGTGTACCATCTTCTGGGTTTCTCGTGCATGTTTTCGACGTAGGAAGATGCCCTTGACCCTGGAGATTTGGGACCCATGGGATGGGTACCACGCCGTATTACTTTAAAGGGTCTGCGTTTGCTCACCCAACCTCACCAAACCTCTCAGCCCCAAGAGTGTCCACCCTTATGTCTCAGTCATCTGTGGGTCTAGATATGGTCAATCCAGGTGGCATCGCAGCCCCTGAACGAATTTTGTAAGAATTTCTCTCTCTTTCACTGTCTTTGTTTCACGGGTTTTTAAAAGTAATTGATTTTTATAATAGGGTTTAGCTGCTTTGCACTGCTGTGTTTATGCCGCTTTTCACCCACTTGACTCACTTACAGAGAGATATCAATACATAGGTTTTAAGATTCTTACTAGTCAGATATATTCTTGGGCGGTGAATAGGGGGCGTTGAGTCCAGTTCACTGAGCAAGGAGTAGGTCTTGTCTATTACATATTGGGTTTATGGAACGGTATCTGAGCTAATTTGAAACCCTTGTTTTATGCATCACCCCACCTCACCTTTCCCGTTAAGCAGCCATAGTGTGTTTTCTAAACGTGCGACTCTGTTCTGTTTTGTAATTCAGTTCAAGGGTAGCGGTTTTTACATTCTCTCTGTAAGTGATATCTTATGATAAGTGTCTTTTTCTGTGTGACTTATTTCACTTAGAATCGTCGTACCTAAATCCACTCATCATGCTGCTCCTAGCCTTATGACGTTGATTTCATGGCTGAGTGATATTCCATTGTACATAAGGACCACAACTTCTTTATCCATTCTTCTCTTTCCTGGGATGTTTAAGGTGTAACGAAGTGGAGGTTCTTATCAACAGAGCAGCCCTAAACTTTGGGGTGTCTGTGTCTTGCTGATTTTTAGTTTTCCCAATTTATACGCCCATGAGTGGAAGTGCCCTATGCTCTCTAAGCTGAGTTTTTTAGATGTTTCAGGACACACCGTACACTTCTCCAGAGTGGCTGTTGGCAATTTACAGCCCGCCCATCAGCATAGCAAGGCTCCCATTTCTCCATGGCCTGTCCTGCATTTCTGGTTTTGACACTTTATTCAGCATGGCCCTTTTGACCGATGGGAAGCGAGACTTCTTTGTAGCGCTGATTTGCCTTTCCAGGTTGCTTGGTTGGCCAAAAAGGGCGTATGCGTTTTTTCCTGAATATATTCAGGAAAGAACGCATACGCCCTTTTTGGCCAAGGGCATCATTGTCGAGGTTTTGCTGCTTTTCCTGTGCTTTAAAGGCGATTCGAATCTACCTCCTGGAATCGGTTTCCTGCAATTCTGCCTTGCTTTCAAATCCTCTTCGTTGCCTTCCCTCCATATATTTGTGGACGAGAGTTATCATTTCTAACTCTGCAGGTTTGTGAATTGCAGTGCCCCTGAGCTCCATTTTTCAACTCGCTTTCTTGGGAGCTGGCCGCAAAAGCGCAGGATTGCTTCAGGCCCTGTTCTGGCTCCCGGCAGCAGGCTGAGCCTGTGGTTAATTCTTCTTCCTGATGGGAAAATAGAGTGACCTGTGCCTGTCCCAACACCTAGAGCTAGTCTCTCATTGGTTCCCCCTCTTCCCGTTCATCCTCAGGACAAATTGCAACGTGTACGGAACAGGAGGTTAAAGGCGCTGATTCTCCAAGGAGGGAGATTGCTAGTAAAGCGGCTGGAATGGCGAACCGGAGCACAAGGAGATGAGAAATGAGGTGCGTTTTTGAAACCTTTCCCGGTCACACGGTGTACCATCTTCTGGGTTGCTCGTGCATGTTTTCGACGTAGGAAGATGCCCTTGAACCTGGAGATTTGGGACCCATGGGATGGGTACCACGCCGTATTACTTTAAAGGGTCTGCGTTTGCTCACCCAACCTCACCAAACCTCTCAGCCCCAAGAGTGTCCACCCTTATGTCTCAGTCATCTGTGGGTCTAGATATGGTCAATCCAGGTGGCATCGCAGCCCCTGAACGAATTTTGTAAGAATTTCTCTCTCTTTCACTGTCTTTGTTTCACGGGTTTTTAAAAGTAATTGATTTTTATAATGGGGTTTAGCTGCTTTGCACTGCTGTGTTTATGCCGCTTTACACCTACTTGACTCACTTACAGAGAGATATCAATACATAGGTTTTAAGATTCTTACTAGTCAGATATATTCTTGGGCGGTGAATAGGGGTTGTTGAGTCCAGTTCACTGAGCAAGGAGTAGGTCTTGTCTATTACATATTGGGTTTATGGAACGGTATCTGAGCTAATTTGAAACCCTTGTTTTATGCATCACCCCACCTCACCTTTCCCGTTAAGCAGCCATAGTGTGTTTTCTAAACGTGCGACTCTGTTCTGTTTTGTAATTCAGTTCAAGGGTAGCGGTTTTTACATTCCCTCTGTAAGTGATATCTTATGATAAGTGTCTTTTTCTGTGTGACTTATTTCACTTAGAATCGTCGTACCTAAATCCACTCATCATGCTGCTCCTAGCCTTATGACGTTGATTTCATGGCTGAGTGATATTCCATTGTACATAAGGACCACAACTTCTTTATCCATTCTTCTCTTTCCTGGGATGTTTAAGGTGTAACGAAGTGGAGGTTCTTGTCAACAGAGCAGCCCTAAACTTTGGGGTGCCTGTGTCTTGCTGATTTTTAGTTTTCCCAATTTATACGCCCATGAGTGGAAGTGCCCTATGCTCTCTAAGCTGAGTTTTTTAGATGTTTCAGGACACACCGTACACTTCTCCAGAGTGGCTGTTGGCAATTTACAGCCCGCCCATCAGCGTAGCAAGGCTCCCATTTCTCCATGGCCTGTCCTGCATTTCTGGTTTTGACACTTTATTCAGCATGGCCCTTTTGACCGATGGGAAGCGAGACTTCTTTGTAGCGCTGATTTGCCTTTCCAGGTTGCTTGGTTGGCCAAAAAGGGCGTATGCGTTTTTTCCTGAATATATTCAGGAAAAAACGCATACGCCCTTTTTGGCCAAGGGCATCATTGTCGAGGTTTTGCCGCTTTTCCTGTGCTTTAAAGGCGATTCGAATCTACCTCCTGAAATCGGTTTCCTGCAATTCTGCCTTGCTTTCAAATCCTCTTCGTAGCCTTCCCTCCATATATTTGTGGACGAGAGTTATCATTTCTAACTCTGCAGGTTTGTGAATTGCAGTGCCCCTGAGCTCCATTTTTCAACTCGCTTTCTTGGGAGCTGGCCGCAAAAGCGCAGGATTGCTTCAGGCCCTATTCTGGCTCCGGGCGGCAGGCTGAGCCTGTGGTTAATTCTGCTTCCTGATGGGAAAATAGAGTGACCTGTGCCTGTCCCAACACCTAGAGCTAGTCTCTCATTGGTTCCCCCTCTTCCCGTTCATCCTCAGAACAAATTGCAACGTGTACGGAACAGAAGGTTAAAGGTGCTGATTCTCCAAGGAGGGAGATTGCTAGTAAAGCGGCTGGAATGGCGAACCGGAGCACAAGGAGATGAGAAATGAGGTGCGTTTTAGAAACCTTTCCCGGTCACACGGTGTACCATCTTCTGGGTTTCTCGTGCATGTTTTCGACGTAGGAAGATGCCCTTGACCCTGGAGATTTGGGACCCATGGGATGGGTACCACGCCGTATTACTTTAAAGGGTCTGCGTTTGCTCACCCAACCTCACCAAACCTCTCAGCCCCAAGAGTGTCCACCCTTATGTCTCAGTCATCTGTGGGTCTAGATATGGTCAATCCAGGTGGCATCGCAGCCCCTGAACGAATTTTGTAAGAATTTCTCTCTCTTTCACTGTCTTTGTTTCACGGGTTTTTAAAAGTAATTGATTTTTATAATAGGGTTTAGCTGCTTTGCACTGCTGTGTTTATGCCGCTTTTCACCCACTTGACTCACTTACAGAGAGATATCAATACATAGGTTTTAAGATTCTTACTAGTCAGATATATTCTTGGGCGGTGAATAGGGGGCGTTGAGTCCAGTTCACTGAGCAAGGAGTAGGTCTGGTCTATTACATATTGGGTTTATGGAACGGTATCTGAGCTAATTTGAAACCCTTGTTTTATGCATCACCCCACCTCACCTTTCCCGTTAAGCAGCCATAGTGTGTTTTCTAAACGTGCGACTCTGTTCTGTTTTGTAATTCAGTTCAAGGGTAGCGGTTTTTACATTCCCTCTGTAAGTGATATCTTATGATAAGTGTCTTTTTCTGTGTGACTTATTTCACTTAGAATCGTCGTACCTAAATCCACTCATCATGCTGCTCCTAGCCTTATGACGTTGATTTCATGGCTGAGTGATATTCCATTGTACATAAGGACCACAACTTCTTTATCCATTCTTCTCTTTCCTGGGATGTTTAAGGTGTAACGAAGTGGAGGTTCTTGTCAACAGAGCAGCCCTAAACTTTGGGGTGCCTGTGTCTTGCTGATTTTTAGTTTTCCCAATTTATACGCCCATGAGTGGAAGTGCCCTATGCTCTCTAAGCTGAGTTTTTTAGATGTTTCAGGACACACCGTACACTTCTCCAGAGTGGCTGTTGGCAATTTACAGCCCGCCCATCAGCGTAGCAAGGCTCCCATTTCTCCATGGCCTGTCCTGCATTTCTGGTTTTGACACTTTATTCAGCATGGCCCTTTTGACCGATGGGAAGCGAGACTTCTTTGTAGCGCTGATTTGCCTTTCCAGGTTGCTTGGTTGGCCAAAAAGGGCGTATGCGTTTTTTCCTGAATATATTCAGGAAAGAACGCATACGCCCTTTTTGGCCAAGGGCATCATTATCGAGGTTTTGCCGCTTTTCCTGTGCTTTAAAGGCGATTCGAATCTACCTCCTGGAATCGGTTTCCTGCAATTCTGCCTTGGTTTCAAATCCTCTTCGTTGCCTTCCCTCCATATATTTGTGGACGAGAGTTATCATTTCTAACTCTGCAGGTTTGTGAATTGCAGTGCCCCTGAGCTCCATTTTTCAACTCGCTTTCTTGGGAGCTGGCCGCAAAAGCGCAGGATTGCTTCAGGCCCTATTCTGGCTCCCGGCGGCAGGCTGAGCCTGTGGTTAATTCTTCTTCCTGATGGGAAAATAGAGTGACCTGTGCCTGTCCCAACACCTAGAGCTAGTCTCTCATTGGTTCCCCCTCTTCCCGTTCATCCTCAGGACAAATTGCAACGTGTACGGAACAGGAGGTTAAAGGTGCTGATTCTCCAAGGAGGGAGATTGCTAGTAAAGCGGCTGGAATGGCGAACCGGAGCACAAGGAGATGAGAAATGAGGTGCGTTTTAGAAACCTTTCCCGGTCACACGGTGTACCATCTTCTGGGTTGCTCGTGCATGTTTTCGACGTAGGAAGATGCCCTTGAACCTGGAGATTTGGGACCCATGGGATGGGTACCACGCCGTATTACTTTAAAGGGTCTGCGTTTGCTCACCCAACCTCACCAAACCTCTCAGCCCCAAGAGTGTCCACCCTTATGTCTCAGTCATCTGTGGGTCTAGATATGGTCAATCCAGGTGGCATCGCAGCCCCTGAACGAATTTTGTAAGAATTTCTCTCTCTTTCACTGTCTTTGTTTCACGGGTTTTTAAAAGTAATTGATTTTTATAATGGGGTTTAGCTGCTTTGCACTGCTGTGTTTATGCCGCTTTTCACCCACTTGACTCACTTACAGAGAGATATCACTACATAGGTTTTAAGATTCTTACTAGTCAGATATATTCTTGGGCGGTGAATAGGGGTTGTTGAGTCCAGTTCACTGAGCAAGGAGTAGGTCTTGTCTATTACATATTGGGTTTATGGAACGGTATCTGAGCTAATTTGAAACCCTTGTTTTATGCATCACCCCACCTCACCTTTCCCGTTAAGCAGCCATAGTGTGTTTTCTAAACGTGCGACTCTGTTCTGTTTTGTAATTCAGTTCAAGGGTAGCGGTTTTTACATTCCCTCTGTAAGTGATATCTTATGATAAGTGTCTTTTTCTGTGTGACTTATTTCACTTAGAATCGTCGTACCTAAATCCACTCATCATGCTGCTCCTAGCCTTATGACGTTGATTTCATGGCTGAGTGATATTCCATTGTACATAAGGACCACAACCTCTTTATCCATTCTTCTCTTTCCTGGGATGTTTAAGGTGTAACGAAGTGGAGGTTCTTGTCAACAGAGCAGCCCTAAACTTTGGGGTGCCTGTGTCTTGCTGATTTTTAGTTTTCCCAATTTATACGCCCATGAGTGGAAGTGCCCTATGCTCTCTAAGCTGAGTTTTTTAGATGTTTCAGGACACACCGTACACTTCTCCAGAGTGGCTGTTGGCAATTTACAGCCCGCCCATCAGCGTAGCAAGGCTCCCATTTCTCCATGGCCTGTCCTGCATTTCTGGTTTTGACACTTTATTCAGCATGGCCCTTTTGACCGATGGGAAGCGAGACTTCTTTGTAGCGCTGATTTGCCTTTCCAGGTTGCTTGGTTGGCCAAAAAGGGCGTATGCGTTTTTTCCTGAATATATTCAGGAAAAAACGCATACGCCCTTTTTGGCCAAGGGCATCATTGTCGAGGTTTTGCCGCTTTTCCTGTGCTTTAAAGGCGATTCGAATCTACCTCCTGAAATCGGTTTCCTGCAATTCTGCCTTGCTTTCAAATCCTCTTCGTAGCCTTCCCTCCATATATTTGTGGACGAGAGTTATCATTTCTAACTCTGCAGGTTTGTGAATTGCAGTGCCCCTGAGCTCCATTTTTCAACTCGCTTTCTTGGGAGCTGGCCGCAAAAGCGCAGGATTGCTTCAGGCCCTATTCTGGCTCCGGGCGGCAGGCTGAGCCTGTGGTTAATTCTGCTTCCTGATGGGAAAATAGAGTGACCTCTGCCTGTCCCAACACCTAGAGCTAGTCTCTCATTGGTTCCCCCTCTTCCCGTTCATCCTCAGGACAAATTGCAACGTGTTCGGAACAGGAGGTTAAAGGTGCTGATTCTCCAAGGAGGGAGATTGCTAGTAAAGCGGCTGGAATGGCGAACCGGAGCACAAGGAGATGAGAAATGAGGTGCGTTTTAGAAACCTTTCCCGGTCACACGGTGTACCATCTTCTGGGTTTCTCGTGCATGTTTTCGACGTAGGAAGATGCCCTTGACCCTGGAGATTTGGGACCCATGGGATGGGTACCACGCCGTATTACTTTAAAGGGTCTGCGTTTGCTCACCCAACCTCACCAAACCTCTCAGCCCCAAGAGTGTCCACCCTTATGTCTCAGTCATCTGTGGGTCTAGATATGGTCAATCCAGGTGGCATCGCAGCCCCTGAACGAATTTTGTAAGAATTTCTCTCTCTTTCACTGTCTTTGTTTCACGGGTTTTTAAAAGTAATTGATCTTTATAATAGGGTTTAGCTGCTTTGCACTGCTGTGTTTATGCCGCTTTTCACCCACTTGACTCACTTACAGAGAGATATCAATACATAGGTTTTAAGATTCTTACTAGTCAGATATATTCTTGGGCGGTGAATAGGGGGCGTTGAGTCCAGTTCACTGAGCAAGGAGTAGGTCTTGTCTATTACATATTGGGTTTATGGAACGGTATCTGAGCTAATTTGAAACCCTTGTTTTATGCATCACCCCACCTCACCTTTCCCGTTAAGCAGCCATAGTGTGTTTTCTAAACGTGCGACTCTGTTCTGTTTTGTAATTCAGTTCAAGGGTAGCGGTTTTTACATTCTCTCTGTAAGTGATATCTTATGATAAGTGTCTTTTTCTGTGTGACTTATTTCACTTAGAATCGTCGTACCTAAATCCACTCATCATGCTGCTCCTAGCCTTATGACGTTGATTTCATGGCTGAGTGATATTCCATTGTACATAAGGACCACAACTTCTTTATCCATTCTTCTCTTTCCTGGGATGTTTAAGGTGTAACGAAGTGGAGGTTCTTGTCAACAGAGCAGCCCTAAACTTTGGGGTGCCTGTGTCTTGCTGATTTTTAGTTTTCCCAATTTATACGCCCATGAGTGGAAGTGCCCTATGCTCTCTAAGCTGAGTTTTTTAGATGTTTCAGGACACACCGTACACTTCTCCAGAGTGGCTGTTGGCAATTTACAGCCCGCCCATTAGCGTAGCAAGGCTCCCATTTCTCCATGGCCTGTCCTGCATTTCTGGTTTTGACACTTTATTCAGCATGGCCCTTTTGACCGATGGGAAGCGAGACTTCTTTGTAGCGCTGATTTGCCTTTCCAGGTTGCTTCGTTGGCCAAAAAGGGCGTATGCGTTTTTTCCTGAATATATTCAGGAAAAAACGCATACGCCCTTTTTGGCCAAGGGCATCATTGTCGAGGTTTTGCCGCTTTTCCTGTGCTTTAAAGGCGATTCGAATCTACCTCCTGAAATCGGTTTCCTGCAATTCTGCCTTGCTTTCAAATCCTCTTCGTAGCCTTCCCTCCATATATTTGTGGACGAGAGTTATCATTTCTAACTCTGCAGGTTTGTGAATTGCAGTGCCCCTGAGCTCCATTTTTCAACTCGCTTTCTTGGGAGCTGGCCGCAAAAGCGCAGGATTGCTTCAGGCCCTATTCTGGCTCCGGGCGGCAGGCTGAGCCTGTGGTTAATTCTGCATCCTGATGGGAAAATAGAGTGACCTGTGCCTGTCCCAACACCTAGAGCTAGTCTCTCATTGGTTCCCCCTCTTCCCGTTCATCCTCAGGACAAATTGCAACGTGTACGGAACAGAAGGTTAAAGGTGCTGATTCTCCAAGGAGGGAGATTGCTAGTAAAGCGGCTGGAATGGCGAACCGGAGCACAGGGAGATGAGAAATGAGGTGCGTTTTAGAAACCTTTCCCGGTCACACGGTGTACCATCTTCTGGGTTGCTCGTGCATGTTTTCGACGTAGGAAGATGCCCTTGAACCTGGAGATTTGGGACCCATGGGATGGGTACCACGCCGTATTACTTTAAAGGGTCTGCGTTTGCTCACCCAACCTCACCAAACCTCTCAGCCCCAAGAGTGTCCACCCTTATGTCTCAGTCATCTGTGGGTCTAGATATGGTCAATCAAGGTGGCATCGCAGCCCCTGAACGAATTTTGTAAGAATTTCTCTCTCTTTCACTGTCTTTGTTTCACGGGTTTTTAAAAGTAATTGATTTTTATAATAGGGTTTAGCTGCTTTGCACTGCTGTGTTTATGCCGCTTTTCACCCACTTGACTCACTTACAGAGAGATATCAATACATAGGTTTTAAGATTCTTACTAGTCAGATATATTCTTGGGCGGTGAATAGGGGGCGTTGAGTCCAGTTCACTGAGCAAGGAGTAGGTCTTGTCTATTACATATTGGGTTTATGGAACGGTATCTGAGCTAATTTGAAACCCTTGTTTTATGCATCACCCCACCTCACCTTTCCCGTTAAGCAGCCATAGTGTGTTTTCTAAACGTGCGACTCTGTTCTGTTTTGTAATTCAGTTCAAGGGTAGCGGTTTTTACATTCTCTCTGTAAGTGATATCTTATGATAAGTGTCTTTCTGTGTGACTTATTTCACTTAGAATCGTCGTACCTAAATCCACTCATCATGCTGCTCCTAGCCTTACGACGTTGATTTCATGGCTGAGTGATATTCCATTGTACATAAGGACCACAACTTCTTTATCCATTCTTCTCTTTCCTGGGAAGTTTAAGGTGTAACGAAGTGGAGGTTCTTGTCAACAGAGCAGCCCTAAACTTTGGGGTGCCTGTGTCTTGCTGATTTTTAGTTTTCCCAATTTATACGCCCATGAGTGGAAGTGCCCTATGCTCTCTAAGCTGAGTTTTTTAGATGTTTCAGGACACACCGTACACTTCTCCAGAGTGGCTGTTGGCAATTTACAGCCCGCCCATTAGCGTAGCAAGGCTCCCATTTCTCCATGGCCTGTCCTGCATTTCTGGTTTTGACACTTTATTCAGCATGGCCCTTTTGACCGATGGGAAGCGAGACTTCTTTGTAGCGCTGATTTGCCTTTCCAGGTTGCTTGGTTGGCCAAAAAGGGCGTATGCGTTTTTTCCTGAATATATTCAGGATAAAACGCATACGCCCTTTTTGGCCAAGGGCATCATTGTCGAGGTTTTGCCGCTTTTCCTGTGCTTTAAAGGCGATTCGAATCTACCTCCTGAAATCGGTTTCCTGCAATTCTGCCTTGCTTTCAAATCCTCTTCGTAGCCTTCCCTCCATATATTTGTGGACGAGAGTTATCATTTCTAACTCTGCAGGTTTGTGAATTGCAGTGCCCCTGAGCTCCATTTTTCAACTCGCTTTCTTGGGAGCTGGCCGCAAAAGCGCAGGATTGCTTCAGGCCCTATTCTGGCTCCGGGCGGCAGGCTGAGCCTGTGGTTAATTCTGCTTCCTGATGGGAAAATAGAGTGACCTGTGCCTGTTCCAACACGTAGAGCTAGTCTCTCATTGGTTCCCCCTCTTCCCGTTCATCCTCAGGACAAATTGCAACGTGTACGGAACAGAAGGTTAAAGGTGCTGATTCTCCAAGGAGGGAGATTGCTAGTAAAGCGGCTGGAATGGCGAACCGGAGCACAAGGAGATGAGAAATGAGGTGCGTTTTAGAAACCTTTCCCGGTCACACGGTGTACCATCTTCTGGGTTTCTCGTGCATGTTTTCGACGTAGGAAGATGCCCTTGACCCTGGAGATTTGGGACCCATGGGATGGGTACCACGCCGTATTACTTTAAAGGGTCTGCGTTTGCTCACCCAACCTCACCAAACCTCTCAGCCCCAAGAGTGTCCACCCTTATGTCTCAGTCATCTGTGGGTCTAGATATGGTCAATCCAGGTGGCATCGCAGCCCCTGAACGAATTTTGTAAGAATTTCTCTCTCTTTCACTGTCTTTGTTTCACGGGTTTTTAAAAGTAATTGATCTTTATAATAGGGTTTAGCTGCTTTGCACTGCTGTGTTTATGCCGCTTTTCACCCACTTGACTCACTTACAGAGAGATATCAATACATAGGTTTTAAGATTCTTACTAGTCAGATATATTCTTGGGCGGTGAATAGGGGGCGTTGAGTCCAGTTCACTGAGCAAGGAGTAGGTCTTGTCTATTACATATTGGGTTTATGGAACGGTATCTGAGCTAATTTGAAACCCTTGTTTTATGCATCACCCCACCTCACCTTTCCCGTTAAGCAGCCATAGTGTGTTTTCTAAACGTGCGACTCTGTTCTGTTTTGTAATTCAGTTCAAGGGTAGCGGTTTTTACATTCCCTCTGTAAGTGATATCTTATGATAAGTGTCTTTTTCTGTGTGACTTATTTCACTTAGAATCGTCGTACCTAAATCCACTCATCATGCTGCTCCTAGCCTTATGACGTTGATTTCATGGCTGAGTGATATTCCATTGTACATAAGGACCACAACTTCTTTATCCATTCTTCTCTTTCCTGGGATGTTTCAGGTGTAACGAAGTGGAGGTTCTTGTCAACAGAGCAGCCCTAAACTTTGGGGTGCCTGTGTCTTGCTGATTTTTAGTTTTCCCAATTTATACGCCCATGAGTGGAAGTGCCCTATGCTCTCTAAGCTGAGTTTTTTAGATGTTTCAGGACACACCGTACACTTCTCCAGAGTGGCTGTTGGCAATTTACAGCCCGCCCATCAGCGTAGCAAGGCTCCCATTTCTCCATGGCCTGTCCTGCATTTCTGGTTTTGACACTTTATTCAGCATGGCCCTTTTGACCGATGGGAAGCGAGACTTCTTTGTAGCGCTGATTTGCCTTTCCAGGTTGCTTGGTTGGCCAAAAAGGGCGTATGCGTTTTTTCCTGAATATATTCAGGAAAAAACGCATACGCCCTTTTTGGCCAAGGGCATCATTGTCGAGGTTTTGCCGCTTTTCCTGTGCTTTAAAGGCGATTCGAATCTACCTCCTGAAATCTGTTTCCTGCAATTCTGCCTTGCTTTCAAATCCTCTTCGTAGCCGTCCCTCCATATATTTGTGGACGAGAGTTATCATTTCTAACTCTGCAGGTTTGTGAATTGCAGTGCCCCTGAGCTCCATTTTTCAACTCGCTTTCTTGGGAGATGGCCGCAAAAGCGCAGGATTGCTTCAGGCCCTATTCTGGCTCCGGGCGGCAGGCTGAGCCTGTGGTTAATTCTGCTACCTGATGGGAAAATAGAGTGACCTGTGCCTGTCCCAACACCTAGAGCTAGTCTCTCATTGGTTCCCCCTCTTCCCGTTCATCCTCAGGACAAATTGCAACGTGTACGGAACAGGAGGTTAAAGGCGCTGATTCTCCAAGGAGGGAGATTGATAGTAAAGCGGCTGGAATGGCGAACCGGAGCACAAGGAGATGAGAAATGAGGTGCGTTTTAGAAACCTTTCCCGGTCACACGGTGTACCATCTTCTGGGTTTCTCGTGCATGTTTTCGACGTAGGAAGATGCCCTTGACCCTGGAGATTTGGGACCCATGGGATGGGTACCACGCCGTATTACTTTAAAGGGTCTGCGTTTGCTCACCCAACCTCACCAAACCTCTCAGCCCCAAGAGTGTCCACCCTTATGTCTCAGTCATCTGTGGGTCTAGATATGGTCAATCCAGGTGGCATCGCAGCCCCTGAACGAATTTTGTAAGAATTTCTCTCTCTTTCACTGTCTTTGTTTCACGGGTTTTTAAAAGTAATTGATTTTTATAATGGGGTTTAGCTGCTTTGCACTGCTGTGTTTATGCCGCTTTTCACCCACTTGACTCACTTACAGAGAGATATCAATACATAGGTTTTAAGATTCTTACTAGTCAGATATATTCTTGGGCGGTGAATAGGGGGCGTTGAGTCCAGTTCACTGAGCAAGGAGTAGGTCTTGTCTATTACATATTGGGTTTATGGAACGGTATCTGAGCTAATTTGAAACCCTTGTTTTATGCATCACCCCACCTCACCTTTCCCGTTAAGCAGCCATAGTGTGTTTTCTAAACGTGCGACTCTGTTCTGTTTTGTAATTCAGTTCAAGGGTAGCGGTTTTTACATTCTCTCTGTAAGTGATATCTTATGATAAGTGTCTTTTTCTGTGTGACTTATTTCACTTAGAATCGTCGTACCTAAATCCACTCATCATGCTGCTCCTAGCCTTATGACGTTGATTTCATGGCTGAGTGATATTCCATTGTACATAAGGACCACAACTTCTTTATCCATTCTTCTCTTTCCTGGGATGTTTAAGGTGTAACGAAGTGGAGGTTCTTGTCAACAGAGCAGCCCTAAACTTTGGGGTGCCTGTGTCTTGCTGATTTTTAGTTTTCCCAATTTATACGCCCATGAGTGGAAGTGCCCTATGCTCTCTAAGCTGAGTTTTTTAGATGTTTCAGGACACACCGTACACGTCTCCAGAGTGGCTGTTGGCAATTTACAGCCCGCCCATCAGCGTAGCAAGGCTCCCATTTCTCCATGGCCTGTCCTGCATTTCTGGTTTTGACACTTTATTCAGCATGGCCCTTTTGACCGATGGGAAGCGAGACTTCTTTGTAGCGCTGATTTGCCTTTCCAGGTTGCTTGGTTGGCCAAAAAGGGCGTATGCGTTTTTTCCTGAATATATTCAGGAAAAAACGCATACGCCCTTTTTGGCCAAGGGCATCATTGTCGAGGTTTTGCCGCTTTTCCTGTGCTTTAAAGGCGATTCGAATCTACCTCCTGAAATCTGTTTCCTGCAATTCTGCCTTGCTTTCAAATCCTCTTCGTAGCCTTCCCTCCATATATTTGTGGACGAGAGTTATCATTTCTAACTCTGCAGGTTTGTGAATTGCAGTGCCCCTGAGCTCCATTTTTCAACTCGCTTTCTTGGGAGCTGGCCGCAAAAGCGCAGGATTGCTTCAGGCCCTATTCTGGCTCCGGGCGGCAGGCTGAGCCTGTGGTTAATTCTGCTACCTGATGGGAAAATAGAGTGACCTGTGCCTGTCCCAACACCTAGAGCTAGTCTCTCATTGGTTCCCCCTCTTCCCGTTCATCCTCAGGACAAATTGCAACGTGTACGGAACAGGAGGTTAAAGGTGCTGATTCTCCCAGGAGGGAGATTGCTAGTAAAGCGGCTGGAATGGCGAACCGGAGCACAAGGAGATGAGAAATGAGGTGCGTTTTAGAAACCTTTCCCGGTCACACGGTGTACCATCTTCTGGGTTTCTCGTGCATGTTTTCGATGTAGGAAGATGCCCATGAACCTGGAGATTTGGGACCCATGGGATGGGTACCACGCTGTATTACTTTAAAGGGTCTGCGTTTGCTCACCCAACCTCACCAAACCTCTCAGCCCCAAGAGTGTCCACCCTTATGTCTCAGTCATCTGTGGGTCTAGATATGGTCAATCCAGCTGGCATCGCAGCCCCTGAACGAATTTTGTAAGAATTTCTCTCTCTTTCACTGTCTTTGTTTCACGGGTTTTTAAAAGTAATTGATTTTTATAATGGGGTTTAGCTGCTTTGCACTGCTGTGTTTATGCCGCTTTTCACCCACTTGACTCACTTACAGAGAGATATCAATACATAGGTTTTAAGATTCTTACTAGTCAGATATATTCTTGGGCGGTGAATAGGGGGCGTTGAGTCCAGTTCACTGAGCAAGGAGTAGGTCTTGTCTATTACATATTGGGTTTATGGAACGGTATCTGAGCTAATTTGAAACCCTTGTTTTATGCATCACCCCACCTCACCTTTCCCGTTAAGCAGCCATAGTGTGTTTTCTAAACGTGCGACTCTGTTCTGTTTTGTAATTCAGTTCAAGGGTAGCGGTTTTTACATTCTCTCTGTAAGTGATATCTTATGATAAGTGTCTTTTTCTGTGTGACTTATTTCACTTAGAATCGTCGTACCTAAATCCACTCATCATGCTGCTCCTAGCCTTATGACGTTGATTTCATGGCTGAGTGATATTCCATTGTACATAAGGACCACAACTTCTTTATCCATTCTTCTCTTTCCTGGGATGTTTAAGGTGTAACGAAGTGGAGGTTCTTGTCAACAGAGCAGCCCTAAACTTTGGGGTGCCTGTGTCTTGCTGATTTTTAGTTTTCCCAATTTATACGCCCATGAGTGGAAGTGCCCTATGCTCTCTAAGCTGAGTTTTTTAGATGTTTCAAGACACACCGTACACTTCTCCAGAGTGGCTGTTGGCAATTTACAGCCCGCCCATCAGCGTAGCAAGGCTCCCATTTCTCCATGGCCTGTCCTGCATTTCTGGTTTTGACACTTTATTCAGCATGGCCCTTTTGACCGATGGGAAGCGAGACTTCTTTGTAGCGCTGATTTGCCTTTCCAGGTTGCTTGGTTGGCCAAAAAGGGCGTATGCGTTTTTTCCTGAATATATTCAGGAAAAAACGCATACGCCCTTTTTGGCCAAGGGCATCATTGTCGAGGTTTTGCCGCTTTTCCTGTGCTTTAAAGGCGATTCGAATCTACCTCCTGGAATCGGTTTCCTGCAATTCTGCCTTGCTTTCAAATCCTCTTCGTTGCCTTCCCTCCATATATTTGTGGACGAGAGTTATCATTTCTAACTCTGCAGGTTTGTGAATTGCAGTGCCCCTGAGCTCCATTTTTCAACTCGCTTTCTTGGGAGCTGGCCGCAAAAGCGCAGGATTGCTTCAGGCCCTATTCTGGCTCCCAGCGGCAGGCTGAGCCTGTGGTTAATTCTTCTTCCTGATGGGAAAATAGAGTGACCTGTGCCTGTCCCAACACCTAGAGCTAGTCTCTCATTGGTTCCCCCTCTTCCCGTTCATCCTCAGGACAAATTGCAACGTGTACGGAACAGAAGGTTAAAGGTGCTGATTCTCCAAGGAGGGAGATTGCTAGTAAAGCGGCTGGAATGGCGAACCGGAGCACAAGGAGATGAGAAATGAGGTGCGTTTTAGAAACCTTTCCCGGTCACACGGTGTACCATCTTCTGGGTTGCTCGTGCATGTTTTCGACGTAGGAAGATGCCCTTGAACCTGGAGATTTGGGACCCATGGGATGGGTACCACGCCGTATTACTTTAAAGGGTCTGCGTTTGCTCACCCAACCTCACCAAACCTCTCAGCCCCAAGAGTGTCCACCCTTATGTCTCAGTCATCTGTGGGTCTAGATATGGTCAATCCAGCTGGCATCGCAGCCCCTGAACGAATTTTGTAAGAATTTCTCTCTCTTTCACTGTCTTTGTTTCACGGGTTTTTAAAAGTAATTGATTTTTATAATGGGGTTTAGCTGCTTTGCACTGCTGTGTTTATGCCGCTTTACACCTACTTGACTCACTTACAGAGAGATATCAATACATAGGTTTTAAGATTCTTACTAGTCAGATATATTCTTGGGCGGTGAATAGGGGGCGTTGAGTCCAGTTCACTGAGCAAGGAGTAGGTCTTGTCTATTACATATTGGGTTTATGGAACGGTATCTGAGCTAATTTGAAACCCTTGTTTTATGCATCACCCCACCTCACCTTTCCCGTTAAGCAGCCATAGTGTGTTTTCTAAACGTGCGACTCTGTTCTGTTTTGTAATTCAGTTCAAGGGTAGCGGTTTTTACATTCTCTCTGTAAGTGATATCTTATGATAAGTGTCTTTTTCTGTGTGACTTATTTCACTTAGAATCGTCGTACCTAAATCCACTCATCATGCTGCTCCTAGCCTTATGACGTTGATTTCATGGCTGAGTGATATTCCATTGTACATAAGGACCACAACTTCTTTATCCATTCTTCTCTTTCCTGGGATGTTTAAGGTGTAACGAAGTGGAGGTTCTTGTCAACAGAGCAGCCCTAAACTTTGGGGTGCCTGTGTCTTGCTGATTTTTAGTTTTCCCAATTTATACGCCCATGAGTGGAAGTGCCCTATGCTCTCTAAGCTGAGTTTTTTAGATGTTTCAGGACACACCGTACACTTCTCCAGAGTGGCTGTTGGCAATTTACAGCCCGCCCATCAGCGTAGCAAGGCTCCCATTTCTCCATGGCCTGTCCTGCATTTCTGGTTTTGACACTTTATTCAGCATGGCCCTTTTGACCGATGGGAAGCGAGACTTCTTTGTAGCGCTGATTTGCCTTTCCAGGTTGCTTGGTTGGCCAAAAAGGGCGTATGCGTTTTTTCCTGAATATATTCAGGAAAAAACGCATACGCCCTTTTTGGCCAAGGGCATCATTGTCGAGGTTTTGCCGCTTTTCCTGTGCTTTAAAGGCGATTCGAATCTACCTCCTGAAATCTGTTTCCTGCAATTCTGCCTTGCTTTCAAATCCTCTTCGTAGCCTTCCCTCCATATATTTGTGGACGAGAGTTATCATTTCTAACTCTGCAGGTTTGTGAATTGCAGTGCCCCTGAGCTCCATTTTTCAACTCGCTTTCTTGGGAGCTGGCCGCAAAAGCGCAGGATTGCTTCAGGCCCTATTCTGGCTCCGGGCGGCAGGCTGAGCCTGTGGTTAATTCTGCTACCTGATGGGAAAATAGAGTGACCTGTGCCTGTCCCAACACCTAGAGCTAGTCTCTCATTGGTTCCCCCTCTTCCCGTTCATCCTCAGGACAAATTGCAACGTGTACGGAACAGGAGGTTAAAGGCGCTGATTCTCCAAGGAGGGAGATTGCTAGTAAAGCGGCTGGAATGGCGAACCGGAGCACAAGGAGATGAGAAATGAGGTGCGTTTTAGAAACCTTTCCCGGTCACACGGTGTACCATCTTCTGGGTTTCTCGTGCATGTTTTCGACGTAGGAAGATGCCCTTGACCCTGGAGATTTGGGACCCATGGGATGGGTACCACGCCGTATTACTTTACAGGGTCTGCGTTAGCTCACCCAACCTCACCAAACCTCTCAGCCCCAAGAGTGTCCACCCTTATGTCTCAATCAGCTGTGGGTCTAGATATGGTCAATCCAGGTGGCATCGCAGCCCCTGAACGAATTTTGTAAGAATTTCTCTCTCTTTCACTGTCTTTGTTTCACGGGTTTTTAAAAGTAATTGATTTTTATAATAGGGTTTAGCTGCTTTGCACTGCTGTGTTTATGCCGCTTTTCACCCACTTGACTCACTTACAGAGAGATATCAATACATAGGTTTTAAGATTCTTACTAGTCAGATATATTCTTGGGCGGTGAATAGGGGGCGTTGAGTCCAGTTCACTGAGCAAGGAGTAGGTCTTGTCTATTACATATTTGGTTTATGGAACGGTATCTGAGCTAATTTGAAACCCTTGTTTTATGCATCACCCCACCTCACCTTTCCCGTTAAGCAGCCATAGTGTGTTTTCTAAACGTGCGACTCTGTTCTGTTTTGTAATTCAGTTCAAGGGTAGCGGTTTTTACATTCTCTCTGTAAGTGATATCTTATGATAAGTGTCTTTCTGTGTGACTTATTTCACTTAGAATCGTCGTACCTAAATCCACTCATCATGCTGCTCCTAGCCTTATGACGTTGATTTCATGGCTGAGTGATATTCCATTGTACATAAGGACCACAACTTCTTTATCCATTCTTCTCTTTCCTGGGATGTTTAAGGTGTAACGAAGTGGAGGTTCTTGTCAACAGAGCAGCCCTAAACTTTGGGGTGCCTGTGTCTTGCTGATTTTTAGTTTTCCCAATTTATACGCCCATGAGTGGAAGTGCCCTATGCTCTCTAAGCTGAGTTTTTTAGATGTTTCAGGACACACCGTACACTTCTCCAGAGTGGCTGTTGGCAATTTACAGCCCGCCCATTAGCGTAGCAAGGCTCCCATTTCTCCATGGCCTGTCCTGCATTTCTGGTTTTGACACTTTATTCAGCATGGCCCTTTTGACCGATGGGAAGCGAGACTTCTTTGTAGCGCTGATTTGCCTTTCCAGGTTGCTTGGTTGGCCAAAAAGGGCGTATGCGTTTTTTCCTGAATATATTCAGGAAAAAACGCATACGCCCTTTTTGGCCAAGGGCATCATTGTCGAGGTTTTGCCGCTTTTCCTGTGCTTTAAAGGCGATTCGAATCTACCTCCTGAAATCGGTTTCCTGCAATTCTGCCTTGCTTTCAAATCCTCTTCGTTGCCTTCCCTCCATATATTTGTGGACGAGAGTTATCATTTCTAACTCTGCAGGTTTGTGAATTGCAGTGCCCCTGAGCTCCATTTTTCAACTCGCTTTCTTGGGAGCTGGCCGCAAAAGCGCAGGATTGCTTCAGGCCCTATTCTGGCTCCCGGCAGCAGGCTGAGCCTGTGGTTAATTCTTCTTCCTGATGGGAAAATAGAGTGACCTGTGCCTGTCCCAACACCTAGAGCTAGTCTCTCATTGGTTCCCCCTCTTCCCGTTCATCCTCAGGACAAATTGCAACGTGTACGGAACAGGAGGTTAAAGGTGCTGATTCTCCAAGGAGGGAGATTGCTAGTAAAGCGGCTGGAATGGCGAACCGGAGCACAAGGAGATGAGAAATGAGGTGCGTTTTAGAAACCTTTCCCGGTCACACGGTGTACCATCTTCTGGGTTGCTCGTGCATGTTTTCGACGTAGGAAGATGCCCTTGAACCTGGAGATTTGGGACCCATGGGATGGGTACCACGCCGTATTACTTTAAAGGGTCTGCGTTTGCTCACCCAACCTCACCAAACCTCTCAGCCCCAAGAGTGTCCACCCTTATGTCTCAGTCATCTGTGGGTCTAGATATGGTCAATCCAGCTGGCATCGCAGCCCCTGAACGAATTTTGTAAGAATTTCTCTCTCTTTCACTGTCTTTGTTTCACGGGTTTTTAAAAGTAATTGATTTTTATAATAGGGTTTAGCTGCTTTGCACTGCTGTGTTTATGCCGCTTTACACCTACTTGACTCACTTACAGAGAGATATCAATACATAGGTTTTAAGATTCTTACTAGTCAGATATATTCTTGGGCGGTGAATAGGGGTTGTTGAGTCCAGTTCACTGAGCAAGGAGTAGGTCTTGTCTATTACATATTGGGTTTATGGAACGGTATCTGAGCTAATTTGAAACCCTTGTTTTATGCATCACCCCACCTCACCTTTCCCGTTAAGCAGCCATAGTGTGTTTTCTAAACGTGCGACTCTGTTCTGTTTTGTAATTCAGTTCAAGGGTAGCGGTTTTTACATTCCCTCTGTAAGTGATATCTTATGATAAGTGTCTTTTTCTGTGTGACTTATTTCACTTAGAATCGTCGTACCTAAATCCACTCATCATGCTGCTCCTAGCCTTATGACGTTGATTTCATGGCTGAGTGATATTCCATTGTACATAAGGACCACAACTTCTTTATCCATTCTTCTCTTTCCTGGGATGTTTCAGGTGTAACGAAGTGGAGGTTCTTGTCAACAGAGCAGCCCTAAACTTTGGGGTGCCTGTGTCTTGCTGATTTTTAGTTTTCCCAATTTATACGCCCATGAGTGGAAGTGCCCTATGCTCTCTAAGCTGAGTTTTTTAGATGTTTCAGGACACACCGTACACTTCTCCAGAGTGGCTGTTGGCAATTTACAGCCCGCCCATCAGCGTAGCAAGGCTCCCATTTCTCCATGGCCTGTCCTGCATTTCTGGTTTTGACACTTTATTCAGCATGGCCCTTTTGACCGATGGGAAGCGAGACTTCTTTGTAGCGCTGATTTGCCTTTCCAGGTTGCTTGGTTGGCCAAAAAGGGCGTATGCGTTTTTTCCTGAATATATTCAGGAAAAAACGCATACGCCCTTTTTGGCCAAGGGCATCATTGTCGAGGTTTTGCCGCTTTTCCTGTGCTTTAAAGGCGATTCGAATCTACCTCCTGAAATCTGTTTCCTGCAATTCTGCCTTGCTTTCAAATCCTCTTCGTAGCCTTCCCTCCATATATTTGTGGACGAAAGTTATCATTTCTAACTCTGCAGGTTTGTGAATTGCAGTGCCCCTGAGCTCCATTTTTCAACTCGCTTTCTTGGGAGCTGGCCGCAAAAGCGCAGGATTGCTTCAGACCCTATTATGGCTCCGGGCGGCAGGCTGAGCCTGTGGTTAATTCTGCTACCTGATGGGAAAATAGAGTGACCTGTGCCTGTCCCAACACCTAGAGCTAGTCTCTCATTGGTTCCCCCTCTTCCCGTTCATCCTCAGGACAAATTGCAACGTGTACGGAACAGGAGGTTAAAGGCGCTGATTCTCCAAGGAGGGAGATTGCTAGTAAAGCGGCTGGAATGGCGAACCGGAGCACAAGGAGATGAGAAATGAGGTGCGTTTTAGAAACCTTTCCCGGTCACACGGTGTACCATCTTCTGGGTTTCTCGTGCATGTTTTCGACGTAGGAAGATGCCCTTGACCCTGGAGATTTGGGACCCATGGGATGGGTACCACGCCGTATTACTTTAAAGGGTCTGCGTTTGCTCACCCAACCTCACCAAACCTCTCAGCCCCAAGAGTGTCCACCCTTATGTCTCAGTCATCTGTGGGTCTAGATATGGTCAATCCAGGTGGCATCGCAGCCCCTGAACGAATTTTGTAAGAATTTCTCTCTCTTTCACTGTCTTTGTTTCACGGGTTTTTAAAAGTAATTGATTTTTATAATAGGGTTTAGCTGCTTTGCACTGCTGTGTTTATGCCGCTTTTCACCCACTTGACTCACTTACAGAGAGATATCAATACATAGGTTTTAAGATTCTTACTAGTCAGATATATTCTTGGGCGGTGAATAGGGGGCGTTGAGTCCAGTTCACTGAGCAAGGAGTAGGTCTTGTCTATTACATATTGGGTTTATGGAACGGTATCTGAGCTAATTTGAAACCCTTGTTTTATGCATCACCCCACCTCACCTTTCCCGTTAAGCAGCCATAGTGTGTTTTCTAAACGTGCGACTCTGTTCTGTTTTGTAATTCAGTTCAAGGGTAGCGGTTTTTACATTCTCTCTGTAAGTGATATCTTATGATAAGTGTCTTTTTCTGTGTGACTTATTTCACTTAGAATCGTCGTACCTAAATCCACTCATCATGCTGCTCCTAGCCTTATGACGTTGATTTCATGGCTGAGTGATATTCCATTGTACATAAGGACCACAACTTCTTTATCCATTCTTCTCTTTCCTGGGATGTTTAAGGTGTAACGAAGTGGAGGTTCTTGTCAACAGAGCAGCCCTAAACTTTGGGGTGCCTGTGTCTTGCTGATTTTTAGTTTTCCCAATTTATACGCCCATGAGTGGAAGTGCCCTATGCTCTCTAAGCTGAGTTTTTTAGATGTTTCAGGACACACCGTACACTTCTCCAGAGTGGCTGTTGGCAATTTACAGCCCGCCCATCAGCGTAGCAAGGCTCCCATTTCTCCATGGCCTGTCCTGCATTTCTGGTTTTGACACTTTATTCAGCATGGCCCTTTTGACCGATGGGAAGCGAGACTTCTTTGTAGCGCTGATTTGCCTTTCCAGGTTGCTTGGTTGGCCAAAAAGGGCGTATGCGTTTTTTCCTGAATATATTCAGGAAAAAACGCATACGCCCTTTTTGGCCAAGGGCATCATTGTCGAGGTTTTGCCGCTTTTCCTGTGCTTTAAAGGCGATTCGAATCTACCTCCTGAAATCTGTTTCCTGCAATTCTGCCTTGCTTTCAAATCCTCTTCGTAGCCTTCCCTCCATATATTTGTGGACGAGAGTTATCATTTCTAACTCTGCAGGTTTGTGAATTGCAGTGCCCCTGAGCTCCATTTTTCAACTCGCTTTCTTGGGAGCTGGCCGCAAAAGCGCAGGATTGCTTCAGGCCCTATTCTGGCTCCGGGCGGCAGGCTGAGCCTGTGGATAATTCTGCTACCTGATGGGAAAATAGAGTGACCTCTGCCTGTCCCAACACCTAGAGCTAGTCTCTCATTGGTTCCCCCTCTTCCCGTTCATCCTCAGGACAAATTGCAACGTGTACGGAACAGGAGGTTAAAGGTGCTGATTCTCCCAGGAGGGAGATTGCTAGTAAAGCGGCTGGAATGGCGAACCGGAGCACAAGGAGATGAGAAATGAGGTGCGTTTTAGAAACCTTTCCCGGTCACACGGTGTACCATCTTCTGGGTTTCTCGTGCATGTTTTCGATGTAGGAAGATGCCCATGAACCTGGAGATTTGGGACCCATGGGATGGGTACCACGCCGTATTACTTTAAAGGGTCTGCGTTTGCTCACCCAACCTCACCAAACCTCTCAGCCCCAAGAGTGTCCACCCTTATGTCTCAGTCATCTGTGGGTCTAGATATGGTCAATCCAGGTGGCATCGCAGCCCCTGAACGAATTTTGTAAGAATTTCTCTCTCTTTCACTGTCTTTGTTTCACGGGTTTTTAAAAGTAATTGATCTTTATAATAGGGTTTAGCTGCTTTGCACTGCTGTGTTTATGCCGCTTTTCACCCACTTGACTCACTTACAGAGAGATATCAATACATAGGTTTTAAGATTCTTACTAGTCAGATATATTCTTGGGCGGTGAATAGGGGGCGTTGAGTCCAGTTCACTGAGCAAGGAGTAGGTCTTGTCTATTACATATTGGGTTTATGGAACGGTATCTGAGCTAATTTGAAACCCTTGTTTTATGCATCACCCCACCTCACCTTTCCCGTTAAGCAGCCATAGTGTGTTTTCTAAACGTGCGACTCTGTTCTGTTTTGTAATTCAGTTCAAGGGTAGCGGTTTTTACATTCTCTCTGTAAGTGATATCTTATGATAAGTGTCTTTTTCTGTGTGACTTATTTCACTTAGAATCGTCGTACCTAAATCCACTCATCATGCTGCTCCTAGCCTTATGACGTTGATTTCATGGCTGAGTGATATTCCATTGTACATAAGGACCACAACTTCTTTATCCATTCTTCTCTTTCCTGGGATGTTTAAGGTGTAACGAAGTGGAGGTTCTTGTCAACAGAGCAGCCCTAAACTTTGGGGTGCCTGTGTCTTGCTGATTTTTAGTTTTCCCAATTTATACGCCCATGAGTGGAAGTGCCCTATGCTCTCTAAGCTGAGTTTTTTAGATGTTTCAGGACACACCGTACACTTCTCCAGAGTGGCTGTTGGCAATTTACAGCCCGCCCATCAGCGTAGCAAGGCTCCCATTTCTCCATGGCCTGTCCTGCATTTCTGGTTTTGACACTTTATTCAGCATGGCCCTTTTGACCGATGGGAAGCGAGACTTCTTTGTAGCGCTGATTTGCCTTTCCAGGTTGCTTGGTTGGCCAAAAAGGGCGTATGCGTTTTTTCCTGAATATATTCAGGAAAAAACGCATACGCCCTTTTTGGCCAAGGGCATCATTGTCGAGGTTTTGCCGCTTTTCCTGTGCTTTAAAGGCGATTCGAATCTACCTCCTGAAATCTGTTTCCTGCAATTCTGCCTTGCTTTCAAATCCTCTTCGTAGCCTTCCCTCCATATATTTGTGGACGAGAGTTATCATTTCTAACTCTGCAGGTTTGTGAATTGCAGTGCCCCTGAGCTCCATTTTTCAACTCGCTTTCTTGGGAGCTGGCCGCAAAAGCGCAGGATTGCTTCAGGCCCTATTCTGGCTCCGGGCGGCAGGCTGAGCCTGTGGTTAATTCTGCTACCTGATTGGAAAATAGAGTGACCTGTGCCTGTCCCAACACCTAGAGCTAGTCTCTCATTGGTTCCCCCTCTTCCCGTTCATCCTCAGGACAAATTGCAACGTGTACGGAACAGGAGGTTAAAGGCGCTGATTCTCCAAGGAGGGAGATTGCTAGTAAAGCGGCTGGAATGGCGAACCGGAGCACAAGGAGATGAGAAATGAGGTGCGTTTTAGAAACCTTTCCCGGTCACACGGTGTACCATCTTCTGGGTTTCTCGTGCATGTTTTCGACGTAGGAAGATGCCCTTGACCCTGGAGATTTGGGACCCATGGGATGGGTACCACGCCGTATTACTTTACAGGGTCTGCGTTAGCTCACCCAACCTCACCAAACCTCTCAGCCCCAAGAGTGTCCACCCTTATGTCTCAATCAGCTGTGGGTCTAGATATGGTCAATCCAGGTGGCATCGCAGCCCCTGAACGAATTTTGTAAGAATTTCTCTCTCTTTCACTGTCTTTGTTTCACGGGTTTTTAAAAGTAATTGATTTTTATAATAGGGTTTAGCTGCTTTGCACTGCTGTGTTTATGCCGCTTTTCACCCACTTGACTCACTTACAGAGAGATATCAATACATAGGTTTTAAGATTCTTACTAGTCAGATATATTCTTGGGCGGTGAATAGGGGGCGTTGAGTCCAGTTCACTGAGCAAGGAGTAGGTCTTGTCTATTACATATTTGGTTTATGGAACGGTATCTGAGCTAATTTGAAACCCTTGTTTTATGCATCACCCCACCTCACCTTTCCCGTTAAGCAGCCATAGTGTGTTTTCTAAACGTGCGACTCTGTTCTGTTTTGTAATTCAGTTCAAGGGTAGCGGTTTTTACATTCTCTCTGTAAGTGATATCTTATGATAAGTGTCTTTTTCTGTGTGACTTATTTCACTTAGAATCGTCGTACCTAAATCCACTCATCATGCTGCTCCTAGCCTTATGACGTTGATTTCATGGCTGAGTGATATTCCATTGTACATAAGGACCACAACTTCTTTATCCATTCTTCTCTTTCCTGGGATGTTTAAGGTGTAACGAAGTGGAGGTTCTTGTCAACAGAGCAGCCCTAAACTTTGGGGTGCCTGTGTCTTGCTGATTTTTAGTTTTCCCAATTTATACGCCCATGAGTGGAAGTGCCCTATGCTCTCTAAGCTGAGTTTTTTAGATGTTTCAGGACACACCGTACACTTCTCCAGAGTGGCTGTTGGCAATTTACAGCCCGCCCATCAGCGTAGCAAGGCTCCCATTTCTCCATGGCCTGTCCTGCATTTCTGGTTTTGACACTTTATTCAGCATGGCCCTTTTGACCGATGGGAAGCGAGACTTCTTTGTAGCGCTGATTTGCCTTTCCAGGTTGCTTGGTTGGCCAAAAAGGGCGTATGCGTTTTTTCCTGAATATATTCAGGAAAAAACGCATACGCCCTTTTTGGCCAAGGGCATCATTGTCGAGGTTTTGCCGCTTTTCCTGTGCTTTAAAGGTGATTCGAATCTACCTCCTGAAATCTGTTTCCTGCAATTCTGCCTTGCTTTCAAATCCTCATCGTTGCCTTCCTTCCATATATTTGTGGACGAGAGTTATCATTTCTACCTCTGCAGGTTTGTGAATTGCAGTGCCCCTGAGCTCCATTTTTTAACTCGTTTTCTCGGGAGCTGGCCGCAAAAGCGCAGGATTGCTTCAGGCCCTATTCTGGCTCCGGGCGGCAGGCTGAGCCTGTCGTTAATTCTTCTTCCTGATGGGAAAATAGAGTGACTTGTGCCTGTCCCAAAACCTAGAGCTAGTCTCTCATTGGTTCCCCCTCTTCCCGTTCATCCTCAGGACAAATTGCAACCTGTACGGAACAGGAGGTTAAAGGTGCTGATTCTCCCAGGAGGGAGATTGCTAGTAAAGCGGCTGGAATGGCGAACCGGAGCACAAGGAGATGAGAAATGAGGTGCGTTTTAGAAACCTTTCCCGGTCACACGGTGTACCATCTTCTGGGTTTCTCGTGCATGTTTTCGATGTAGGAAGATGCCCTTGAACCTGGAGATTTGGGACCCATGGGATGGGTACCACGCCGTATTACTTTAAAGGGTCTGCGTTTGCTCACCCAACCTCACCAAACCTCTCAGCCCCAAGAGTGTCCACCCTTATGTCTCAGTCATCTGTGGGTCTAGATATGGTCAATCCAGGTGGCATCGCAGCCCCTGAACGAATTTTGTAAGAATTTCTCTCTCTTTCACTGTCTTTGTTTCACGGGTTTTTAAAAGTAATTGATTTTTATAATGGGGTTTAGCTGCTTTGCACTGCTGTGTTTATGCCGCTTTACACCTACTTGACTCACTTACAGAGAGATATCAATACATAGGTTTTAAGATTCTTACTAGTCAGATATATTCTTGGGCGGTGAATAGGGGTTGTTGAGTCCAGTTCACTGAGCAAGGAGTAGGTCTTGTCTATTACATATTGGGTTTATGGAACGGTATCTGAGCTAATTTGAAACCCTTGTTTTATGCATCACCCCACCTCACCTTTCCCGTTAAGCAGCCATAGTGTGTTTTCTAAACGTGCGACTCTGTTCTGTTTTGTAATTCAGTTCAAGGGTAGCGGTTTTTACATTCCCTCTGTAAGTGATATCTTATGATAAGTGTCTTTTTCTGTGTGACTTATTTCACTTAGAATCGTCGTACCTAAATCCACTCATCATGCTGCTCCTAGCCTTATGACGTTGATTTCATGGCTGAGTGATATTCCATTGTACATAAGGACCACAACTTCTTTATCCATTCTTCTCTTTCCTGGGATGTTTCAGGTGTAACGAAGTGGAGGTTCTTGTCAACAGAGCAGCCCTAAACTTTGGGGTGCCTGTGTCTTGCTGATTTTTAGTTTTCCCAATTTATACGCCCATGAGTGGAAGTGCCCTATGCTCTCTAAGCTGAGTTTTTTAGATGTTTCAGGACACACCGTACACTTCTCCAGAGTGGCTGTTGGCAATTTACAGCCCGCCCATCAGCGTAGCAAGGCTCCCATTTCTCCATGGCCTGTCCTGCATTTCTGGTTTTGACACTTTATTCAGCATGGCCCTTTTGACCGATGGGAAGCGAGACTTCTTTGTAGTGCTGATTTGCCTTTCCAGGTTGCTTGGTTGGCCAAAAAGGGCGTATGCGTTTTTTCCTGAATATATTCAGGAAAAAACGCATACGCCCTTTTTGGCCAAGGGCATCATTGTCGAGGTTTTGCCGCTTTTCCTGTGCTTTAAAGGCGATTCGAATCTACCTCCTGAAATCTGTTTCCTGCAATTCTGCCTTGCTTTCAAATCCTCTTCGTAGCCTTCCCTCCATATATTTGTGGACGAAAGTTATCATTTCTAACTCTGCAGGTTTGTGAATTGCAGTGCCCCTGAGCTCCATTTTTCAACTCGCTTTCTTGGGAGCTGGCCGCAAAAGCGCAGGATTGCTTCAGGCCCTATTCTGGCTCCGGGCGGCAGGCTGAGCCTGTGGTTAATTCTGCTACCTGATTGGAAAATAGAGTGACCTGTGCCTGTCCCAACACCTAGAGCTAGTCTCTCATTGGTTCCCCCTCTTCCCGTTCATCCTCAGGACAAATTGCAACGTGTACGGAACAGGAGGTTAAAGGCGCTGATTCTCCAAGGAGGGAGATTGCTAGTAAAGCGGCTGGAATGGCGAACCGGAGCACAAGGAGATGAGAAATGAGGTGCGTTTTAGAAACCTTTCCCGGTCACACGGTGTACCATCTTCTGGGTTTCTCGTGCATGTTTTCGACGTAGGAAGATGCCCTTGACCCTGGAGATTTGGGACCCATGGGATGGGTACCACGCCGTATTACTTTACAGGGTCTGCGTTAGCTCACCCAACCTCACCAAACCTCTCAGCCCCAAGAGTGTCCACCCTTATGTCTCAATCAGCTGTGGGTCTAGATATGGTCAATCCAGGTGGCATCGCAGCCCCTGAACGAATTTTGTAAGAATTTCTCTCTCTTTCACTGTCTTTGTTTCACGGGTTTTTAAAAGTAATTGATTTTTATAATAGGGTTTAGCTGCTTTGCACTGCTGTGTTTATGCCGCTTTTCACCCACTTGACTCACTTACAGAGAGATATCAATACATAGGTTTTAAGATTCTTACTAGTCAGATATATTCTTGGGCGGTGAATAGGGGGCGTTGAGTCCAGTTCACTGAGCAAGGAGTAGGTCTTGTCTATTACATATTTGGTTTATGGAACGGTATCTGAGCTAATTTGAAACCCTTGTTTTATGCATCACCCCACCTCACCTTTCCCGTTAAGCAGCCATAGTGTGTTTTCTAAACGTGCGACTCTGTTCTGTTTTGTAATTCAGTTCAAGGGTAGCGGTTTTTACATTCTCTCTGTAAGTGATATCTTATGATAAGTGTCTTTTTCTGTGTGACTTATTTCACTTAGAATCGTCGTACCTAAATCCACTCATCATGCTGCTCCTAGCCTTATGACGTTGATTTCATGGCTGAGTGATATTCCATTGTACATAAGGACCACAACTTCTTTATCCATTCTTCTCTTTCCTGGGATGTTTAAGGTGTAACGAAGTGGAGGTTCTTGTCAACAGAGCAGCCCTAAACTTTGGGGTGCCTGTGTCTTGCTGATTTTTAGTTTTCCCAATTTATACGCCCATGAGTGGAAGTGCCCTATGCTCTCTAAGCTGAGTTTTTTAGATGTTTCAGGACACACCGTACACTTCTCCAGAGTGGCTGTTGGCAATTTACAGCCCGCCCATCAGCGTAGCAAGGCTCCCATTTCTCCATGGCCTGTCCTGCATTTCTGGTTTTGACACTTTATTCAGCATGGCCCTTTTGACCGATGGGAAGCGAGACTTCTTTGTAGCGCTGATTTGCCTTTCCAGGTTGCTTGGTTGGCCAAAAAGGGCGTATGCGTTTTTTCCTGAATATATTCAGGAAAAAACGCATACGCCCTTTTTGGCCAAGGGCATCATTGTCGAGGTTTTGCCGCTTTTCCTGTGCTTTAAAGGTGATTCGAATCTACCTCCTGAAATCTGTTTCCTGCAATTCTGCCTTGCTTTCAAATCCTCATCGTTGCCTTCCTTCCATATATTTGTGGACGAGAGTTATCATTTCTACCTCTGCAGGTTTGTGAATTGCAGTGCCCCTGAGCTCCATTTTTTAACTCGTTTTCTCGGGAGCTGGCCGCAAAAGCGCAGGATTGCTTCAGGCCCTATTCTGGCTCCGGGCGGCAGGCTGAGCCTGTCGTTAATTCTTCTTCCTGATGGGAAAATAGAGTGACTTGTGCCTGTCCCAAAACCTAGAGCTAGTCTCTCATTGGTTCCCCCTCTTCCCGTTCATCCTCAGGACAAATTGCAACCTGTACGGAACAGGAGGTTAAAGGTGCTGATTCTCCCAGGAGGGAGATTGCTAGTAAAGCGGCTGGAATGGCGAACCGGAGCACAAGGAGATGAGAAATGAGGTGCGTTTTAGAAACCTTTCCCGGTCACACGGTGTACCATCTTCTGGGTTTCTCGTGCATGTTTTCGATGTAGGAAGATGCCCTTGAACCTGGAGATTTGGGACCCATGGGATGGGTACCACGCCGTATTACTTTAAAGGGTCTGCGTTTGCTCACCCAACCTCACCAAACCTCTCAGCCCCAAGAGTGTCCACCCTTATGTCTCAGTCATCTGTGGGTCTAGATATGGTCAATCCAGGTGGCATCGCAGCCCCTGAACGAATTTTGTAAGAATTTCTCTCTCTTTCACTGTCTTTGTTTCACGGGTTTTTAAAAGTAATTGATTTTTATAATGGGGTTTAGCTGCTTTGCACTGCTGTGTTTATGCCGCTTTACACCTACTTGACTCACTTACAGAGAGATATCAATACATAGGTTTTAAGATTCTTACTAGTCAGATATATTCTTGGGCGGTGAATAGGGGTTGTTGAGTCCAGTTCACTGAGCAAGGAGTAGGTCTTGTCTATTACATATTGGGTTTATGGAACGGTATCTGAGCTAATTTGAAACCCTTGTTTTATGCATCACCCCACCTCACCTTTCCCGTTAAGCAGCCATAGTGTGTTTTCTAAACGTGCGACTCTGTTCTGTTTTGTAATTCAGTTCAAGGGTAGCGGTTTTTACATTCCCTCTGTAAGTGATATCTTATGATAAGTGTCTTTTTCTGTGTGACTTATTTCACTTAGAATCGTCGTACCTAAATCCACTCATCATGCTGCTCCTAGCCTTATGACGTTGATTTCATGGCTGAGTGATATTCCATTGTACATAAGGACCACAACTTCTTTATCCATTCTTCTCTTTCCTGGGATGTTTCAGGTGTAACGAAGTGGAGGTTCTTGTCAACAGAGCAGCCCTAAACTTTGGGGTGCCTGTGTCTTGCTGATTTTTAGTTTTCCCAATTTATACGCCCATGAGTGGAAGTGCCCTATGCTCTCTAAGCTGAGTTTTTTAGATGTTTCAGGACACACCGTACACTTCTCCAGAGTGGCTGTTGGCAATTTACAGCCCGCCCATCAGCGTAGCAAGGCTCCCATTTCTCCATGGCCTGTCCTGCATTTCTGGTTTTGACACTTTATTCAGCATGGCCCTTTTGACCGATGGGAAGCGAGACTTCTTTGTAGTGCTGATTTGCCTTTCCAGGTTGCTTGGTTGGCCAAAAAGGGCGTATGCGTTTTTTCCTGAATATATTCAGGAAAAAACGCATACGCCCTTTTTGGCCAAGGGCATCATTGTCGAGGTTTTGCCGCTTTTCCTGTGCTTTAAAGGCGATTCGAATCTACCTCCTGAAATCTGTTTCCTGCAATTCTGCCTTGCTTTCAAATCCTCTTCGTAGCCTTCCCTCCATATATTTGTGGACGAAAGTTATCATTTCTAACTCTGCAGGTTTGTGAATTGCAGTGCCCCTGAGCTCCATTTTTCAACTCGCTTTCTTGGGAGCTGGCCGCAAAAGCGCAGGATTGCTTCAGACCCTATTCTGGCTCCGGGCGGCAGGCTGAGCCTGTGGTTAATTCTGCTACCTGATGGGAAAATAGAGTGACCTGTGCCTGTCCCAACACCTAGAGCTAGTCTCTCATTGGTTCCCCCTCTTCCCGTTCATCCTCAGGACAAATTGCAACGTGTACGGAACAGGAGGTTAAAGGCGCTGATTCTCCAAGGAGGGAGATTGCTAGTAAAGCGGCTGGAATGGCGAACCGGAGCACAAGGAGATGAGAAATGAGGTGCGTTTTAGAAACCTTTCCCGGTCACACGGTGTACCATCTTCTGGGTTTCTCGTGCATGTTTTCGACGTAGGAAGATGCCCTTGACCCTGGAGATTTGGGACCCATGGGATGGGTACCACGCCGTATTACTTTAAAGGGTCTGCGTTTGCTCACCCAACCTCACCAAACCTCTCAGCCCCAAGAGTGTCCACCCTTATGTCTCAGTCATCTGTGGGTCTAGATATGGTCAATCCAGGTGGCATCGCAGCCCCTGAACGAATTTTGTAAGAATTTCTCTCTCTTTCACTGTCTTTGTTTCACGGGTTTTTAAAAGTAATTGATTTTTATAATAGGGTTTAGCTGCTTTGCACTGCTGTGTTTATGCCGCTTTTCACCCACTTGACTCACTTACAGAGAGATATCAATACATAGGTTTTAAGATTCTTACTAGTCAGATATATTCTTGGGCGGTGAATAGGGGGCGTTGAGTCCAGTTCACTGAGCAAGGAGTAGGTCTTGTCTATTACATATTGGGTTTATGGAACGGTATCTGAGCTAATTTGAAACCCTTGTTTTATGCATCACCCCACCTCACCTTTCCCGTTAAGCAGCCATAGTGTGTTTTCTAAACGTGCGACTCTGTTCTGTTTTGTAATTCAGTTCAAGGGTAGCGGTTTTTACATTCTCTCTGTAAGTGATATCTTATGATAAGTGTCTTTTTCTGTGTGACTTATTTCACTTAGAATCGTCGTACCTAAATCCACTCATCATGCTGCTCCTAGCCTTATGACGTTGATTTCATGGCTGAGTGATATTCCATTGTACATAAGGACCACAACTTCTTTATCCATTCTTCTCTTTCCTGGGATGTTTAAGGTGTAACGAAGTGGAGGTTCTTGTCAACAGAGCAGCCCTAAACTTTGGGGTGCCTGTGTCTTGCTGATTTTTAGTTTTCCCAATTTATACGCCCATGAGTGGAAGTGCCCTATGCTCTCTAAGCTGAGTTTTTTAGATGTTTCAGGACACACCGTACACGTCTCCAGAGTGGCTGTTGGCAATTTACAGCCCGCCCATCAGCGTAGCAAGGCTCCCATTTCTCCATGGCCTGTCCTGCATTTCTGGTTTTGACACTTTATTCACCATGGCCCTTTTGACCGATGGGAAGCGAGACTTCTTTGTAGCGCTGATTTGCCTTTCCAGGTTGCTTGGTTGGCCAAAAAGGGCGTATGCGTTTTTTCCTGAATATATTCAGGAAAAAACGCATACGCCCTTTTTGGCCAAGGGCATCATTGTCGAGGTTTTGCCGCTTTTCCTGTGCTTTAAAGGCGATTCGAATCTACCTCCTGAAATCTGTTTCCTGCAATTCTGCCTTGCTTTCAAATCCTCTTCGTAGCCTTCCCTCCATATATTTGTGGACGAGAGTTATCATTTCTAACTCTGCAGGTTTGTGAATTGCAGTGCCCCTGAGCTCCATTTTTCAACTCGCTTTCTTGGGAGCTGGCCGCAAAAGCGCAGGATTGCTTCAGGCCCTATTCTGGCTCCGGGCGGCAGGCTGAGCCTGTGGTTAATTCTGCTACCTGATGGGAAAATAGAGTGACCTCTGCCTGTCCCAACACCTAGAGCTAGTCTCTCATTGGTTCCCCCTCTTCCCGTTCATCCTCAGGACAAATTGCAACGTGTACGGAACAGGAGGTTAAAGGTGCTGATTCTCCCAGGAGGGAGATTGCTAGTAAAGCGGCTGGAATGGCGAACCGGAGCACAAGGAGATGAGAAATGAGGTGCGTTTTAGAAACCTTTCCCGGTCACACGGTGTACCATCTTCTGGGTTTCTCGTGCATGTTTTCGATGTAGGAAGATGCCCATGAACCTGGAGATTTGGGACCCATGGGATGGGTACCACGCCGTATTACTTTAAAGGGTCTGCGTTTGCTCACCCAACCTCACCAAACCTCTCAGCCCCAAGAGTGTCCACCCTTATGTCTCAGTCATCTGTGGGTCTAGATATGGTCAATCCAGCTGGCATCGCAGCCCCTGAACGAATTTTGTAAGAATTTCTCTCTCTTTCACTGTCTTTGTTTCACGGGTTTTTAAAAGTAATTGATTTTTATAATGGGGTTTAGCTGCTTTGCACTGCTGTGTTTATGCCGCTTTACACCCACTTGACTCACTTACAGAGAGATAGCAATACATAGGTTTTAAGATTCTTACTAGTCAGATATATTCTTGGGCGGTGAATAGGGGGCGTTGAGTCCAGTTCACTGAGCAAGGAGTAGGTCTTGTCTATTACATATTGGGTTTATGGAACGGTATCTGAGCTAATTTGAAACCCTTGTTTTATGCATCACCCCACCTCACCTTTCCCGTTAAGCAGCCATAGTGTGTTTTCTAAACGTGCGACTCTGTTCTGTTTTGTAATTCAGTTCAAGGGTAGCGGTTTTTACATTCTCTCTGTAAGTGATATCTTATGATAAGTGTCTTTTTCTGTGTGACTTATTTCACTTAGAATCGTCGTACCTAAATCCACTCATCATGCTGCTCCTAGCCTTATGACGTTGATTTCATGGCTGAGTGATATTCCATTGTACATAAGGACCACAACTTCTTTATCCATTCTTCTCTTTCCTGGGATGTTTAAGGTGTAACGAAGTGGAGGTTCTTGTCAACAGAGCAGCCCTAAACTTTGGGGTGCCTGTGTCTTGCTGATTTTTAGTTTTCCCAATTTATACGCCCATGAGTGGAAGTGCCCTATGCTCTCTAAGGTGAGTTTTTTAGATGTTTCAAGACACACCGTACACTTCTCCAGAGTGGCTGTTGGCAATTTACAGCCCGCCCATCAGCGTAGCAAGGCTCCCATTTCTCCATGGCCTGTCCTGCATTTCTGGTTTTGACACTTTATTCAGCATGGCCCTTTTGACCGATGGGAAGCGAGACTTCTTTGTAGCGCTGATTTGCCTTTCCAGGTTGCTTGGTTGGCCAAAAAGGGCGTATGCGTTTTTTCCTGAATATATTCAGGAAAAAACGCATACGCCCTTTTTGGCCAAGGGCATCATTGTCGAGGTTTTGCCGCTTTTCCTGTGCTTTAAAGGCGATTCGAATCTACCTCCTGAAATCTGTTTCCTGCAATTCTGCCTTGCTTTCAAATCCTCTTCGTAGCCTTCCCTCCATATATTTGTGGACGAGAGTTATCATTTCTAACTCTGCAGGTTTGTGAATTGCAGTGCCCCTGAGCTCCATTTTTCAACTCGCTTTCTTGGGAGCTGGCCGCAAAAGCGCAGGATTGCTTCAGGCCCTATTCTGACTCCGGGCGGCAGGCTGAGCCTGTGGTTAATTCTGCTACCTGATGGGAAAATAGAGTGACCTCTGCCTGTCCCAACACCTAGAGCTAGTCTCTCATTGGTTCCCCCTCTTCCCGTTCATCCTCAGGACAAATTGCAACGTGTACGGAACAGGAGGTTAAAGGTGCTGATTCTCCCAGGAGGGAGATTGCTAGTAAAGCGGCTGGAATGGCGAACCGGAGCACAAGGAGATGAGAAATGAGGTGCGTTTTAGAAACCTTTCCCGGTCACACGGTGTACCATCTTCTGGGTTTCTCGTGCATGTTTTCGACGTAGGAAGATGCCCTTGACCCTGGAGATTTGGGACCCATGGGATGGGTACCACGCCGTATTACTTTACAGGGTCTGCGTTAGCTCACCCAACCTCACCAAACCTCTCAGCCCCAAGAGTGTCCACCCTTATGTCTCAATCAGCTGTGGGTCTAGATATGGTCAATCCAGGTGGCATCGCAGCCCCTGAACGAATTTTGTAAGAATTTCTCTCTCTTTCACTGTCTTTGTTTCACGGGTTTTTAAAAGTAATTGATTTTTATAATAGGGTTTAGCTGCTTTGCACTGCTGTGTTTATGCCGCTTTTCACCCACTTGACTCACTTACAGAGAGATATCAATACATAGGTTTTAAGATTCTTACTAGTCAGATATATTCTTGGGCGGTGAATAGGGGGCGTTGAGTCCAGTTCACTGAGCAAGGAGTAGGTCTTGTCTATTACATATTTGGTTTATGGAACGGTATCTGAGCTAATTTGAAACCCTTGTTTTATGCATCACCCCACCTCACCTTTCCCGTTAAGCAGCCATAGTGTGTTTTCTAAACGTGCGACTCTGTTCTGTTTTGTAATTCAGTTCAAGGGTAGCGGTTTTTACATTCTCTCTGTAAGTGATATCTTATGATAAGTGTCTTTTTCTGTGTGACTTATTTCACTTAGAATCGTCGTACCTAAATCCACTCATCATGCTGCTCCTAGCCTTATGACGTTGATTTCATGGCTGAGTGATATTCCATTGTACATAAGGACCACAACTTCTTTATCCATTCTTCTCTTTCCTGGGATGTTTAAGGTGTAACGAAGTGGAGGTTCTTGTCAACAGAGCAGCCCTAAACTTTGGGGTGCCTGTGTCTTGCTGATTTTTAGTTTTCCCAATTTATACGCCCATGAGTGGAAGTGCCCTATGCTCTCTAAGCTGAGTTTTTTAGATGTTTCAGGACACACCGTACACTTCTCCAGAGTGGCTGTTGGCAATTTACAGCCCGCCCATCAGCGTAGCAAGGCTCCCATTTCTCCATGGCCTGTCCTGCATTTCTGGTTTTGACACTTTATTCAGCATGGCCCTTTTGACCGATGGGAAGCGAGACTTCTTTGTAGCGCTGATTTGCCTTTCCAGGTTGCTTGGTTGGCCAAAAAGGGCGTATGCGTTTTTTCCTGAATATATTCAGGAAAAAACGCATACGCCCTTTTTGGCCAAGGGCATCATTGTCGAGGTTTTGCCGCTTTTCCTGTGCTTTAAAGGTGATTCGAATCTACCTCCTGAAATCTGTTTCCTGCAATTCTGCCTTGCTTTCAAATCCTCATCGTTGCCTTCCTTCCATATATTTGTGGACGAGAGTTATCATTTCTACCTCTGCAGGTTTGTGAATTGCAGTGCCCCTGAGCTCCATTTTTTAACTCGTTTTCTCGGGAGCTGGCCGCAAAAGCGCAGGATTGCTTCAGGCCCTATTCTGGCTCCGGGCGGCAGGCTGAGCCTGTCGTTAATTCTTCTTCCTGATGGGAAAATAGAGTGACTTGTGCCTGTCCCAAAACCTAGAGCTAGTCTCTCATTGGTTCCCCCTCTTCCCGTTCATCCTCAGGACAAATTGCAACCTGTACGGAACAGGAGGTTAAAGGTGCTGATTCTCCCAGGAGGGAGATTGCTAGTAAAGCGGCTGGAATGGCGAACCGGAGCACAAGGAGATGAGAAATGAGGTGCGTTTTAGAAACCTTTCCCGGTCACACGGTGTACCATCTTCTGGGTTTCTCGTGCATGTTTTCGATGTAGGAAGATGCCCTTGAACCTGGAGATTTGGGACCCATGGGATGGGTACCACGCCGTATTACTTTAAAGGGTCTGCGTTTGCTCACCCAACCTCACCAAACCTCTCAGCCCCAAGAGTGTCCACCCTTATGTCTCAGTCATCTGTGGGTCTAGATATGGTCAATCCAGGTGGCATCGCAGCCCCTGAACGAATTTTGTAAGAATTTCTCTCTCTTTCACTGTCTTTGTTTCACGGGTTTTTAAAAGTAATTGATTTTTATAATGGGGTTTAGCTGCTTTGCACTGCTGTGTTTATGCCGCTTTACACCTACTTGACTCACTTACAGAGAGATATCAATACATAGGTTTTAAGATTCTTACTAGTCAGATATATTCTTGGGCGGTGAATAGGGGTTGTTGAGTCCAGTTCACTGAGCAAGGAGTAGGTCTTGTCTATTACATATTGGGTTTATGGAACGGTATCTGAGCTAATTTGAAACCCTTGTTTTATGCATCACCCCACCTCACCTTTCCCGTTAAGCAGCCATAGTGTGTTTTCTAAACGTGCGACTCTGTTCTGTTTTGTAATTCAGTTCAAGGGTAGCGGTTTTTACATTCCCTCTGTAAGTGATATCTTATGATAAGTGTCTTTTTCTGTGTGACTTATTTCACTTAGAATCGTCGTACCTAAATCCACTCATCATGCTGCTCCTAGCCTTATGACGTTGATTTCATGGCTGAGTGATATTCCATTGTACATAAGGACCACAACTTCTTTATCCATTCTTCTCTTTCCTGGGATGTTTCAGGTGTAACGAAGTGGAGGTTCTTGTCAACAGAGCAGCCCTAAACTTTGGGGTGCCTGTGTCTTGCTGATTTTTAGTTTTCCCAATTTATACGCCCATGAGTGGAAGTGCCCTATGCTCTCTAAGCTGAGTTTTTTAGATGTTTCAGGACACACCGTACACTTCTCCAGAGTGGCTGTTGGCAATTTACAGCCCGCCCATCAGCGTAGCAAGGCTCCCATTTCTCCATGGCCTGTCCTGCATTTCTGGTTTTGACACTTTATTCAGCATGGCCCTTTTGACCGATGGGAAGCGAGACTTCTTTGTAGTGCTGATTTGCCTTTCCAGGTTGCTTGGTTGGCCAAAAAGGGCGTATGCGTTTTTTCCTGAATATATTCAGGAAAAAACGCATACGCCCTTTTTGGCCAAGGGCATCATTGTCGAGGTTTTGCCGCTTTTCCTGTGCTTTAAAGGCGATTCGAATCTACCTCCTGAAATCTGTTTCCTGCAATTCTGCCTTGCTTTCAAATCCTCTTCGTAGCCTTCCCTCCATATATTTGTGGACGAAAGTTATCATTTCTAACTCTGCAGGTTTGTGAATTGCAGTGCCCCTGAGCTCCATTTTTCAACTCGCTTTCTTGGGAGCTGGCCGCAAAAGCGCAGGATTGCTTCAGACCCTATTCTGGCTCCGGGCGGCAGGCTGAGCCTGTGGTTAATTCTGCTACCTGATGGGAAAATAGAGTGACCTGTGCCTGTCCCAACACCTAGAGCTAGTCTCTCATTGGTTCCCCCTCTTCCCGTTCATCCTCAGGACAAATTGCAACGTGTACGGAACAGGAGGTTAAAGGCGCTGATTCTCCAAGGAGGGAGATTGCTAGTAAAGCGGCTGGAATGGCGAACCGGAGCACAAGGAGATGAGAAATGAGGTGCGTTTTAGAAACCTTTCCCGGTCACACGGTGTACCATCTTCTGGGTTTCTCGTGCATGTTTTCGACGTAGGAAGATGCCCTTGACCCTGGAGATTTGGGACCCATGGGATGGGTACCACGCCGTATTACTTTAAAGGGTCTGCGTTTGCTCACCCAACCTCACCAAACCTCTCAGCCCCAAGAGTGTCCACCCTTATGTCTCAGTCATCTGTGGGTCTAGATATGGTCAATCCAGGTGGCATCGCAGCCCCTGAACGAATTTTGTAAGAATTTCTCTCTCTTTCACTGTCTTTGTTTCACGGGTTTTTAAAAGTAATTGATTTTTATAATAGGGTTTAGCTGCTTTGCACTGCTGTGTTTATGCCGCTTTTCACCCACTTGACTCACTTACAGAGAGATATCAATACATAGGTTTTAAGATTCTTACTAGTCAGATATATTCTTGGGCGGTGAATAGGGGGCGTTGAGTCCAGTTCACTGAGCAAGGAGTAGGTCTTGTCTATTACATATTGGGTTTATGGAACGGTATCTGAGCTAATTTGAAACCCTTGTTTTATGCATCACCCCACCTCACCTTTCCCGTTAAGCAGCCATAGTGTGTTTTCTAAACGTGCGACTCTGTTCTGTTTTGTAATTCAGTTCAAGGGTAGCGGTTTTTACATTCTCTCTGTAAGTGATATCTTATGATAAGTGTCTTTTTCTGTGTGACTTATTTCACTTAGAATCGTCGTACCTAAATCCACTCATCATGCTGCTCCTAGCCTTATGACGTTGATTTCATGGCTGAGTGATATTCCATTGTACATAAGGACCACAACTTCTTTATCCATTCTTCTCTTTCCTGGGATGTTTAAGGTGTAACGAAGTGGAGGTTCTTGTCAACAGAGCAGCCCTAAACTTTGGGGTGCCTGTGTCTTGCTGATTTTTAGTTTTCCCAATTTATACGCCCATGAGTGGAAGTGCCCTATGCTCTCTAAGCTGAGTTTTTTAGATGTTTCAGGACACACCGTACACGTCTCCAGAGTGGCTGTTGGCAATTTACAGCCCGCCCATCAGCGTAGCAAGGCTCCCATTTCTCCATGGCCTGTCCTGCATTTCTGGTTTTGACACTTTATTCACCATGGCCCTTTTGACCGATGGGAAGCGAGACTTCTTTGTAGCGCTGATTTGCCTTTCCAGGTTGCTTGGTTGGCCAAAAAGGGCGTATGCGTTTTTTCCTGAATATATTCAGGAAAAAACGCATACGCCCTTTTTGGCCAAGGGCATCATTGTCGAGGTTTTGCCGCTTTTCCTGTGCTTTAAAGGCGATTCGAATCTACCTCCTGAAATCTGTTTCCTGCAATTCTGCCTTGCTTTCAAATCCTCTTCGTAGCCTTCCCTCCATATATTTGTGGACGAGAGTTATCATTTCTAACTCTGCAGGTTTGTGAATTGCAGTGCCCCTGAGCTCCATTTTTCAACTCGCTTTCTTGGGAGCTGGCCGCAAAAGCGCAGGATTGCTTCAGGCCCTATTCTGGCTCCGGGCGGCAGGCTGAGCCTGTGGTTAATTCTGCTACCTGATGGGAAAATAGAGTGACCTCTGCCTGTCCCAACACCTAGAGCTAGTCTCTCATTGGTTCCCCCTCTTCCCGTTCATCCTCAGGACAAATTGCAACGTGTACGGAACAGGAGGTTAAAGGTGCTGATTCTCCCAGGAGGGAGATTGCTAGTAAAGCGGCTGGAATGGCGAACCGGAGCACAAGGAGATGAGAAATGAGGTGCGTGTTAGAAACCTTTCCCGGTCACACGGTGTACCATCTTCTGGGTTTCTCGTGCATGTTTTCGATGTAGGAAGATGCCCATGAACCTGGAGATTTGGGACCCATGGGATGGGTACCACGCCGTATTACTTTAAAGGGTCTGCGTTTGCTCACCCAACCTCACCAAACCTCTCAGCCCCAAGAGTGTCCACCCTTATGTCTCAGTCATCTGTGGGTCTAGATATGGTCAATCCAGCTGGCATCGCAGCCCCTGAACGAATTTTGTAAGAATTTCTCTCTCTTTCACTGTCTTTGTTTCACGGGTTTTTAAAAGTAATTGATTTTTATAATGGGGTTTAGCTGCTTTGCACTGCTGTGTTTATGCCGCTTTACACCCACTTGACTCACTTACAGAGAGATAGCAATACATAGGTTTTAAGATTCTTACTAGTCAGATATATTCTTGGGCGGTGAATAGGGGGCGTTGAGTCCAGTTCACTGAGCAAGGAGTAGGTCTTGTCTATTACATATTGGGTTTATGGAACGGTATCTGAGCTAATTTGAAACCCTTGTTTTATGCATCACCCCACCTCACCTTTCCCGTTAAGCAGCCATAGTGTGTTTTCTAAACGTGCGACTCTGTTCTGTTTTGTAATTCAGTTCAAGGGTAGCGGTTTTTACATTCTCTCTGTAAGTGATATCTTATGATAAGTGTCTTTTTCTGTGTGACTTATTTCACTTAGAATCGTCGTACCTAAATCCACTCATCATGCTGCTCCTAGCCTTATGACGTTGATTTCATGGCTGAGTGATATTCCATTGTACATAAGGACCACAACTTCTTTATCCATTCTTCTCTTTCCTGGGATGTTTAAGGTGTAACGAAGTGGAGGTTCTTGTCAACAGAGCAGCCCTAAACTTTGGGGTGCCTGTGTCTTGCTGATTTTTAGTTTTCCCAATTTATACGCCCATGAGTGGAAGTGCCCTATGCTCTCTAAGGTGAGTTTTTTAGATGTTTCAAGACACACCGTACACTTCTCCAGAGTGGCTGTTGGCAATTTACAGCCCGCCCATCAGCGTAGCAAGGCTCCCATTTCTCCATGGCCTGTCCTGCATTTCTGGTTTTGACACTTTATTCAGCATGGCCCTTTTGACCGATGGGAAGCGAGACTTCTTTGTAGCGCTGATTTGCCTTTCCAGGTTGCTTGGTTGGCCAAAAAGGGCGTATGCGTTTTTTCCTGAATATATTCAGGAAAAAACGCATACGCCCTTTTTGGCCAAGGGCATCATTGTCGAGGTTTTGCCGCTTTTCCTGTGCTTTAAAGGCGATTCGAATCTACCTCCTGAAATCTGTTTCCTGCAATTCTGCCTTGCTTTCAAATCCTCTTCGTAGCCTTCCCTCCATATATTTGTGGACGAGAGTTATCATTTCTAACTCTGCAGGTTTGTGAATTGCAGTGCCCCTGAGCTCCATTTTTCAACTCGCTTTCTTGGGAGCTGGCCGCAAAAGCGCAGGATTGCTTCAGGCCGTATTCTGACTCCGGGCGGCAGGCTGAGCCTGTGGTTAATTCTGCTACCTGATGGGAAAATAGAGTGACCTCTGCCTGTCCCAACACCTAGAGCTAGTCTCTCATTGGTTCCCCCTCTTCCCGTTCATCCTCAGGACAAATTGCAACGTGTACGGAACAGGAGGTTAAAGGTGCTGATTCTCCCAGGAGGGAGATTGCTAGTAAAGCGGCTGGAATGGCGAACCGGAGCACAAGGAGATGAGAAATGAGGTGCGTTTTAGAAACCTTTCCCGGTCACACGGTGTACCATCTTCTGGGTTTCTCGTGCATGTTTTCGATGTAGGAAGATGCCCATGAACCTGGAGATTTGGGACCCATGGGATGGGTACCACGCCGTATTACTTTAAAGGGTCTGCGTTTGCTCACCCAACCTCACCAAACCTCTCAGCCCCAAGAGTGTCCACCCTTATGTCTCAGTCATCTGTGGGTCTAGATATGGTCAATCCAGCTGGCATCGCAGCCCCTGAACGAATTTTGTAAGAATTTCTCTCTCTTTCACTGTCTTTGTTTCACGGGTTTTTAAAAGTAATTGATTTTTATAATGGGGTTTAGCTGCTTTGCACTGCTGTGTTTATGCCGCTTTACACCCACTTGACTCACTTACAGAGAGATAGCAATACATAGGTTTTAAGATTCTTACTAGTCAGATATATTCTTGGGCGGTGAATAGGGGGCGTTGAGTCCAGTTCACTGAGCAAGGAGTAGGTCTTGTCTATTACATATTGGGTTTATGGAACGGTATCTGAGCTAATTTGAAACCCTTGTTTTATGCATCACCCCACCTCACCTTTCCCGTTAAGCAGCCATAGTGTGTTTTCTAAACGTGCGACTCTGTTCTGTTTTGTAATTCAGTTCAAGGGTAGCGGTTTTTACATTCCCTCTGTAAGTGATATCTTATGATAAGTGTCTTTTTCTGTGTGACTTATTTCACTTAGAATCGTCGTACCTAAATCCACTCATCATGCTGCTCCTAGCCTTATGACGTTGATTTCATGGCTGAGTGATATTCCATTGTACATAAGGACCACAACTTCTTTATCCATTCTTCTCTTTCCTGGGACGTTTAAGGTGTAACGAAGTGGAGGTTCTTGTCAACAGAGCAGCCCTAAACTTTGGGGTGCCTGTGTCTTGCTGATTTTTAGTTTTCCCAATTTATACGCCCATGAGTGGAAGTGCCCTATGCTCTCTAAGGTGAGTTTTTTAGATGTTTCAAGACACACCGTACACTTCTCCAGAGTGGCTGTTGGCAATTTACAGCCCGCCCATCAGCGTAGCAAGGCTCCCATTTCTCCATGGCCTGTCCTGCATTTCTGGTTTTGACACTTTATTCAGCATGGCCCTTTTGACCGATGGGAAGCGAGACTTCTTTGTAGCGCTGATTTGCCTTTCCAGGTTGCTTGGTTGGCCAAAAAGGGCGTATGCGTTTTTTCCTGAATATATTCAGGAAAAAACGCATACGCCCTTTTTGGCCAAGGGCATCATTGTCGAGGTTTTGCCGCTTTTCCTGTGCTTTAAAGGCGATTCGAATCTACCTCCTGAAATCTGTTTCCTGCAATTCTGCCTTGCTTTCAAATCCTCATCGTTGCCTTCCTTCCATATATTTGTGGACGAGAGTTATCATTTCTACCTCTGCAGGTTTGTGAATTGCAGTGCCCCTGAGCTCCATTTTTTAACTCGCTTTCTTGGGAGCTGGCCGCAAAAGCGCAGGATTGCTTCAGGCCCTATTCTGGCTCCGGGCGGTAGGCTGAGCCTGTCGTTAATTCTTCTTCCTGATGGGAAAATAGAGTGACTTGTGCCTGTCCCAACACCTAGAGCTAGTCTCTCATTGGTTCCCCCTCTTCCCGTTCATCCTCAGGACAAATTGCAACGTGTACGGAACAGGAGGTTAAAGGTGCTGATTCTCCCAGGAGGGAGATTGCTAGTAAAGCGGCTGGAATGGCGAACCGGAGCACAAGGAGATGAGAAATGAGGTGCGTTTTAGAAACCTTTCCCGGTCACACGGTGTACCATCTTCTGGGTTTCTCGTGCGTGTTTTCGATGTAGGAAGATGCCCTTGAACCTGGAGATTTGGGACGCATGGGATGGGTACCACGCCGTATTACTTTAAAGGGTCTGCGTTTGCTCACCCAACCTCACCAAACCTCTCAGCCCCAAGAGTGTCCACCCTTATGTCTCAGTCATCTGTGGGTCTAGATATGGTCAATCCAGCTGGCATCGCAGCCCCTGAACGAATTTTGTAAGAATTTCTCTCTCTTTCACTGTCTTTGTTTCACGGGTTTTTAAAAGTAATTGATTTTTATAATGGGGTTTAGCTGCTTTGCACTGCTGTGTTTATGCCGCTTTACACCCACTTGACTCATTACAGAGAGATATCAATACATAGGTTTTAAGATTCTTACTAGTCAGATATATTCTTGGGCGGTGAATAGGGGGCGTTGAGTCCAGTTCACTGAGCAAGGAGTAGGTCTTGTCTATTACATATTGGGTTTATGGAACGGTATCTGAGCTAATTTGAAACCCTTGTTTTATGCATCACCCCACCTCACCTTTCCCGTTAAGCAGCCATAGTGTGTTTTCTAAACGTGCGACTCTGTTCTGTTTTGTAATTCAGTTCAAGGGTAGCGGTTTTTACATTCCCTCTGTAAGTGATATCTTATGATAAGTGTCTTTTTCTGTGTGACTTATTTCACTTAGAATCGTCGTACCTAAATCCACTCATCATGCTGCTCCTAGCCTTATGACGTTGATTTCATGGCTGAGTGATATTCCATTGTACATAAGGACCACAACTTCTTTATCCATTCTTCTCTTTCCTGGGATGTTTAAGGTGTAACGAAGTGGAGGTTCTTGTCAACAGAGCAGCCCTAAACTTTGGGGTGCCTGTGTCTTGCTGATTTTTAGTTTTCCCAATTTATACGCCCATGAGTGGAAGTGCCCTATGCTCTCTAAGCTGAGTTTTTTAGATGTTTCAAGACACACCGTACACGTCTCCAGAGTGGCTGTTGGCAATTTACAGCCCGCCCATCAGCGTAGCAAGGCTCCCATTTCTCCATGGCCTGTCCTGCATTTCTGGTTTTGACACTTTATTCAGCATGGCCCTTTTGACCGATGGGAAGCGAGACTTCTTTGTAGCGCTGATTTGCCTTTCCAGGTTGCTTGGTTGGCCAAAAAGGGCGTATGCGTTTTTTCCTGAATATATTCAGGAAAAAACGCATACGCCCTTTTTGGCCAAGGGCATCATTGTCGAGGTTTTGCCGCTTTTCCTGTGCTTTAAAGGCGATTCGAATCTACCTCCTGAAATCTGTTTCCTGCAATTCTGCCTTGCTTTCAAATCCTCTTCGTAGCCTTCCCTCCATATATTTGTGGACGAGAGTTATCATTTCTAACTCTGCAGGTTTGTGAATTGCAGTGCCCCTGAGCTCCATTTTTCAACTCGCTTTCTTGGGAGCTGGCCGCAAAAGCGCAGGATTGCTTCAGGCCCTATTCTGGCTCCGGGCGGCAGGCTGAGCCTGTGGTTAATTCTGCTACCTGATGGGAAAATAGAGTGACCTGTGCCTGTCCCAACACCTAGAGCTAGTCTCTCATTGGTTCCCCCTCTTCCCGTTCATCCTCAGGACAAATTGCAACGTGTACGGAACAGGAGGTTAAAGGTGCTGATTCTCCCAGGAGGGAGATTGCTAGTAAAGCGGCTGGAATGGCGAACCGGAGCACAAGGAGATGAGAAATGAGGTGCGTTTTAGAAACCATTCCCGGTCACACGGTGTACCATCTTCTGGGTTTCTCGTGCATGTTTTCGATGTAGGAAGATGCCCATGAACCTGGAGATTTGGGACCCATGGGATGGGTACCACGCTGTATTACTTTAAAGGGTCTGCGTTTGCTCACCCAACCTCACCAAACCTCTCAGCCCCAAGAGTGTCCACCCTTATGTCTCAGTCATCTGTGGGTCTAGATATGGTCAATCCAGCTGGCATCGCAGCCCCTGAACGAATTTTGTAAGAATTTCTCTCTCTTTCACTGTCTTTGTTTCACGGGTTTTTAAAAGTAATTGATTTTTATAATGGGGTTTAGCTGCTTTGCACTGCTGTGTTTATGCCGCTTTACACCCACTTGACTCACTTACAGAGAGATATCAATACATAGGTTTTAAGATTCTTACTAGTCAGATATATTCTTGGGCGGTGAATAGGGGGCGTTGAGTCCAGTTCACTGAGCAAGGAGTAGGTCTTGTCTATTACATATTGGGTTTATGGAACGGTATCTGAGCTAATTTGAAACCCTTGTTTTATGCATCACCCCACCTCACCTTTCCCGTTAAGCAGCCATAGTGTGTTTTCTAAACGTGCGACTCTGTTCTGTTTTGTAATTCAGTTCAAGGGTAGCGGTTTTTACATTCTCTCTGTAAGTGATATCTTATGATAAGTGTCTTTTTCTGTGTGACTTATTTCACTTAGAATCGTCGTACCTAAATCCACTCATCATGCTGCTCCTAGCCTTATGACGTTGATTTCATGGCTGAGTGATATTCCATTGTACATAAGGACCACAACTTCTTTATCCATTCTTCTCTTTCCTGGGATGTTTAAGGTGTAACGAAGTGGAGGTTCTTGTCAACAGAGCAGCCCTAAACTTTGGGGTGCCTGTGTCTTGCTGATTTTTAGTTTTCCCAATTTATACGCCCATGAGTGGAAGTGCCCTATGCTCTCTAAGCTGAGTTTTTTAGATGTTTCAAGACACACCGTACACGTCTCCAGAGTGGCTGTTGGCAATTTACAGCCCGCCCATCAGCGTAGCAAGGCTCCCATTTCTCCATGGCCTGTCCTGCATTTCTGGTTTTGACACTTTATTCAGCATGGCCCTTTTGACCGATGGGAAGCGAGACTTCTTTGTAGCGCTGATTTGCCTTTCCAGGTTGCTTGGTTGGCCAAAAAGGGCGTATGCGTTTTTTCCTGAATATATTCAGGAAAAAACGCATACGCCCTTTTTGGCCAAGGGCATCATTGTCGAGGTTTTGCCGCTTTTCCTGTGCTTTAAAGGCGATTCGAATCTACCTCCTGAAATCTGTTTCCTGCAATTCTGCCTTGCTTTCAAATCCTCTTCGTAGCCTTCCCTCCATATATTTGTGGACGAGAGTTATCATTTCTAACTCTGCAGGTTTGTGAATTGCAGTGCCCCTGAGCTCCATTTTTCAACTCGCTTTCTTGGGAGCTGGCCGCAAAAGCGCAGGATTGCTTCAGGCCCTATTCTGGCTCCGGGCGGCAGGCTGAGCCTGTGGTTAATTCTGCTACCTGATGGGAAAATAGAGTGACCTGTGCCTGTCCCAACACCTAGAGCTAGTCTCTCATTGGTTCCCCCTCTTCCCGTTCATCCTCAGGACAAATTGCAACGTGTACGGAACAGGAGGTTAAAGGTGCTGATTCTCCCAGGAGGGAGATTGCTAGTAAAGCGGCTGGAATGGCGAACCGGAGCACAAGGAGATGAGAAATGAGGTGCGTTTTAGAAACCATTCCCGGTCACACGGTGTACCATCTTCTGGGTTTCTCGTGCATGTTTTCGATGTAGGAAGATGCCCATGAACCTGGAGATTTGGGACCCATGGGATGGGTACCACGCTGTATTACTTTAAAGGGTCTGCGTTTGCTCACCCAACCTCACCAAACCTCTCAGCCCCAAGAGTGTCCACCCTTATGTCTCAGTCATCTGTGGGTCTAGATATGGTCAATCCAGCTGGCATCGCAGCCCCTGAACGAATTTTGTAAGAATTTCTCTCTCTTTCACTGTCTTTGTTTCACGGGTTTTTAAAAGTAATTGATTTTTATAATGGGGTTTAGCTGCTTTGCACTGCTGTGTTTATGCCGCTTTACACCCACTTGACTCACTTACAGAGAGATATCAATACATAGGTTTTAAGATTCTTACTAGTCAGATATATTCTTGGGCGGTGAATAGGGGGCGTTGAGTCCAGTTCACTGAGCAAGGAGTAGGTCTTGTCTATTACATATTGGGTTTATGGAACGGTATCTGAGCTAATTTGAAACCCTTGTTTTATGCATCACCCCACCTCACCTTTCCCGTTAAGCAGCCATAGTGTGTTTTCTAAACGTGCGACTCTGTTCTGTTTTGTAATTCAGTTCAAGGGTAGCGGTTTTTACATTCTCTCTGTAAGTGATATCTTATGATAAGTGTCTTTTTCTGTGTGACTTATTTCACTTAGAATCGTCGTACCTAAATCCACTCATCATGCTGCTCCTAGCCTTATGACGTTGATTTCATGGCTGAGTGATATTCCATTGTACATAAGGACCACAACTTCTTTATCCATTCTTCTCTTTCCTGGGATGTTTAAGGTGTAACGAAGTGGAGGTTCTTGTCAACAGAGCAGCCCTAAACTTTGGGGTGCCTGTGTCTTGCTGATTTTTAGTTTTCCCAATTTATACGCCCATGAGTGGAAGTGCCCTATGCTCTCTAAGCTGAGTTTTTTAGATGTTTCAAGACACACCGTACACTTCTCCAGAGTGGCTGTTGGCAATTTACAGCCCGCCCATCAGCGTAGCAAGGCTCCCATTTCTCCATGGCCTGTCCTGCATTTCTGGTTTTGACACTTTATTCAGCATGGCCCTTTTGACCGATGGGAAGCGAGACTTCTTTGTAGCGCTGATTTGCCTTTCCAGGTTGCTTGGTTGGCCAAAAAGGGCGTATGCGTTTTTTCCTGAATATATTCAGGAAAAAACGCATACGCCCTTTTTGGCCAAGGGCATCATTGTCGAGGTTTTGCCGCTTTTCCTGTGCTTTAAAGGCGATTCGAATCTACCTCCTGGAATCGGTTTCCTGCAATTCTGCCTTGCTTTCAAATCCTCTTCGTTGCCTTCCCTCCATATATTTGTGGACGAGAGTTATCATTTCTAACTCTGCAGGTTTGTGAATTGCAGTGCCCCTGAGCTCCATTTTTCAACTCGCTTTCTTGGGAGCTGGCCGCAAAAGCGCAGGATTGCTTCAGGCCCTATTCTGGCTCCGGGCGGCAGGCTGAGGCTGTCGTTAATTCTTCTTCCTGATGGGAAAATAGAGTGACCTGTGCCTGTCCCAACACCTAGAGCTAGTCTCTCATTGGTTCCCCCTCTTCCCGTTCATCCTCAGGACAAATTGCAACGTGTACGGAACAGAAGGTTAAAGGTGCTGATTCTCCAAGGAGGGAGATTGCTAGTAAAGCGGCTGGAATGGCGAACCGGAGCACAAGGAGATGAGAAATGAGGTGCGTTTTAGAAACCTTTCCCGGTCACACGGTGTACCATCTTCTGGGTTGCTCGTGCATGTTTTCGACGTAGGAAGATGCCCTTGAACCTGGAGATTTGGGACCCATGGGATGGGTACCACGCCGTATTACTTTAAAGGGTCTGCGTTTGCTCACCCAACCTCACCAAACCTCTCAGCCCCAAGAGTGTCCACCCTTATGTCTCAGTCATCTGTGGGTCTAGATATGGTCAATCCAGGTGGCATCGCAGCCCCTGAACGAATTTTGTAAGAATTTCTCTCTCTTTCACTGTCTTTGTTTCACGGGTTTTTAAAAGTAATTGATTTTTATAATGGGGTTTAGCTGCTTTGCACTGCTGTGTTTATGCCGCTTTACACCTACTTGACTCACTTACAGAGAGATAGCAATACATAGGTTTTAAGATTCTTACTAGTCAGATATATTCTTGGGCGGTGAATAGGGGGCGTTGAGTCCAGTTCACTGAGCAAGGAGTAGGTCTTGTCTATTACATATTGGGTTTATGGAACGGTATCTGAGCTAATTTGAAACCCTTGTTTTATGCATCACCCCACCTCACCTTTCCCGTTAAGCAGCCATAGTGTGTTTTCTAAACGTGCGACTCTGTTCTGTTTTGTAATTCAGTTCAAGGGTAGCGGTTTTTACATTCTCTCTGTAAGTGATATCTTATGATAAGTGTCTTTTTCTGTGTGACTTATTTCACTTAGAATCGTCGTACCTAAATCCACTCATCATGCTGCTCCTAGCCTTATGACGTTGATTTCATGGCTGAGTGATATTCCATTGTACATAAGGACCACAACTTCTTTATCCATTCTTCTCTTTCCTGGGATGTTTAAGGTGTAACGAAGTGGAGGTTCTTGTCAACAGAGCAGCCCTAAACTTTGGGGTGCCTGTGTCTTGCTGATTTTTAGTTTTCCCAATTTATACGCCCATGAGTGGAAGTGCCCTATGCTCTCTAAGCTGAGTTTTTTAGATGTTTCAGGACACACCGTACACTTCTCCAGAGTGGCTGTTGGCAATTTACAGCCCGCCCATCAGCGTAGCAAGGCTCCCATTTCTCCATGGCCTGTCCTGCATTTCTGGTTTTGACACTTTATTCAGCATGGCCCTTTTGACCGATGGGAAGCGAGACTTCTTTGTAGCGCTGATTTGCCTTTCCAGGTTGCTTGGTTGGCCAAAAAGGGCGTATGCGTTTTTTCCTGAATATATTCAGGAAAAAACGCATACGCCCTTTTTGGCCAAGGGCATCATTGTCGAGGTTTTGCCGCTTTTCCTGTGCTTTAAAGGCGATTCGAATCTACCTCCTGAAATCTGTTTCCTGCAATTCTGCCTTGCTTTCAAATCCTCTTCGTAGCCTTCCCTCCATATATTTGTGGACGAGAGTTATCATTTCTAACTCTGCAGGTTTGTGAATTGCAGTGCCCCTGAGCTCCATTTTTCAACTCGCTTTCTTGGGAGCTGGCCGCAAAAGCGCAGGATTGCTTCAGGCCCTATTCTGGCTCCGGGCGGCAGGCTGAGCCTGTGGTTAATTCTGCTACCTGATGGGAAAATAGAGTGACCTGTGCCTGTCCCAACACCTAGAGCTAGTCTCTCATTGGTTCCCCCTCTTCCCGTTCATCCTCAGGACAAATTGCAACGTGTACGGAACAGGAGGTTAAAGGCGCTGATTCTCCAAGGAGGGAGATTGCTAGTAAAGCGGCTGGAATGGCGAACCGGAGCACAAGGAGATGAGAAATGAGGTGCGTTTTAGAAACCTTTCCCGGTCACACGGTGTACCATCTTCTGGGTTTCTCGTGCATGTTTTCGACGTAGGAAGATGCCCTTGACCCTGGAGATTTGGGACCCATGGGATGGGTACCACGCCGTATTACTTTAAAGGGTCTGCGTTTGCTCACCCAACCTCACCAAACCTCTCAGCCCCAAGAGTGTCCACCCTTATGTCTCAGTCATCTGTGGGTCTAGATATGGTCAATCCAGGTGGCATCGCAGCCCCTGAACGAATTTTGTAAGAATTTCTCTCTCTTTCACTGTCTTTGTTTCACGGGTTTTTAAAAGTAATTGATTTTTATAATAGGGTTTAGCTGCTTTGCACTGCTGTGTTTATGCCGCTTTTCACCCACTTGACTCACTTACAGAGAGATATCAATTCATAGGTTTTAAGATTCTTACTAGTCAGATATATTCTTGGGCGGTGAATAGGGGGCGTTGAGTCCAGTTCACTGAGCAAGGAGTAGGTCTTGTCTATTACATATTGGGTTTATGGAACGGTATCTGAGCTAATTTGAAACCCTTGTTTTATGCATCACCCCACCTCACCTTTCCCGTTAAGCAGCCATAGTGTGTTTTCTAAACGTGCGACTCTGTTCTGTTTTGTAATTCAGTTCAAGGGTAGCGGTTTTTACATTCTCTCTGTAAGTGATATCTTATGATAAGTGTCTTTTTCTGTGTGACTTATTTCACTTAGAATCGTCGTACCTAAATCCACTCATCATGCTGCTCCTAGCCTTATGACGTTGATTTCATGGCTGAGTGATATTCCATTGTACATAAGGACCACAACTTCTTTATCCATTCTTCTCTTTCCTGGGATGTTTAAGGTGTAACGAAGTGGAGGTTCTTGTCAACAGAGCAGCCCTAAACTTTGGGGTGCCTGTGTCTTGCTGATTTTTAGTTTTCCCAATTTATACGCCCATGAGTGGAAGTGCCCTATGCTCTCTAAGCTGAGTTTTTTAGATGTTTCAGGACACACCGTACACGTCTCCAGAGTGGCTGTTGGCAATTTACAGCCCGCCCATCAGCGTAGCAAGGCTCCCATTTCTCCATGGCCTGTCCTGCATTTCTGGTTTTGACACTTTATTCAGCATGGCCCTTTTGACCGATGGGAAGCGAGACTTCTTTGTAGCGCTGATTTGCCTTTCCAGGTTGCTTGGTTGGCCAAAAAGGGCGTATGCGTTTTTTCCTGAATATATTCAGGAAAAAACGCATACGCCCTTTTTGGCCAAGGGCATCATTGTCGAGGTTTTGCCGCTTTTCCTGTGCTTTAAAGGCGATTCGAATCTACCTCCTGAAATCTGTTTCCTGCAATTCTGCCTTGCTTTCAAATCCTCTTCGTAGCCTTCCCTCCATATATTTGTGGACGAGAGTTATCATTTCTAACTCTGCAGGTTTGTGAATTGCAGTGCCCCTGAGCTCCATTTTTCAACTCGCTTTCTTGGGAGCTGGCCGCAAAAGCGCAGGATTGCTTCAGGCCCTATTCTGGCTCCGGGCGGCAGGCTGAGCCTGTGGTTAATTCTGCTACCTGATGGGAAAATAGAGTGACCTCTGCCTGTCCCAACACCTAGAGCTAGTCTCTCATTGGTTCCCCCTCTTCCCGTTCATCCTCAGGACAAATTGCAACGTGTACGGAACAGGAGGTTAAAGGTGCTGATTCTCCCAGGAGGGAGATTGCTAGTAAAGCGGCTGGAATGGCGAACCGGAGCACAAGGAGATGAGAAATGAGGTGCGTTTTAGAAACCTTTCCCGGTCACACGGTGTACCATCTTCTGGGTTTCGCGTGCATGTTTTCGATGTAGGAAGATGCCCATGAACCTGGAGATTTGGGACCCATGGGATGGGTACCACGCCGTATTACTTTAAAGGGTCTGCGTTTGCTCACCCAACCTCACCAAACCTCTCAGCCCCAAGAGTGTCCACCCTTATGTCTCAGTCATCTGTGGGTCTAGATATGGTCAATCCAGCTGGCATCGCAGCCCCTGAACGAATTTTGTAAGAATTTCTCTCTCTTTCACTGTCTTTGTTTCACGGGTTTTTAAAAGTAATTGATTTTTATAATGGGGTTTAGCTGCTTTGCACTGCTGTGTTTATGCCGCTTTACACCCACTTGACTCACTTACAGAGAGATAGCAATACATAGGTTTTAAGATTCTTACTAGTCAGATATATTCTTGGGCGGTGAATAGGGGGCGTTGAGTCCAGTTCACTGAGCAAGGAGTAGGTCTTGTCTATTACATATTGGGTTTATGGAACGGTATCTGAGCTAATTTGAAACCCTTGTTTTATGCATCACCCCACCTCACCTTTCCCGTTAAGCAGCCATAGTGTGTTTTCTAAACGTGCGACTCTGTTCTGTTTTGTAATTCAGTTCAAGGGTAGCGGTTTTTACATTCTCTCTGTAAGTGATATCTTATGATAAGTGTCTTTTTCTGTGTGACTTATTTCACTTAGAATCGTCGTACCTAAATCCACTCATCATGCTGCTCCTAGCCTTATGACGTTGATTTCATGGCTGAGTGATATTCCATTGTACATAAGGACCACAACTTCTTTATCCATTCTTCTCTTTCCTGGGATGTTTAAGGTGTAACGAAGTGGAGGTTCTTGTCAACAGAGCAGCCCTAAACTTTGGGGTGCCTGTGTCTTGCTGATTTTTAGTTTTCCCAATTTATACGCCCATGAGTGGAAGTGCCCTATGCTCTCTAAGGTGAGTTTTTTAGATGTTTCAAGACACACCGTACACTTCTCCAGAGTGGCTGTTGGCAATTTACAGCCCGCCCATCAGCGTAGCAAGGCTCCCATTTCTCCATGGCCTGTCCTGCATTTCTGGTTTTGACACTTTATTCAGCATGGCCCTTTTGACCGATGGGAAGCGAGACTTCTTTGTAGCGCTGATTTGCCTTTCCAGGTTGCTTGGTTGGCCAAAAAGGGCGTATGCGTTTTTTCCTGAATATATTCAGGAAAAAACGCATACGCCCTTTTTGGCCAAGGGCATCATTGTCGAGGTTTTGCCGCTTTTCCTGTGCTTTAAAGGCGATTCGAATCTACCTCCTGAAATCTGTTTCCTGCAATTCTGCCTTGCTTTCAAATCCTCTTCGTAGCCTTCCCTCCATATATTTGTGGACGAGAGTTATCATTTCTAACTCTGCAGGTTTGTGAATTGCAGTGCCCCTGAGCTCCATTTTTCAACTCGCTTTCTTGGGAGCTGGCCGCAAAAGCGCAGGATTGCTTCAGGCCGTATTCTGACTCCGGGCGGCAGGCTGAGCCTGTGGTTAATTCTGCTACCTGATGGGAAAATAGAGTGACCTCTGCCTGTCCCAACACCTAGAGCTAGTCTCTCATTGGTTCCCCCTCTTCCCGTTCATCCTCAGGACAAATTGCAACGTGTACGGAACAGGAGGTTAAAGGTGCTGATTCTCCCAGGAGGGAGATTGCTAGTAAAGCGGCTGGAATGGCGAACCGGAGCACAAGGAGATGAGAAATGAGGTGCGTTTTAGAAACCTTTCCCGGTCACACGGTGTACCATCTTCTGGGTTTCTCGTGCATGTTTTCGATGTAGGAAGATGCCCATGAACCTGGAGATTTGGGACCCATGGGATGGGTACCACGCCGTATTACTTTAAAGGGTCTGCGTTTGCTCACCCAACCTCACCAAACCTCTCAGCCCCAAGAGTGTCCACCCTTATGTCTCAGTCATCTGTGGGTCTAGATATGGTCAATCCAGCTGGCATCGCAGCCCCTGAACGAATTTTGTAAGAATTTCTCTCTCTTTCACTGTCTTTGTTTCACGGGTTTTTAAAAGTAATTGATTTTTATAATGGGGTTTAGCTGCTTTGCACTGCTGTGTTTATGCCGCTTTACACCCACTTGACTCACTTACAGAGAGATAGCAATACATAGGTTTTAAGATTCTTACTAGTCAGATATATTCTTGGGCGGTGAATAGGGGGCGTTGAGTCCAGTTCACTGAGCAAGGAGTAGGTCTTGTCTATTACATATTGGGTTTATGGAACGGTATCTGAGCTAATTTGAAACCCTTGTTTTATGCATCACCCCACCTCACCTTTCCCGTTAAGCAGCCATAGTGTGTTTTCTAAACGTGCGACTCTGTTCTGTTTTGTAATTCAGTTCAAGGGTAGCGGTTTTTACATTCCCTCTGTAAGTGATATCTTATGATAAGTGTCTTTTTCTGTGTGACTTATTTCACTTAGAATCGTCGTACCTAAATCCACTCACCATGCTGCTCCTAGCCTTATGACGTTGATTTCATGGCTGAGTGATATTCCATTGTACATAAGGACCACAACTTCTTTATCCATTCTTCTCTTTCCTGGGACGTTTAAGGTGTAACGAAGTGGAGGTTCTTGTCAACAGAGCAGCCCTAAACTTTGGGGTGCCTGTGTCTTGCTGATTTTTAGTTTTCCCAATTTATACGCCCATGAGTGGAAGTGCCCTATGCTCTCTAAGGTGAGTTTTTTAGATGTTTCAAGACACACCGTACACTTCTCCAGAGTGGCTGTTGGCAATTTACAGCCCGCCCATCAGCGTAGCAAGGCTCCCATTTCTCCATGGCCTGTCCTGCATTTCTGGTTTTGACACTTTATTCAGCATGGCCCTTTTGACCGATGGGAAGCGAGACTTCTTTGTAGCGCTGATTTGCCTTTCCAGGTTGCTTGGTTGGCCAAAAAGGGCGTATGCGTTTTTTCCTGAATATATTCAGGAAAAAACGCATACGCCCTTTTTGGCCAAGGGCATCATTGTCGAGGTTTTGCCGCTTTTCCTGTGCTTTAAAGGCGATTCGAATCTACCTCCTGAAATCTGTTTCCTGCAATTCTGCCTTGCTCTCAAATCCTCATCGTTGCCTTCCTTCCATATATTTGTGGACGAGAGTTATCATTTCTACCTCTGCAGGTTTGTGAATTGCAGTGCCCCTGAGCTCCATTTTTCAACTCGCTTTCTTGGGAGCTGGCCGCAAAAGCGCAGGATTGCTTCAGGCCCTATTCTGGCTCCGGGCGGCAGGCTGAGCCTGTGGTTAATTCTGCTACCTGATGGGAAAATAGAGTGACCTCTGCCTGTCCCAACACCTAGAGCTAGTCTCTCATTGGTTCCCCCTCTTCCCGTTCATCCTCAGGACAAATTGCAACGTGTACGGAACAGAAGGTTAAAGGTGCTGATTCTCCCAGGAGGGAGATTGCTAGTAAAGCGGCTGGAATGGCGAACCGGAGCACAAGGAGATGAGAAATGAGGTGCGTTTTAGAAACCATTCCCGGTCACACGGTGTACCATCTTCTGGGTTTCTCGTGCATGTTTTCGATGTAGGAAGATGCCCATGAACCTGGAGATTTGGGACCCATGGGATGGGTACCACGCTGTATTACTTTAAAGGGTCTGCGTTTGCTCACCCAACCTCACCAAACCTCTCAGCCCCAAGAGTGTCCACCCTTATGTCTCAGTCATCTGTGGGTCTAGATATGGTCAATCCAGCTGGCATCGCAGCCCCTGAACGAATTTTGTAAGAATTTCTCTCTCTTTCACTGTCTTTGTTTCACGGGTTTTTAAAAGTAATTGATTTTTATAATGGGGTTTAGCTGCTTTGCACTGCTGTGTTTATGCCGCTTTACACCCACTTGACTCACTTACAGAGAGATATCAATACATAGGTTTTAAGATTCTTACTAGTCAGATATATTCTTGGGCGGTGAATAGGGGGCGTTGAGTCCAGTTCACTGAGCAAGGAGTAGGTCTTGTCTATTACATATTGGGTTTATGGAACGGTATCTGAGCTAATTTGAAACCCTTGTTTTATGCATCACCCCACCTCACCTTTCCCGTTAAGCAGCCATAGTGTGTTTTCTAAACGTGCGACTCTGTTCTGTTTTGTAATTCAGTTCAAGGGTAGCGGTTTTTACATTCTCTCTGTAAGTGATATCTTATGATAAGTGTCTTTTTCTGTGTGACTTATTTCACTTAGAATCGTCGTACCTAAATCCACTCATCATGCTGCTCCTAGCCTTATGACGTTGATTTCATGGCTGAGTGATATTCCATTGTACATAAGGACCACAACTTCTTTATCCATTCTTCTCTTTCCTGGGATGTTTAAGGTGTAACGAAGTGGAGGTTCTTGTCAACAGAGCAGCCCTAAACTTTGGGGTGCCTGTGTCTTGCTGATTTTTAGTTTTCCCAATTTATACGCCCATGAGTGGAAGTGCCCTATGCTCTCTAAGCTGAGTTTTTTAGATGTTTCAGGACACACCGTACACTTCTCCAGAGTGGCTGTTGGCAATTTACAGCCCGCCCATCAGCGTAGCAAGGCTCCCATTTCTCCATGGCCTGTCCTGCATTTCTGGTTTTGACACTTTATTCAGCATGGCCCTTTTGACCGATGGGAAGCGAGACTTCTTTGTAGCGCTGATTTGCCTTTCCAGGTTGCTTGGTTGGCCAAAAAGGGCGTATGCGTTTTTTCCTGAATATATTCAGGAAAAAACGCATACGCCCTTTTTGGCCAAGGGCATCATTGTCGAGGTTTTGCCGCTTTTCCTGTGCTTTAAAGGCGATTCGAATCTACCTCCTGGAATCGGTTTCCTGCAATTCTGCCTTGCTTTCAAATCCTCTTCGTTGCCTTCCCTCCATATATTTGTGGACGAGAGTTATCATTTCTAACTCTGCAGGTTTGTGAATTGCAGTGCCCCTGAGCTCCATTTTTCAACTCGCTTTCTTGGGAGCTGGCCGCAAAAGCGCAGGATTGCTTCAGGCCCTATTCTGGCTCCGGGCGGCAGGCTGAGGCTGTCGTTAATTCTTCTTCCTGATGGGAAAATAGAGTGACCTGTGCCTGTCCCAACACCTAGAGCTAGTCTCTCATTGGTTCCCCCTCTTCCCGTTCATCCTCAGGACAAATTGCAACGTGTACGGAACAGAAGGTTAAAGGTGCTGATTCTCCAAGGAGGGAGATTGCTAGTAAAGCGGCTGGAATGGCGAACCGGAGCACAAGGAGATGAGAAATGAGGTGCGTTTTAGAAACCTTTCCCGGTCACACGGTGTACCATCTTCTGGGTTGCTCGTGCATGTTTTCGACGTAGGAAGATGCCCTTGAACCTGGAGATTTGGGACCCATGGGATGGGTACCACGCCGTATTACTTTAAAGGGTCTGCGTTTGCTCACCCAACCTCACCAAACCTCTCAGCCCCAAGAGTGTCCACCCTTATGTCTCAGTCATCTGTGGGTCTAGATATGGTCAATCCAGCTGGCATCGCAGCCCCTGAACGAATTTTGTAAGAATTTCTCTCTCTTTCACTGTCTTTGTTTCACGGGTTTTTAAAAGTAATTGATTTTTATAATGGGGTTTAGCTGCTTTGCACTGCTGTGTTTATGCCGCTTTACACCTACTTGACTCACTTACAGAGAGATATCAATACATAGGTTTTAAGATTCTTACTAGTCAGATATATTCTTGGGCGGTGAATAGGGGGCGTTGAGTCCAGTTCACTGAGCAAGGAGTAGGTCTTGTCTATTACATATTGGGTTTATGGAACGGTATCTGAGCTAATTTGAAACCCTTGTTTTATGCATCACCCCACCTCACCTTTCCCGTTAAGCAGCCATAGTGTGTTTTCTAAACGTGCGACTCTGTTCTGTTTTGTAATTCAGTTCAAGGGTAGCGGTTTTTACATTCTCTCTGTAAGTGATATCTTATGATAAGTGTCTTTTTCTGTGTGACTTATTTCACTTAGAATCGTCGTACCTAAATCCACTCATCATGCTGCTCCTAGCCTTATGACGTTGATTTCATGGCTGAGTGATATTCCATTGTACATAAGGACCACAACTTCTTTATCCATTCTTCTCTTTCCTGGGATGTTTAAGGTGTAACGAAGTGGAGGTTCTTGTCAACAGAGCAGCCCTAAACTTTGGGGTGCCTGTGTCTTGCTGATTTTTAGTTTTCCCAATTTATACGCCCATGAGTGGAAGTGCCCTATGCTCTCTAAGCTGAGTTTTTTAGATGTTTCAGGACACACCGTACACTTCTCCAGAGTGGCTGTTGGCAATTTACAGCCCGCCCATCAGCGTAGCAAGGCTCCCATTTCTCCATGGCCTGTCCTGCATTTCTGGTTTTGACACTTTATTCAGCATGGCCCTTTTGACCGATGGGAAGCGAGACTTCTTTGTAGCGCTGATTTGCCTTTCCAGGTTGCTTGGTTGGCCAAAAAGGGCGTATGCGTTTTTTCCTGAATATATTCAGGAAAAAACGCATACGCCCTTTTTGGCCAAGGGCATCATTGTCGAGGTTTTGCCGCTTTTCCTGTGCTTTAAAGGCGATTCGAATCTACCTCCTGAAATCTGTTTCCTGCAATTCTGCCTTGCTTTCAAATCCTCTTCGTAGCCTTCCCTCCATATATTTGTGGACGAGAGTTATCATTTCTAACTCTGCAGGTTTGTGAATTGCAGTGCCCCTGAGCTCCATTTTTCAACTCGCTTTCTTGGGAGCTGGCCGCAAAAGCGCAGGATTGCTTCAGGCCCTATTCTGGCTCCGGGCGGCAGGCTGAGCCTGTGGTTAATTCTGCTACCTGATGGGAAAATAGAGTGACCTGTGCCTGTCCCAACACCTAGAGCTAGTCTCTCATTGGTTCCCCCTCTTCCCGTTCATCCTCAGGACAAATTGCAACGTGTACGGAACAGGAGGTTAAAGGCGCTGATTCTCCAAGGAGGGAGATTGCTAGTAAAGCGGCTGGAATGGCGAACCGGAGCACAAGGAGATGAGAAATGAGGTGCGTTTTAGAAACCTTTCCCGGTCACACGGTGTACCATCTTCTGGGTTTCTCGTGCATGTTTTCGACGTAGGAAGATGCCCTTGACCCTGGAGATTTGGGACCCATGGGATGGGTACCACGCCGTATTACTTTACAGGGTCTGCGTTAGCTCACCCAACCTCACCAAACCTCTCAGCCCCAAGAGTGTCCACCCTTATGTCTCAATCAGCTGTGGGTCTAGATATGGTCAATCCAGGTGGCATCGCAGCCCCTGAACGAATTTTGTAAGAATTTCTCTCTCTTTCACTGTCTTTGTTTCACGGGTTTTTAAAAGTAATTGATTTTTATAATAGGGTTTAGCTGCTTTGCACTGCTGTGTTTATGCCGCTTTTCACCCACTTGACTCACTTACAGAGAGATATCAATACATAGGTTTTAAGATTCTTACTAGTCAGATATATTCTTGGGCGGTGAATAGGGGGCGTTGAGTCCAGTTCACTGAGCAAGGAGTAGGTCTTGTCTATTACATATTGGGTTTATGGAACGGTATCTGAGCTAATTTGAAACCCTTGTTTTATGCATCACCCCACCTCACCTTTCCCGTTAAGCAGCCATAGTGTGTTTTCTAAACGTGCGACTCTGTTCTGTTTTGTAATTCAGTTCAAGGGTAGCGGTTTTTACATTCTCTCTGTAAGTGATATCTTATGATAAGTGTCTTTTTCTGTGTGACTTATTTCACTTAGAATCGTCGTACCTAAATCCACTCATCATGCTGCTCCTAGCCTTATGACGTTGATTTCATGGCTGAGTGATATTCCATTGTACATAAGGACCACAACTTCTTTATCCATTCTTCTCTTTCCTGGGATGTTTAAGGTGTAACGAAGTGGAGGTTCTTGTCAACAGAGCAGCCCTAAACTTTGGGGTGCCTGTGTCTTGCTGATTTTTAGTTTTCCCAATTTATACGCCCATGAGTGGAAGTGCCCTATGCTCTCTAAGCTGAGTTTTTTAGATGTTTCAGGACACACCGTACACTTCTCCAGAGTGGCTGTTGGCAATTTACAGCCCGCCCATCAGCGTAGCAAGGCTCCCATTTCTCCATGGCCTGTCCTGCATTTCTGGTTTTGACACTTTATTCAGCATGGCCCTTTTGACCGATGGGAAGCGAGACTTCTTTGTAGCGCTGATTTGCCTTTCCAGGTTGCTTGGTTGGCCAAAAAGGGCGTATGCGTTTTTTCCTGAATATATTCAGGAAAAAACGCATACGCCCTTTTTGGCCAAGGGCATCATTGTCGAGGTTTTGCCGCTTTTCCTGTGCTTTAAAGGTGATTCGAATCTACCTCCTGAAATCTGTTTCCTGCAATTCTGCCTTGCTTTCAAATCCTCATCGTTGCCTTCCTTCCATATATTTGTGGACGAGAGTTATCATTTCTACCTCTGCAGGTTTGTGAATTGCAGTGCCCCTGAGCTCCATTTTTTAACTCGTTTTCTTGGGAGCTGGCCGCAAAAGCGCAGGATTGCTTCAGGCCCTATTCTGGCTCCGGGCGGCAGGCTGAGCCTGTCGTTAATTCTTCTTCCTGATGGGAAAATAGAGTGACTTGTGCCTGTCCCAAAACCTAGAGCTAGTCTCTCATTGGTTCCCCCTCTTCCCGTTCATCCTCAGGACAAATTGCAACCTGTACGGAACAGGAGGTTAAAGGTGCTGATTCTCCCAGGAGGGAGATTGCTAGTAAAGCGGCTGGAATGGCGAACCGGAGCACAAGGAGATGAGAAATGAGGTGCGTTTTAGAAACCTTTCCCGGTCACACGGTGTACCATCTTCTGGGTTTCTCGTGCATGTTTTCGATGTAGGAAGATGCCCTTGAACCTGGAGATTTGGGACCCATGGGATGGGTACCACGCCGTATTACTTTAAAGGGTCTGCGTTTGCTCACCCAACCTCACCAAACCTCTCAGCCCCAAGAGTGTCCACCCTTATGTCTCAGTCATCTGTGGGTCTAGATATGGTCAATCCAGGTGGCATCGCAGCCCCTGAACGAATTTTGTAAGAATTTCTCTCTCTTTCACTGTCTTTGTTTCACGGGTTTTTAAAAGTAATTGATTTTTATAATGGGGTTTAGCTGCTTTGCACTGCTGTGTTTATGCCGCTTTACACCTACTTGACTCACTTACAGAGAGATATCAATACATAGGTTTTAAGATTCTTACTAGTCAGATATATTCTTGGGCGGTGAATAGGGGTTGTTGAGTCCAGTTCACTGAGCAAGGAGTAGGTCTTGTCTATTACATATTGGGTTTATGGAACGGTATCTGAGCTAATTTGAAACCCTTGTTTTATGCATCACCCCACCTCACCTTTCCCGTTAAGCAGCCATAGTGTGTTTTCTAAACGTGCGACTCTGTTCTGTTTTGTAATTCAGTTCAAGGGTAGCGGTTTTTACATTCCCTCTGTAAGTGATATCTTATGATAAGTGTCTTTTTCTGTGTGACTTATTTCACTTAGAATCGTCGTACCTAAATCCACTCATCATGCTGCTCCTAGCCTTATGACGTTGATTTCATGGCTGAGTGATATTCCATTGTACATAAGGACCACAACTTCTTTATCCATTCTTCTCTTTCCTGGGATGTTTCAGGTGTAACGAAGTGGAGGTTCTTGTCAACAGAGCAGCCCTAAACTTTGGGGTGCCTGTGTCTTGCTGATTTTTAGTTTTCCCAATTTATACGCCCATGAGTGGAAGTGCCCTATGCTCTCTAAGCTGAGTTTTTTAGATGTTTCAGGACACACCGTACACGTCTCCAGAGTGGCTGTTGGCAATTTACAGCCCGCCCATCAGCGTAGCAAGGCTCCCATTTCTCCATGGCCTGTCCTGCATTTCTGGTTTTGACACTTTATTCAGCATGGCCCTTTTGACCGATGGGAAGCGAGACTTCTTTGTAGCGCTGATTTGCCTTTCCAGGTTGCTTGGTTGGCCAAAAAGGGCGTATGCGTTTTTTCCTGAATATATTCAGGAAAAAACGCATACGCCCTTTTTGGCCAAGGGCATCATTGTCGAGGTTTTGCCGCTTTTCCTGTGCTTTAAAGGCGATTCGAATCTACCTCCTGAAATCTGTTTCCTGCAATTCTGCCTTGCTTTCAAATCCTCTTCGTAGCCTTCCCTCCATATATTTGTGGACGAGAGTTATCATTTCTAACTCTGCAGGTTTGTGAATTGCAGTGCCCCTGAGCTCCATTTTTCAACTCGCTTTCTTGGGAGCTGGCCGCAAAAGCGCAGGATTGCTTCAGGCCCTATTCTGGCTCCGGGCGGCAGGCTGAGCCTGTGGTTAATTCTGCTACCTGATGGGAAAATAGAGTGACCTCTGCCTGTCCCAACACCTAGAGCTAGTCTCTCATTGGTTCCCCCTCTTCCCGTTCATCCTCAGGACAAATTGCAACGTGTACGGAACAGGAGGTTAAAGGTGCTGATTCTCCCAGGAGGGAGATTGCTAGTAAAGCGGCTGGAATGGCGAACCGGAGCACAAGGAGATGAGAAATGAGGTGCGTTTTAGAAACCTTTCCCGGTCACACGGTGTACCATCTTCTGGGTTGCTCGTGCATGTTTTCGACGTAGGAAGATGCCCTTGAACCTGGAGATTTGGGACCCATGGGATGGGTACCACGCCGTATTACTTTAAAGGGTCTGCGTTTGCTCACCCAACCTCACCAAACCTCTCAGCCCCAAGAGTGTCCACCCTTATGTCTCAGTCATCTGTGGGTCTAGATATGGTCAATCCAGGTGGCATCGCAGCCCCTGAACGAATTTTGTAAGAATTTCTCTCTCTTTCACTGTCTTTGTTTCACGGGTTTTTAAAAGTAATTGATTTTTATAATGGGGTTTAGCTGCTTTGCACTGCTGTGTTTATGCCGCTTTACACCTACTTGACTCACTTACAGAGAGATATCAATACATAGGTTTTAAGATTCTTACTAGTCAGATATATTCTTGGGCGGTGAATAGGGGGCGTTGAGTCCAGTTCACTGAGCAAGGAGTAGGTCTTGTCTATTACATATTGGGTTTATGGAACGGTATCTGAGCTAATTTGAAACCCTTGTTTTATGCATCACCCCACCTCACCTTTCCCGTTAAGCAGCCATAGTGTGTTTTCTAAACGTGCGACTCTGTTCTGTTTTGTAATTCAGTTCAAGGGTAGCGGTTTTTACATTCTCTCTGTAAGTGATATCTTATGATAAGTGTCTTTTTCTGTGTGACTTATTTCACTTAGAATCGTCGTACCTAAATCCACTCATCATGCTGCTCCTAGCCTTATGACGTTGATTTCATGGCTGAGTGATATTCCATTGTACATAAGGACCACAACTTCTTTATCCATTCTTCTCTTTCCTGGGATGTTTAAGGTGTAACGAAGTGGAGGTTCTTGTCAACAGAGCAGCCCTAAACTTTGGGGTGCCTGTGTCTTGCTGATTTTTAGTTTTCCCAATTTATACGCCCATGAGTGGAAGTGCCCTATGCTCTCTAAGCTGAGTTTTTTAGATGTTTCAGGACACACCGTACACTTCTCCAGAGTGGCTGTTGGCAATTTACAGCCCGCCCATCAGCGTAGCAAGGCTCCCATTTCTCCATGGCCTGTCCTGCATTTCTGGTTTTGACACTTTATTCAGCATGGCCCTTTTGACCGATGGGAAGCGAGACTTCTTTGTAGCGCTGATTTGCCTTTCCAGGTTGCTTGGTTGGCCAAAAAGGGCGTATGCGTTTTTTCCTGAATATATTCAGGAAAAAACGCATACGCCCTTTTTGGCCAAGGGCATCATTGTCGAGGTTTTGCCGCTTTTCCTGTGCTTTAAAGGCGATTCGAATCTACCTCCTGAAATCTGTTTCCTGCAATTCTGCCTTGCTTTCAAATCCTCTTCGTAGCCTTCCCTCCATATATTTGTGGACGAGAGTTATCATTTCTAACTCTGCAGGTTTGTGAATTGCAGTGCCCCTGAGCTCCATTTTTCAACTCGCTTTCTTGGGAGCTGGCCGCAAAAGCGCAGGATTGCTTCAGGCCCTATTCTGGCTCCGGGCGGCAGGCTGAGCCTGTGGTTAATTCTTCTTCCTGATGGGAAAATAGAGTGACTTGTGCCTGTCCCAAAACCTAGAGCTAGTCTCTCATTGGTTCCCCCTCTTCCCGTTCATCCTCAGGACAAATTGCAACCTGTACGGAACAGGAGGTTAAAGGTGCTGATTCTCCCAGGAGGGAGATTGCTAGTAAAGCGGCTGGAATGGCGAACCGGAGCACAAGGAGATGAGAAATGAGGTGCGTTTTAGAAACCTTTCCCGGTCACACGGTGTACCATCTTCTGGGTTTCTCGTGCATGTTTTCGATGTAGGAAGATGCCCTTGAACCTGGAGATTTGGGACCCATGGGATGGGTACCACGCCGTATTACTTTAAAGGGTCTGCGTTTGCTCACCCAACCTCACCAAACCTCTCAGCCCCAAGAGTGTCCACCCTTATGTCTCAGTCATCTGTGGGTCTAGATATGGTCAATCCAGGTGGCATCGCAGCCCCTGAACGAATTTTGTAAGAATTTCTCTCTCTTTCACTGTCTTTGTTTCACGGGTTTTTAAAAGTAATTGATTTTTATAATGGGGTTTAGCTGCTTTGCACTGCTGTGTTTATGCCGCTTTACACCTACTTGACTCACTTACAGAGAGATATCAATACATAGGTTTTAAGATTCTTACTAGTCAGATATATTCTTGGGCGGTGAATAGGGGTTGTTGAGTCCAGTTCACTGAGCAAGGAGTAGGTCTTGTCTATTACATATTGGGTTTATGGAACGGTATCTGAGCTAATTTGAAACCCTTGTTTTATGCATCACCCCACCTCACCTTTCCCGTTAAGCAGCCATAGTGTGTTTTCTAAACGTGCGACTCTGTTCTGTTTTGTAATTCAGTTCAAGGGTAGCGGTTTTTACATTCCCTCTGTAAGTGATATCTTATGATAAGTGTCTTTTTCTGTGTGACTTATTTCACTTAGAATCGTCGTACCTAAATCCACTCATCATGCTGCTCCTAGCCTTATGACGTTGATTTCATGGCTGAGTGATATTCCATTGTACATAAGGACCACAACTTCTTTATCCATTCTTCTCTTTCCTGGGATGTTTCAGGTGTAACGAAGTGGAGGTTCTTGTCAACAGAGCAGCCCTAAACTTTGGGGTGCCTGTGTCTTGCTGATGTTTAGTTTTCCCAATTTATACGCCCATGAGTGGAAGTGCCCTATGCTCTCTAAGCTGAGTTTTTTAGATGTTTCAGGACACACCGTACACTTCTCCAGAGTGGCTGTTGGCAATTTACAGCCCGCCCATCAGCGTAGCAAGGCTCCCATTTCTCCATGGCCTGTCCTGCATTTCTGGTTTTGACACTTTATTCAGCATGGCCCTTTTGACCGATGGGAAGCGAGACTTCTTTGTAGCGCTGATTTGCCTTTCCAGGTTGCTTGGTTGGCCAAAAAGGGCGTATGCGTTTTTTCCTGAATATATTCAGGAAAAAACGCATACGCCCTTTTTGGCCAAGGGCATCATTGTCGAGGTTTTGCCGCTTTTCCTGTGCTTTAAAGGCGATTCGAATCTACCTCCTGAAATCTGTTTCCTGCAATTCTGCCTTGCTTTCAAATCCTCTTCGTAGCCTTCCCTCCATATATTTGTGGACGAGAGTTATCATTTCTAACTCTGCAGGTTTGTGAATTGCAGTGCCCCTGAGCTCCATTTTTCAACTCGCTTTCTTGGGAGCTGGCCGCAAAGGCGCAGGATTGCTTCAGGCCCTATTCTGGCTCCGGGCGGCAGGCTGAGCCTGTGGTTAATTCTGCTACCTGATGGGAAAATAGAGTGACCTGTGCCTGTCCCAACACCTAGAGCTAGTCTCTCATTGGTTCCCCCTCTTCCCGTTCATCCTCAGGACAAATTGCAACGTGTACGGAACAGGAGGTTAAAGGCGCTGATTCTCCAAGGAGGGAGATTGCTAGTAAAGCGGCTGGAATGGCGAACCGGAGCACAAGGAGATGAGAAATGAGGTGCGTTTTAGAAACCTTTCCCGGTCACACGGTGTACCATCTTCTGGGTTTCTCGTGCATGTTTTCGACGTAGGAAGATGCCCTTGACCCTGGAGATTTGGGACCCATGGGATGGGTACCACGCCGTATTACTTTACAGGGTCTGCGTTAGCTCACCCAACCTCACCAAACCTCTCAGCCCCAAGAGTGTCCACCCTTATGTCTCAATCAGCTGTGGGTCTAGATATGGTCAATCCAGGTGGCATCGCAGCCCCTGAACGAATTTTGTAAGAATTTCTCTCTCTTTCACTGTCTTTGTTTCACGGGTTTTTAAAAGTAATTGATTTTTATAATAGGGTTTAGCTGCTTTGCACTGCTGTGTTTATGCCGCTTTTCACCCACTTGACTCACTTACAGAGAGATATCAATACATAGGTTTTAAGATTCTTACTAGTCAGATATATTCTTGGGCGGTGAATAGGGGGCGTTGAGTCCAGTTCACTGAGCAAGGAGTAGGTCTTGTCTATTACATATTGGGTTTATGGAACGGTATCTGAGCTAATTTGAAACCCTTGTTTTATGCATCACCCCACCTCACCTTTCCCGTTAAGCAGCCATAGTGTGTTTTCTAAACGTGCGACTCTGTTCTGTTTTGTAATTCAGTTCAAGGGTAGCGGTTTTTACATTCTCTCTGTAAGTGATATCTTATGATAAGTGTCTTTTTCTGTGTGACTTATTTCACTTAGAATCGTCGTACCTAAATCCACTCATCATGCTGCTCCTAGCCTTATGACGTTGATTTCATGGCTGAGTGATATTCCATTGTACATAAGGACCACAACTTCTTTATCCATTCTTCTCTTTCCTGGGATGTTTAAGGTGTAACGAAGTGGAGGTTCTTGTCAACAGAGCAGCCCTAAACTTTGGGGTGCCTGTGTCTTGCTGATTTTTAGTTTTCCCAATTTATACGCCCATGAGTGGAAGTGCCCTATGCTCTCTAAGCTGAGTTTTTTAGATGTTTCAGGACACACCGTACACTTCTCCAGAGTGGCTGTTGGCAATTTACAGCCCGCCCATCAGCGTAGCAAGGCTCCCATTTCTCCATGGCCTGTCCTGCATTTCTGGTTTTGACACTTTATTCAGCATGGCCCTTTTGACCGATGGGAAGCGAGACTTCTTTGTAGCGCTGATTTGCCTTTCCAGGTTGCTTGGTTGGCCAAAAAGGGCGTATGCGTTTTTTCCTGAATATATTCAGGAAAAAACGCATACGCCCTTTTTGGCCAAGGGCATCATTGTCGAGGTTTTGCCGCTTTTCCTGTGCTTTAAAGGTGATTCGAATCTACCTCCTGAAATCTGTTTCCTGCAATTCTGCCTTGCTTTCAAATCCTCATCGTTGCCTTCCTTCCATATATTTGTGGACGAGAGTTATCATTTCTACCTCTGCAGGTTTGTGAATTGCAGTGCCCCTGAGCTCCATTTTTTAACTCGTTTTCTTGGGAGCTGGCCGCAAAAGCGCAGGATTGCTTCAGGCCCTATTCTGGCTCCGGGCGGCAGGCTGAGCCTGTCGTTAATTCTTCTTCCTGATGGGAAAATAGAGTGACTTGTGCCTGTCCCAAAACCTAGAGCTAGTCTCTCATTGGTTCCCCCTCTTCCCGTTCATCCTCAGGACAAATTGCAACCTGTACGGAACAGGAGGTTAAAGGTGCTGATTCTCCCAGGAGGGAGATTGCTAGTAAAGCGGCTGGAATGGCGAACCGGAGCACAAGGAGATGAGAAATGAGGTGCGTTTTAGAAACCTTTCCCGGTCACACGGTGTACCATCTTCTGGGTTTCTCGTGCATGTTTTCGATGTAGGAAGATGCCCTTGAACCTGGAGATTTGGGACCCATGGGATGGGTACCACGCCGTATTACTTTAAAGGGTCTGCGTTTGCTCACCCAACCTCACCAAACCTCTCAGCCCCAAGAGTGTCCACCCTTATGTCTCAGTCATCTGTGGGTCTAGATATGGTCAATCCAGGTGGCATCGCAGCCCCTGAACGAATTTTGTAAGAATTTCTCTCTCTTTCACTGTCTTTGTTTCACGGGTTTTTAAAAGTAATTGATTTTTATAATGGGGTTTAGCTGCTTTGCACTGCTGTGTTTATGCCGCTTTACACCTACTTGACTCACTTACAGAGAGATATCAATACATAGGTTTTAAGATTCTTACTAGTCAGATATATTCTTGGGCGGTGAATAGGGGTTGTTGAGTCCAGTTCACTGAGCAAGGAGTAGGTCTTGTCTATTACATATTGGGTTTATGGAACGGTATCTGAGCTAATTTGAAACCCTTGTTTTATGCATCACCCCACCTCACCTTTCCCGTTAAGCAGCCATAGTGTGTTTTCTAAACGTGCGACTCTGTTCTGTTTTGTAATTCAGTTCAAGGGTAGCGGTTTTTACATTCCCTCTGTAAGTGATATCTTATGATAAGTGTCTTTTTCTGTGTGACTTATTTCACTTAGAATCGTCGTACCTAAATCCACTCATCATGCTGCTCCTAGCCTTATGACGTTGATTTCATGGCTGAGTGATATTCCATTGTACATAAGGACCACAACTTCTTTATCCATTCTTCTCTTTCCTGGGATGTTTCAGGTGTAACGAAGTGGAGGTTCTTGTCAACAGAGCAGCCCTAAACTTTGGGGTGCCTGTGTCTTGCTGATTTTTAGTTTTCCCAATTTATACGCCCATGAGTGGAAGTGCCCTATGCTCTCTAAGCTGAGTTTTTTAGATGTTTCAGGACACACCGTACACTTCTCCAGAGTGGCTGTTGGCAATTTACAGCCCGCCCATCAGCGTAGCAAGGCTCCCATTTCTCCATGGCCTGTCCTGCATTTCTGGTTTTGACACTTTATTCAGCATGGCCCTTTTGACCGATGGGAAGCGAGACTTCTTTGTAGCGCTGATTTGCCTTTCCAGGTTGCTTGGTTGGCCAAAAAGGGCGTATGCGTTTTTTCCTGAATATATTCAGGAAAAAACGCATACGCCCTTTTTGGCCAAGGGCATCATTGTCGAGGTTTTGCCGCTTTTCCTGTGCTTTAAAGGCGATTCGAATCTACCTCCTGAAATCTGTTTCCTGCAATTCTGCCTTGCTTTCAAATCCTCTTCGTAGCCTTCCCTCCATATATTTGTGGACGAAAGTTATCATTTCTAACTCTGCAGGTTTGTGAATTGCAGTGCCCCTGAGCTCCATTTTTCAACTCGCTTTCTTGGGAGCTGGCCGCAAAAGCGCAGGATTGCTTCAGACCCTATTCTGGCTCCGGGCGGCAGGCTGAGCCTGTGGTTAATTCTGCTACCTGATGGGAAAATAGAGTGACCTCTGCCTGTCCCAACACCTAGAGCTAGTCTCTCATTGGTTCCCCCTCTTCCCGTTCATCCTCAGGACAAATTGCAACGTGTACGGAACAGGAGGTTAAAGGCGCTGATTCTCCAAGGAGGGAGATTGCTAGTAAAGCGGCTGGAATGGCGAACCGGAGCACAAGGAGATGAGAAATGAGGTGCGTTTTAGAAACCTTTCCCGGTCACACGGTGTACCATCTTCTGGGTTTCTCGTGCATGTTTTCGACGTAGGAAGATGCCCTTGACCCTGGAGATTTGGGACCCATGGGATGGGTACCACGCCGTATTACTTTAAAGGGTCTGCGTTTGCTCACCCAACCTCACCAAACCTCTCAGCCCCAAGAGTGTCCACCCTTATGTGTCAGTCATCTGTGGGTCTAGATATGGTCAATCCAGGTGGCATCGCAGCCCCTGAACGAATTTTGTAAGAATTTCTCTCTCTTTCACTGTCTTTGTTTCACGGGTTTTTAAAAGTAATTGATTTTTATAATAGGGTTTAGCTGCTTTGCACTGCTGTGTTTATGCCGCTTTTCACCCACTTGACTCACTTACAGAGAGATAGCAATACATAGGTTTTAAGATTCTTACTAGTCAGATATATTCTTGGGCGGTGAATAGGGGGCGTTGAGTCCAGTTCACTGAGCAAGGAGTAAGTCTTGTCTATTACATATTGGGTTTATGGAACGGTATCTGAGCTAATTTGAAACCCTTGTTTTATGCATCACCCCACCTCACCTTTCCCGTTAAGCAGCCATAGTGTGTTTTCTAAACGTGCGACTCTGTTCTGTTTTGTAATTCAGTTCAAGGGTAGCGGTTTTTACATTCTCTCTGTAAGTGATATCTTATGATAAGTGTCTTTTTCTGTGTGACTTATTTCACTTAGAATCGTCGTACCTAAATCCACTCATCATGCTGCTCCTAGCCTTATGACGTTGATTTCATGGCTGAGTGATATTCCATTGTACATAAGGACCACAACTTCTTTATCCATTCTTCTCTTTCCTGGGATGTTTAAGGTGTAACGAAGTGGAGGTTCTTGTCAACAGAGCAGCCCTAAACTTTGGGGTGCCTGTGTCTTGCTGATTTTTAGTTTTCCCAATTTATACGCCCATGAGTGGAAGTGCCCTATGCTCTCTAAGCTGAGTTTTTTAGATGTTTCAGGACACACCGTACACGTCTCCAGAGTGGCTGTTGGCAATTTACAGCCCGCCCATCAGCGTAGCAAGGCTCCCATTTCTCCATGGCCTGTCCTGCATTTCTGGTTTTGACACTTTATTCAGCATGGCCCTTTTGACCGATGGGAAGCGAGACTTCTTTGTAGCGCTGATTTGCCTTTCCAGGTTGCTTGGTTGGCCAAAAAGGGCGTATGCGTTTTTTCCTGAATATATTCAGGAAAAAACGCATACGCCCTTTTTGGCCAAGGGCATCATTGTCGAGGTTTTGCCGCTTTTCCTGTGCTTTAAAGGCGATTCGAATCTACCTCCTGAAATCTGTTTCCTGCAATTCTGCCTTGCTTTCAAATCCTCTTCGTAGCCTTCCCTCCATATATTTGTGGACGAGAGTTATCATTTCTAACTCTGCAGGTTTGTGAATTGCAGTGCCCCTGAGCTCCATTTTTCAACTCGCTTTCTTGGGAGCTGGCCGCAAAAGCGCAGGATTGCTTCAGGCCCTATTCTGGCTCCGGGCGGCAGGCTGAGCCTGTGGTTAATTCTGCTACCTGATGGGAAAATAGAGTGACCTCTGCCTGTCCCAACACCTAGAGCTAGTCTCTCATTGGTTCCCCCACTTCCCGTTCATCCTCAGGACAAATTGCAACGTGTACGGAACAGGAGGTTAAAGGTGCTGATTCTCCCAGGAGGGAGATTGCTAGTAAAGCGGCTGGAATGGCGAACCGGAGCACAAGGAGATGAGAAATGAGGTGCGTTTTAGAAACCTTTCCCGGTCACACGGTGTACCATCTTCTGGGTTTCTCGTGCATGTTTTCGATGTAGGAAGATGCCCATGAACCTGGAGATTTGGGACCCATGGGATGGGTACCACGCCGTATTACTTTAAAGGGTCTGCGTTTGCTCACCCAACCTCACCAAACCTCTCAGCCCCAAGAGTGTCCACCCTTATGTCTCAGTCATCTGTGGGTCTAGATATGGTCAATCCAGCTGGCATCGCAGCCCCTGAACGAATTTTGTAAGAATTTCTCTCTCTTTCACTGTCTTTGTTTCACGGGTTTTTAAAAGTAATTGATTTTTATAATGGGGTTTAGCTGCTTTGCACTGCTGTGTTTATGCCGCTTTACACCCACTTGACTCACTTACAGAGAGATAGCAATACATAGGTTTTAAGATTCTTACTAGTCAGATATATTCTTGGGCGGTGAATAGGGGGCGTTGAGTCCAGTTCACTGAGCAAGGAGTAGGTCTTGTCTATTACATATTGGGTTTATGGAACGGTATCTGAGCTAATTTGAAACCCTTGTTTTATGCATCACCCCACCTCACCTTTCCCGTTAAGCAGCCATAGTGTGTTTTCTAAACGTGCGACTCTGTTCTGTTTTGTAATTCAGTTCAAGGGTAGCGGTTTTTACATTCCCTCTGTAAGTGATATCGTATGATAAGTGTCTTTTTCTGTGTGACTTATTTCACTTAGAATCGTCGTACCTAAATCCACTCATCATGCTGCTCCTAGCCTTATGACGTTGATTTCATGGCTGAGTGATATTCCATTGTACATAAGGACCACAACTTCTTTATCCATTCTTCTCTTTCCTGGGATGTTTCAGGTGTAACGAAGTGGAGGTTCTTGTCAACAGAGCAGCCCTAAACTTTGGGGTGCCTGTGTCTTGCTGATTTTTAGTTTTCCCAATTTATACGCCCATGAGTGGAAGTGCCCTATGCTCTCTAAGCTGAGTTTTTTAGATGTTTCAAGACACACCGTACACTTCTCCAGAGTGGCTGTTGGCAATTTACAGCCCGCCCATCAGCGTAGCAAGGCTCCCATTTCTCCATGGCCTGTCCTGCATTTCTGGTTTTGACACTTTATTCAGCATGGCCCTTTTGACCGATGGGAAGCGAGACTTCTTTGTAGCGCTGATTTGCCTTTCCAGGTTGCTTGGTTGGCCAAAAAGGGCGTATGCGTTTTTTCCTGAATATATTCAGGAAAAAACGCATACGCCCTTTTTGGCCAAGGGCATCATTGTCGAGGTTTTGCCGCTTTTCCTGTGCTTTAAAGGCGATTCGAATCTACCTCCTGAAATCTGTTTCCTGCAATTCTGCCTTGCTTTCAAATCCTCTTCGTAGCCTTCCCTCCATATATTTGTGGACGAGAGTTATCATTTCTAACTCTGCAGGTTTGTGAATTGCAGTGCCCCTGAGCTCCATTTTTCAACTCGCTTTCTTGGGAGCTGGCCGCAAAAGCGCAGGATTGCTTCAGGCCCTATTCTGGCTCCGGGCGGCAGGCTGAGCCTGTGGTTAATTCTGCTACCTGATGGGAAAATAGAGTGACCTCTGCCTGTCCCAACACCTAGAGCTAGTCTCTCATTGGTTCCCCCTCTTCCCGTTCATCCTCAGGACAAATTGCAACGTGTACGGAACAGGAGGTTAAAGGTGCTGATTCTCCCAGGAGGGAGATTGCTAGTAAAGCGGCTGGAATGGCGAACCGGAGCACAAGGAGATGAGAAATGAGGTGCGTTTTAGAAACCTTTCCCGGTCACACGGTGTACCATCTTCTGGGTTTCTCGTGCATGTTTTCGATGTAGGAAGATGCCCATGAACCTGGAGATTTGGGACCCATGGGATGGGTACCACGCCGTATTACTTTAAAGGGTCTGCGTTTGCTCACCCAACCTCACCAAACCTCTCAGCCCCAAGAGTGTCCACCCTTATGTCTCAGTCATCTGTGGGTCTAGATATGGTCAATCCAGCTGGCATCGCAGCCCCTGAACGAATTTTGTAAGAATTTCTCTCTCTTTCACTGTCTTTGTTTCACGGGTTTTTAAAAGTAATTGATTTTTATAATGGGGTTTAGCTGCTTTGCACTGCTGTGTTTATGCCGCTTTACACCCACTTGACTCACTTACAGAGAGATAGCAATACATAGGTTTTAAGATTCTTACTAGTCAGATATATTCTTGGGCGGTGAATAGGGGGCGTTGAGTCCAGTTCACTGAGCAAGGAGTAGGTCTTGTCTATTACATATTGGGTTTATGGAACGGTATCTGAGCTAATTTGAAACCCTTGTTTTATGCATCACCCCACCTCACCTTTCCCGTTAAGCAGCCATAGTGTGTTTTCTAAACGTGCGACTCTGTTCTGTTTTGTAATTCAGTTCAAGGGTAGCGGTTTTTACATTCTCTCTGTAAGTGATATCTTATGATAAGTGTCTTTTTCTGTGTGACTTATTTCACTTAGAATCGTCGTACCTAAATCCACTCATCATGCTGCTCCTAGCCTTATGACGTTGATTTCATGGCTGAGTGATATTCCATTGTACATAAGGACCACAACTTCTTTATCCATTCTTCTCTTTCCTGGGATGTTTAAGGTGTAACGAAGTGGAGGTTCTTGTCAACAGAGCAGCCCTAAACTTTGGGGTGCCTGTGTCTTGCTGATTTTTAGTTTTCCCAATTTATACGCCCATGAGTGGAAGTGCCCTATGCTCTCTAAGGTGAGTTTTTTAGATGTTTCAAGACACACCGTACACTTCTCCAGAGTGGCTGTTGGCAATTTACAGCCCGCCCATCAGCGTAGCAAGGCTCCCATTTCTCCATGGCCTGTCCTGCATTTCTGGTTTTGACACTTTATTCAGCATGGCCCTTTTGACCGATGGGAAGCGAGACTTCTTTGTAGCGCTGATTTGCCTTTCCAGGTTGCTTGGTTGGCCAAAAAGGGCGTATGCGTTTTTTCCTGAATATATTCAGGAAAAAACGCATACGCCCTTTTTGGCCAAGGGCATCATTGTCGAGGTTTTGCCGCTTTTCCTGTGCTTTAAAGGCGATTCGAATCTACCTCCTGAAATCTGTTTCCTGCAATTCTGCCTTGCTTTCAAATCCTCTTCGTAGCCTTCCCTCCATATATTTGTGGACGAGAGTTATCATTTCTAACTCTGCAGGTTTGTGAATTGCAGTGCCCCTGAGCTCCATTTTTCAACTCGCTTTCTTGGGAGCTGGCCGCAAAAGCGCAGGATTGCTTCAGGCCCTATTCTGGCTCCGGGCGGCAGGCTGAGCCTGTGGTTAATTCTGCTACCTGATGGGAAAATAGAGTGACCTCTGCCTGTCCCAACACCTAGAGCTAGTCTCTCATTGGTTCCCCCTCTTCCCGTTCATCCTCAGGACAAATTGCAACGTGTACGGAACAGGAGGTTAAAGGTGCTGATTCTCCCAGGAGGGAGATTGCTAGTAAAGCGGCTGGAATGGCGAACCGGAGCACAAGGAGATGAGAAATGAGGTGCGTTTTAGAAACCTTTCCCGGTCACACGGTGTACCATCTTCTGGGTTTCTCGTGCATGTTTTCGATGTAGGAAGATGCCCATGAACCTGGAGATTTGGGACCCATGGGATGGGTACCACGCCGTATTACTTTAAAGGGTCTGCGTTTGCTCACCCAACCTCACCAAACCTCTCAGCCCCAAGAGTGTCCACCCTTATGTCTCAGTCATCTGTGGGTCTAGATATGGTCAATCCAGCTGGCATCGCAGCCCCTGAACGAATTTTGTAAGAATTTCTCTCTCTTTCACTGTCTTTGTTTCACGGGTTTTTAAAAGTAATTGATTTTTATAATGGGGTTTAGCTGCTTTGCACTGCTGTGTTTATGCCGCTTTACACCCACTTGACTCACTTACAGAGAGATAGCAATACATAGGTTTTAAGATTCTTACTAGTCAGATATATTCTTGGGCGGTGAATAGGGGGCGTTGAGTCCAGTTCACTGAGCAAGGAGTAGGTCTTGTCTATTACATATTGGGTTTATGGAACGGTATCTGAGCTAATTTGAAACCCTTGTTTTATGCATCACCCCACCTCACCTTTCCCGTTAAGCAGCCATAGTGTGTTTTCTAAACGTGCGACTCTGTTCTGTTTTGTAATTCAGTTCAAGGGTAGCGGTTTTTACATTCTCTCTGTAAGTGATATCTTATGATAAGTGTCTTTTTCTGTGTGACTTATTTCACTTAGAATCGTCGTACCTAAATCCACTCATCATGCTGCTCCTAGCCTTATGACGTTGATTTCATGGCTGAGTGATATTCCATTGTACATAAGGACCACAACTTCTTTATCCATTCTTCTCTTTCCTGGGATGTTTAAGGTGTAACGAAGTGGAGGTTCTTGTCAACAGAGCAGCCCTAAACTTTGGGGTGCCTGTGTCTTGCTGATTTTTAGTTTTCCCAATTTATACGCCCATGAGTGGAAGTGCCCTATGCTCTCTAAGCTGAGTTTTTTAGATGTTTCAAGACACACCGTACACTTCTCCAGAGTGGCTGTTGGCAATTTACAGCCCGCCCATCAGCGTAGCAAGGCTCCCATTTCTCCATGGCCTGTCCTGCATTTCTGGTTTTGACACTTTATTCAGCATGGCCCTTTTGACCGATGGGAAGCGAGACTTCTTTGTAGCGCTGATTTGCCTTTCCAGGTTGCTTGGTTGGCCAAAAAGGGCGTATGCGTTTTTTCCTGAATATATTCAGGAAAAAACGCATACGCCCTTTTTGGCCAAGGGCATCATTGTCGAGGTTTTGCCGCTTTTCCTGTGCTTTAAAGGCGATTCGAATCTACCTCCTGAAATCTGTTTCCTGCAATTCTGCCTTGCTTTCAAATCCTCATCGTTGCCTTCCTTCCATATATTTGTGGACGAGAGTTATCATTTCTACCTCTGCAGGTTTGTGAATTGCAGTGCCCCTGAGCTCCATTTTTTAACTCGCTTTCTTGGGAGCTGGCCGCAAAAGCGCAGGATTGCTTCAGGCCCTATTCTGGCTCCGGGCGGTAGGCTGAGCCTGTCGTTAATTCTTCTTCCTGATGGGAAAATAGAGTGACTTGTGCCTGTCCCAACACCTAGAGCTAGTCTCTCATTGGTTCCCCCTCTTCCCGTTCATCCTCAGGACAAATTGCAACGTGTACGGAACAGGAGGTTAAAGGTGCTGATTCTCCCAGGAGGGAGATTGCTAGTAAAGCGGCTGGAATGGCGAACCGGAGCACAAGGAGATGAGAAATGAGGTGCGTTTTAGAAACCTTTCCCGGTCACACGGTGTACCATCTTCTGGGTTTCTCGTGCATGTTTTCGATGTAGGAAGATGCCCATGAACCTGGAGATTTGGGACCCATGGGATGGGTACCACGCCGTATTACTTTAAAGGGTCTGCGTTTGCTCACCCAACCTCACCAAACCTCTCAGCCCCAAGAGTGTCCACCCTTATGTCTCAGTCATCTGTGGGTCTAGATATGGTCAATCCAGCTGGCATCGCAGCCCCTGAACGAATTTTGTAAGAATTTCTCTCTCTTTCACTGTCTTTGTTTCACGGGTTTTTAAAAGTAATTGATTTTTATAATGGGGTTTAGCTGCTTTGCACTGCTGTGTTTATGCCGCTTTACACCCACTTGACTCACTTACAGAGAGATAGCAATACATAGGTTTTAAGATTCTTACTAGTCAGATATATTCTTGGGCGGTGAATAGGGGGCGTTGAGTCCAGTTCACTGAGCAAGGAGTAGGTCTTGTCTATTACATATTGGGTTTATGGAACGGTATCTGAGCTAATTTGAAACCCTTGTTTTATGCATCACCCCACCTCACCTTTCCCGTTAAGCAGCCATAGTGTGTTTTCTAAACGTGCGACTCTGTTCTGTTTTGTAATTCAGTTCAAGGGTAGCGGTTTTTACATTCTCTCTGTAAGTGATATCTTATGATAAGTGTCTTTTTCTGTGTGACTTATTTCACTTAGAATCGTCGTACCTAAATCCACTCATCATGCTGCTCCTAGCCTTATGACGTTGATTTCATGGCTGAGTGATATTCCATTGTACATAAGGACCACAACTTCTTTATCCATTCTTCTCTTTCCTGGGATGTTTAAGGTGTAACGAAGTGGAGGTTCTTGTCAACAGAGCAGCCCTAAACTTTGGGGTGCCTGTGTCTTGCTGATTTTTAGTTTTCCCAATTTATACGCCCATGAGTGGAAGTGCCCTATGCTCTCTAAGCTGAGTTTTTTAGATGTTTCAAGACACACCGTACACTTCTCCAGAGTGGCTGTTGGCAATTTACAGCCCGCCCATCAGCGTAGCAAGGCTCCCATTTCTCCATGGCCTGTCCTGCATTTCTGGTTTTGACACTTTATTCAGCATGGCCCTTTTGACCGATGGGAAGCGAGACTTCTTTGTAGCGCTGATTTGCCTTTCCAGGTTGCTTGGTTGGCCAAAAAGGGCGTATGCGTTTTTTCCTGAATATATTCAGGAAAAAACGCATACGCCCTTTTTGGCCAAGGGCATCATTGTCGAGGTTTTGCCGCTTTTCCTGTGCTTTAAAGGCGATTCGAATCTACCTCCTGAAATCTGTTTCCTGCAATTCTGCCTTGCTTTCAAATCCTCATCGTTGCCTTCCTTCCATATATTTGTGGACGAGAGTTATCATTTCTACCTCTGCAGGTTTGTGAATTGCAGTGCCCCTGAGCTCCATTTTTTAACTCGCTTTCTTGGGAGCTGGCCGCAAAAGCGCAGGATTGCTTCAGGCCCTATTCTGGCTCCGGGCGGTAGGCTGAGCCTGTCGTTAATTCTTCTTCCTGATGGGAAAATAGAGTGACTTGTGCCTGTCCCAACACCTAGAGCTAGTCTCTCATTGGTTCCCCCTCTTCCCGTTCATCCTCAGGACAAATTGCAACGTGTACGGAACAGGAGGTTAAAGGTGCTGATTCTCCCAGGAGGGAGATTGCTAGTAAAGCGGCTGGAATGGCGAACCGGAGCACAAGGAGATGAGAAATGAGGTGCGTTTTAGAAACCTTTCCCGGTCACACGGTGTACCATCTTCTGGGTTTCTCGTGCATGTTTTCGATGTAGGAAGATGCCCATGAACCTGGAGATTTGGGACCCATGGGATGGGTACCACGCCGTATTACTTTAAAGGGTCTGCGTTTGCTCACCCAACCTCACCAAACCTCTCAGCCCCAAGAGTGTCCACCCTTATGTCTCAGTCATCTGTGGGTCTAGATATGGTCAATCCAGCTGGCATCGCAGCCCCTGAACGAATTTTGTAAGAATTTCTCTCTCTTTCACTGTCTTTGTTTCACGGGTTTTTAAAAGTAATTGATTTTTATAATGGGGTTTAGCTGCTTTGCACTGCTGTGTTTATGCCGCTTTACACCCACTTGACTCACTTACAGAGAGATAGCAATACATAGGTTTTAAGATTCTTACTAGTCAGATATATTCTTGGGCGGTGAATAGGGGGCGTTGAGTCCAGTTCACTGAGCAAGGAGTAGGTCTTGTCTATTACATATTGGGTTTATGGAACGGTATCTGAGCTAATTTGAAACCCTTGTTTTATGCATCACCCCACCTCACCTTTCCCGTTAAGCAGCCATAGTGTGTTTTCTAAACGTGCGACTCTGTTCTGTTTTGTAATTCAGTTCAAGGGTAGCGGTTTTTACATTCTCTCTGTAAGTGATATCTTATGATAAGTGTCTTTTTCTGTGTGACTTATTTCACTTAGAATCGTCGTACCTAAATCCACTCATCATGCTGCTCCTAGCCTTATGACGTTGATTTCATGGCTGAGTGATATTCCATTGTACATAAGGACCACAACTTCTTTATCCATTCTTCTCTTTCCTGGGATGTTTAAGGTGTAACGAAGTGGAGGTTCTTGTCAACAGAGCAGCCCTAAACTTTGGGGTGCCTGTGTCTTGCTGATTTTTAGTTTTCCCAATTTATACGCCCATGAGTGGAAGTGCCCTATGCTCTCTAAGGTGAGTTTTTTAGATGTTTCAAGACACACCGTACACTTCTCCAGAGTGGCTGTTGGCAATTTACAGCCCGCCCATCAGCGTAGCAAGGCTCCCATTTCTCCATGGCCTGTCCTGCATTTCTGGTTTTGACACTTTATTCAGCATGGCCCTTTTGACCGATGGGAAGCGAGACTTCTTTGTAGCGCTGATTTGCCTTTCCAGGTTGCTTGGTTGGCCAAAAAGGGCGTATGCGTTTTTTCCTGAATATATTCAGGAAAAAACGCATACGCCCTTTTTGGCCAAGGGCATCATTGTCGAGGTTTTGCCGCTTTTCCTGTGCTTTAAAGGCGATTCGAATCTACCTCCTGAAATCTGTTTCCTGCAATTCTGCCTTGCTTTCAAATCCTCTTCGTAGCCTTCCCTCCATATATTTGTGGACGAGAGTTATCATTTCTAACTCTGCAGGTTTGTGAATTGCAGTGCCCCTGAGCTCCATTTTTCAACTCGCTTTCTTGGGAGCTGGCCGCAAAAGCGCAGGATTGCTTCAGGCCCTATTCTGGCTCCGGGCGGCAGGCTGAGCCTGTGGTTAATTCTGCTACCTGATGGGAAAATAGAGTGACCTCTGCCTGTCCCAACACCTAGAGCTAGTCTCTCATTGGTTCCCCCTCTTCCCGTTCATCCTCAGGACAAATTGCAACGTGTATGGAACAGGAGGTTAAAGGTGCTGATTCTCCCAGGAGGGAGATTGCTAGTAAAGCGGCTGGAATGGCGAACCGGAGCACAAGGAGATGAGAAATGAGGTGCGTTTTAGAAACCTTTCCCGGTCACACGGTGTACCATCTTCTGGGTTTCTCGTGCATGTTTTCGATGTAGGAAGATGCCCATGAACCTGGAGATTTGGGACCCATGGGATGGGTACCACGCCGTATTACTTTAAAGGGTCTGCGTTTGCTCACCCAACCTCACCAAACCTCTCAGCCCCAAGAGTGTCCACCCTTATGTCTCAGTCATCTGTGGGTCTAGATATGGTCAATCCAGCTGGCATCGCAGCCCCTGAACGAATTTTGTAAGAATTTCTCTCTCTTTCACTGTCTTTGTTTCACGGGTTTTTAAAAGTAATTGATTTTTATAATGGGGTTTAGCTGCTTTGCACTGCTGTGTTTATGCCGCTTTACACCCACTTGACTCACTTACAGAGAGATAGCAATACATAGGTTTTAAGATTCTTACTAGTCAGATATATTCTTGGGCGGTGAATAGGGGGCGTTGAGTCCAGTTCACTGAGCAAGGAGTAGGTCTTGTCTATTACATATTGGGTTTATGGAACGGTATCTGAGCTAATTTGAAACCCTTGTTTTATGCATCACCCCACCTCACCTTTCCCGTTAAGCAGCCATAGTGTGTTTTCTAAACGTGCGACTCTGTTCTGTTTTGTAATTCAGTTCAAGGGTAGCGGTTTTTACATTCTCTCTGTAAGTGATATCTTATGATAAGTGTCTTTTTCTGTGTGACTTATTTCACTTAGAATCGTCGTACCTAAATCCACTCATCATGCTGCTCCTAGCCTTATGACGTTGATTTCATGGCTGAGTGATATTCCATTGTACATAAGGACCACAACTTCTTTATCCATTCTTCTCTTTCCTGGGATGTTTAAGGTGTAACGAAGTGGAGGTTCTTGTCAACAGAGCAGCCCTAAACTTTGGGGTGCCTGTGTCTTGCTGATTTTTAGTTTTCCCAATTTATACGCCCATGAGTGGAAGTGCCCTATGCTCTCTAAGGTGAGTTTTTTAGATGTTTCAAGACACACCGTACACTTCTCCAGAGTGGCTGTTGGCAATTTACAGCCCGCCCATCAGCGTAGCAAGGCTCCCATTTCTCCATGGCCTGTCCTGCATTTCTGGTTTTGACACTTTATTCAGCATGGCCCTTTTGACCGATGGGAAGCGAGACTTCTTTGTAGCGCTGATTTGCCTTTCCAGGTTGCTTGGTTGGCCAAAAAGGGCGTATGCGTTTTTTCCTGAATATATTCAGGAAAAAACGCATACGCCCTTTTTGGCCAAGGGCATCATTGTCGAGGTTTTGCCGCTTTTCCTGTGCTTTAAAGGCGATTCGAATCTACCTCCTGAAATCTGTTTCCTGCAATTCTGCCTTGCTTTCAAATCCTCATCGTTGCCTTCCTTCCATATATTTGTGGACGAGAGTTATCATTTCTACCTCTGCAGGTTTGTGAATTGCAGTGCCCCTGAGCTCCATTTTTTAACTCGCTTTCTTGGGAGCTGGCCGCAAAAGCGCAGGATTGCTTCAGGCCCTATTCTGGCTCCGGGCGGTAGGCTGAGCCTGTCGTTAATTCTTCTTCCTGATGGGAAAATAGAGTGACTTGTGCCTGTCCCAACACCTAGAGCTAGTCTCTCATTGGTTCCCCCTCTTCCCGTTCATCCTCAGGACAAATTGCAACGTGTACGGAACAGGAGGTTAAAGGTGCTGATTCTCCCAGGAGGGAGATTGCTAGTAAAGCGGCTGGAATGGCGAACCGGAGCACAAGGAGATGAGAAATGAGGTGCGTTTTAGAAACCTTTCCCGGTCACACGGTGTACCATCTTCTGGGTTTCTCGTGCGTGTTTTCGATGTAGGAAGATGCCCTTGAACCTGGAGATTTGGGACGCATGGGATGGGTACCACGCCGTATTACTTTAAAGGGTCTGCGTTTGCTCACCCAACCTCACCAAACCTCTCAGCCCCAAGAGTGTCCACCCTTATGTCTCAGTCATCTGTGGGTCTAGATATGGTCAATCCAGCTGGCATCGCAGCCCCTGAACGAATTTTGTAAGAATTTCTCTCTCTTTCACTGTCTTTGTTTCACGGGTTTTTAAAAGTAATTGATTTTTATAATGGGGTTTAGCTGCTTTGCACTGCTGTGTTTATGCCGCTTTACACCCACTTGACTCACTTACAGAGAGATATCAATACATAGGTTTTAAGATTCTTACTAGTCAGATATATTCTTGGGCGGTGAATAGGGGGCGTTGAGTCCAGTTCACTGAGCAAGGAGTAGGTCTTGTCTATTACATATTGGGTTTATGGAACGGTATCTGAGCTAATTTGAAACCCTTGTTTTATGCATCACCCCACCTCACCTTTCCCGTTAAGCAGCCATAGTGTGTTTTCTAAACGTGCGACTCTGTTCTGTTTTGTAATTCAGTTCAAGGGTAGCGGTTTTTACATTCCCTCTGTAAGTGATATCTTATGATAAGTGTCTTTTTCTGTGTGACTTATTTCACTTAGAATCGTCGTACCTAAATCCACTCATCATGCTGCTCCTAGCCTTATGACGTTGATTTCATGGCTGAGTGATATTCCATTGTACATAAGGACCACAACTTCTTTATCCATTCTTCTCTTTCCTGGGATGTTTCAGGTGTAACGAAGTGGAGGTTCTTGTCAACAGAGCAGCCCTAAACTTTGGGGTGCCTGTGTCTTGCTGATTTTTAGTTTTCCCAATTTATACGCCCATGAGTGGAAGTGCCCTATGCTCTCTAAGCTGAGTTTTTTAGATGTTTCAGGACACACCGTACACTTCTCCAGAGTGGCTGTTGGCAATTTACAGCCCGCCCATCAGCGTAGCAAGGCTCCCATTTCTCCATGGCCTGTCCTGCATTTCTGGTTTTGACACTTTATTCAGCATGGCCCTTTTGACCGATGGGAAGCGAGACTTCTTTGTAGCGCTGATTTGCCTTTCCAGGTTGCTTGGTTGGCCAAAAAGGGCGTATGCGTTTTTTCCTGAATATATTCAGGAAAAAACGCATACGCCCTTTTTGGCCAAGGGCATCATTGTCGAGGTTTTGCCGCTTTTCCTGTGCTTTAAAGGCGATTCGAATCTACCTCCTGGAATCGGTTTCCTGCAATTCTGCCTTGCTTTCAAATCCTCTTCGTTGCCTTCCCTCCATATATTTGTGGACGAGAGTTATCATTTCTAACTCTGCAGGTTTGTGAATTGCAGTGCCCCTGAGCTCCATTTTTCAACTCGCTTTCTTTGGAGCTGGCCGCAAAAGCGCAGGATTGCTTCAGGCCCTATTCTGGCTCCCGGCGGCAGGCTGAGCCTGTGGTTAATTCTTCTTCCTGATGGGAAAATAGAGTGACCTGTGCCTGTCCCAACACCTAGAGCTAGTCTCTCATTGGTTCCCCCTCTTCCCGTTCATCCTCAGGACAAATTGCAACGTGTACGGAACAGAAGGTTAAAGGTGCTGATTCTCCAAGGAGGGAGATTGCTAGTAAAGCGGCTGGAATGGCGAACCGGAGCACAAGGAGATGAGAAATGAGGTGCGTTTTAGAAACCTTTCCCGGTCACACGGTGTACCATCTTCTGGGTTTCTCGTGCATGTTTTCGACGTAGGAAGATGCCCTTGAACCTGGAGATTTGGGACCCATGGGATGGGTACCACGCCGTATTACTTTAAAGGGTCTGCGTTTGCTCACCCAACCTCACCAAACCTCTCAGCCCCAAGAGTGTCCACCCTTATGTCTCAGTCATCTGTGGGTCTAGATATGGTCAATCCAGGTGGCATCGCAGCCCCTGAACGAATTTTGTAAGAATTTCTCTCTCTTTCACTGTCTTTGTTTCACGGGTTTTTAAAAGTAATTGATTTTTATAATGGGGTTTAGCTGCTTTGCACTGCTGTGTTTATGCCGCTTTACACCTACTTGACTCACTTACAGAGAGATATCAATACATAGGTTTTAAGATTCTTACTAGTCAGATATATTCTTGGGCGGTGAATAGGGGGCGTTGAGTCCAGTTCACTGAGCAAGGAGTAGGTCTTGTCTATTACATATTGGGTTTATGGAACGGTATCTGAGCTAATTTGAAACCCTTGTTTTATGCATCACCCCACCTCACCTTTCCCGTTAAGCAGCCATAGTGTGTTTTCTAAACGTGCGACTCTGTTCTGTTTTGTAATTCAGTTCAAGGGTAGCGGTTTTTACATTCTCTCTGTAAGTGATATCTTATGATAAGTGTCTTTTTCTGTGTGACTTATTTCACTTAGAATCGTCGTACCTAAATCCACTCATCATGCTGCTCCTAGCCTTATGACGTTGATTTCATGGCTGAGTGATATTCCATTGTACATAAGGACCACAACTTCTTTATCCATTCTTCTCTTTCCTGGGATGTTTAAGGTGTAACGAAGTGGAGGTTCTTGTCAACAGAGCAGCCCTAAACTTTGGGGTGCCTGTGTCTTGCTGATTTTTAGTTTTCCCAATTTATACGCCCATGAGTGGAAGTGCCCTATGCTCTCTAAGCTGAGTTTTTTAGATGTTTCAGGACACACCGTACACTTCTCCAGAGTGGCTGTTGGCAATTTACAGCCCGCCCATCAGCGTAGCAAGGCTCCCATTTCTCCATGGCCTGTCCTGCATTTCTGGTTTTGACACTTTATTCAGCATGGCCCTTTTGACCGATGGGAAGCGAGACTTCTTTGTAGCGCTGATTTGCCTTTCCAGGTTGCTTGGTTGGCCAAAAAGGGCGTATGCGTTTTTTCCTGAATATATTCAGGAAAAAACGCATACGCCCTTTTTGGCCAAGGGCATCATTGTCGAGGTTTTGCCGCTTTTCCTGTGCTTTAAAGGCGATTCGAATCTACCTCCTGAAATCTGTTTCCTGCAATTCTGCCTTGCTTTCAAATCCTCTTCGTAGCCTTCCCTCCATATATTTGTGGACGAGAGTTATCATTTCTAACTCTGCAGGTTTGTGAATTGCAGTGCCCCTGAGCTCCATTTTTCAACTCGCTTTCTTGGGAGCTGGCCGCAAAAGCGCAGGATTGCTTCAGGCCCTATTCTGGCTCCGGGCGGCAGGCTGAGCCTGTGGTTAATTCTGCTACCTGATGGGAAAATAGAGTGACCTGTGCCTGTCCCAACACCTAGAGCTAGTCTCTCATTGGTTCCCCCTCTTCCCGTTCATCCTCAGGACAAATTGCAACGTGTACGGAACAGGAGGTTAAAGGCGCTGATTCTCCAAGGAGGGAGATTGCTAGTAAAGCGGCTGGAATGGCGAACCGGAGCACAAGGAGATGAGAAATGAGGTGCGTTTTAGAAACCTTTCCCGGTCACACGGTGTACCATCTTCTGGGTTTCTCGTGCATGTTTTCGACGTAGGAAGATGCCCTTGACCCTGGAGATTTGGGACCCATGGGATGGGTACCACGCCGTATTACTTTACAGGGTCTGCGTTAGCTCACCCAACCTCACCAAACCTCTCAGCCCCAAGAGTGTCCACCCTTATGTCTCAATCAGCTGTGGGTCTAGATATGGTCAATCCAGGTGGCATCGCAGCCCCTGAACGAATTTTGTAAGAATTTCTCTCTCTTTCACTGTCTTTGTTTCACGGGTTTTTAAAAGTAATTGATTTTTATAATAGGGTTTAGCTGCTTTGCACTGCTGTGTTTATGCCGCTTTTCACCCACTTGACTCACTTACAGAGAGATATCAATACATAGGTTTTAAGATTCTTACTAGTCAGATATATTCTTGGGCGGTGAATAGGGGGCGTTGAGTCCAGTTCACTGAGCAAGGAGTAGGTCTTGTCTATTACATATTGGGTTTATGGAACGGTATCTGAGCTAATTTGAAACCCTTGTTTTATGCATCACCCCACCTCACCTTTCCCGTTAAGCAGCCATAGTGTGTTTTCTAAACGTGCGACTCTGTTCTGTTTTGTAATTCAGTTCAAGGGTAGCGGTTTTTACATTCTCTCTGTAAGTGATATCTTATGATAAGTGTCTTTTTCTGTGTGACTTATTTCACTTAGAATCGTCGTACCTAAATCCACTCATCATGCTGCTCCTAGCCTTATGACGTTGATTTCATGGCTGAGTGATATTCCATTGTACATAAGGACCACAACTTCTTTATCCATTCTTCTCTTTCCTGGGATGTTTAAGGTGTAACGAAGTGGAGGTTCTTGTCAACAGAGCAGCCCTAAACTTTGGGGTGCCTGTGTCTTGCTGATTTTTAGTTTTCCCAATTTATACGCCCATGAGTGGAAGTGCCCTATGCTCTCTAAGCTGAGTTTTTTAGATGTTTCAGGACACACCGTACACTTCTCCAGAGTGGCTGTTGGCAATTTACAGCCCGCCCATCAGCGTAGCAAGGCTCCCATTTCTCCATGGCCTGTCCTGCATTTCTGGTTTTGACACTTTATTCAGCATGGCCCTTTTGACCGATGGGAAGCGAGACTTCTTTGTAGCGCTGATTTGCCTTTCCAGGTTGCTTGGTTGGCCAAAAAGGGCGTATGCGTTTTTTCCTGAATATATTCAGGAAAAAACGCATACGCCCTTTTTGGCCAAGGGCATCATTGTCGAGGTTTTGCCGCTTTTCCTGTGCTTTAAAGGTGATTCGAATCTACCTCCTGAAATCTGTTTCCTGCAATTCTGCCTTGCTTTCAAATCCTCATCGTTGCCTTCCTTCCATATATTTGTGGACGAGAGTTATCATTTCTACCTCTGCAGGTTTGTGAATTGCAGTGCCCCTGAGCTCCATTTTTTAACTCGTTTTCTTGGGAGCTGGCCGCAAAAGCGCAGGATTGCTTCAGGCCCTATTCTGGCTCCGGGCGGCAGGCTGAGCCTGTCGTTAATTCTTCTTCCTGATGGGAAAATAGAGTGACTTGTGCCTGTCCCAACACCTAGAGCTAGTCTCTCATTGGTTCCCCCTCTTCCCGTTCATCCTCAGGACAAATTGCAACCTGTACGGAACAGGAGGTTAAAGGTGCTGATTCTCCCAGGAGGGAGATTGCTAGTAAAGCGGCTGGAATGGCGAACCGGAGCACAAGGAGATGAGAAATGAGGTGCGTTTTAGAAACCTTTCCCGGTCACACGGTGTACCATCTTCTGGGTTTCTCGTGCGTATTTTCGATGTAGGAAGATGCCCTTGAACCTGGAGATTTGGGACCCATGGGATGGGTACCACGCCGTATTACTTTAAAGGGTCTGCGTTTGCTCACCCAACCTCACCAAACCTCTCAGCCCCAAGAGTGTCCACCCTTATGTCTCAGTCATCTGTGGGTCTAGATATGGTCAATCCAGGTGGCATCGCAGCCCCTGAACGAATTTTGTAAGAATTTCTCTCTCTTTCACTGTCTTTGTTTCACGGGTTTTTAAAAGTAATTGATTTTTATAATGGGGTTTAGCTGCTTTGCACTGCTGTGTTTATGCCGCTTTACACCTACTTGACTCACTTACAGAGAGATATCAATACATACGTTTTAAGATTCTTACTAGTCAGATATATTCTTGGGCGGTGAATAGGGGTTGTTGAGTCCAGTTCACTGAGCAAGGAGTAGGTCTTGTCTATTACATATTGGGTTTATGGAACGGTATCAGAGCTAATTTGAAACCCTTGTTTTATGCATCACCCCACCTCACCTTTCCCGTTAAGCAGCCATAGTATGTTTCCTAAACGTGCGACTCTGTTCTGTTTTGTAATTCAGTTCAAGGGTAGCGGTTTTTACATTCCCTCTGTAAGTGATATCTTATGATAAGTGTCTTTTTCTGTGTGACTTATTTCACTTAGAATCGTCGTACCTAAATCCACTCATCATGCTGCTCCTAGCCTTATGACGTTGATTTCATGGCTGAGTGATATTCCATTGTACATAAGGACCACAACTTCTTTATCCATTCTTCTCTTTCCTGGGATGTTTCAGGTGTAACGAAGTGGAGGTTCTTGTCAACAGAGCAGCCCTAAACTTTGGGGTGCCTGTGTCTTGCTGATTTTTAGTTTTCCCAATTTATACGCCCATGAGTGGAAGTGCCCTATGCTCTCTAAGCTGAGTTTTTTAGATGTTTCAGGACACACCGTACACTTCTCCAGAGTGGCTGTTGGCAATTTACAGCCCGCCCATCAGCGTAGCAAGGCTCCCATTTCTCCATGGCCTGTCCTGCATTTCTGGTTTTGACACTTTATTCAGCATGGCCCTTTTGACCGATGGGAAGCGAGACTTCTTTGTAGCGCTGATTTGCCTTTCCAGGTTGCTTGGTTGGCCAAAAAGGGCGTATGCGTTTTTTCCTGAATATATTCAGGAAAAAACGCATACGCCCTTTTTGGCCAAGGGCATCATTGTCGAGGTTTTGCCGCTTTTCCTGTGCTTTAAAGGCGATTCGAATCTACCTCCTGAAATCGGTTTCCTGCAATTCTGCCTTGCTTTCAAATCCTCTTCGTAGCCTTCCCTCCATATATTTGTGGACGAAAGTTATCATTTCTAACTCTGCAGGTTTGTGAATTGCAGTGCCCCTGAGCTCCATTTTTCAACTCGCTTTCTTGGGAGCTGGCCGCAAAAGCGCAGGATTGCTTCAGACCCTATTCTGGCTCCGGGCGGCAGGCTGAGCCTGTGGTTAATTCTGCTACCTGATGGGAAAATAGAGTGACCTGTGCCTGTCCCAACACCTAGAGCTAGTCTCTCATTGGTTCCCCCTCTTCCCGTTCATCCTCAGGACAAATTGCAACGTGTACGGAACAGGAGGTTAAAGGCGCTGATTCTCCAAGGAGGGAGATTGCTAGTAAAGCGGCTGGAATGGCGAACCGGAGCACAAGGAGATGAGAAATGAGGTGCGTTTTAGAAACCTTTCCCGGTCACACGGTGTACCATCTTCTGGGTTGCTCGTGCATGTTTTCGACGTAGGAAGATGCCCATGAACCTGGAGATTTGGGACCCATGGGATGGGTACCACGCCGTATTACTTTAAAGGGTCTGCGTTTGCTCACCCAACCTCACCAAACCTCTCAGCCCCAAGAGTGTCCACCCTTATGTCTCAGTCATCTGTGGGTCTAGATATGGTCAATCCAGGTGGCATCGCAGCCCCTGAACGAATTTTGTAAGAATTTCTCTCTCTTTCACTGTCTTTGTTTCACGGGTTTTTAAAAGTAATTGATTTTTATAATGGGGTTTAGCTGCTTTGCACTGCTGTGTTTATGCCGCTTTACACCTACTTGACTCACTTACAGAGAGATATCAATACATAGGTTTTAAGATTCTTACTAGTCAGATATATTCTTGGGCGGTGAATAGGGGGCGTTGAGTCCAGTTCACTGAGCAAGGAGTAGGTCTTGTCTATTACATATTGGGTTTATGGAACGGTATCTGAGCTAATTTGAAACCCTTGTTTTATGCATCACCCCACCTCACCTTTCCCGTTAAGCAGCCATAGTGTGTTTTCTAAACGTGCGACTCTGTTCTGTTTTGTAATTCAGTTCAAGGGTAGCGGTTTTTACATTCTCTCTGTAAGTGATATCTTATGATAAGTGTCTTTTTCTGTGTGACTTATTTCACTTAGAATCGTCGTACCTAAATCCACTCATCATGCTGCTCCTAGCCTTATGACGTTGATTTCATGGCTGAGTGATATTCCATTGTACATAAGGACCACAACTTCTTTATCCATTCTTCTCTTTCCTGGGATGTTTAAGGTGTAACGAAGTGGAGGTTCTTGTCAACAGAGCAGCCCTAAACTTTGGGGTGCCTGTGTCTTGCTGATTTTTAGTTTTCCCAATTTATACGCCCATGAGTGGAAGTGCCCTATGCTCTCTAAGCTGAGTTTTTTAGATGTTTCAGGACACACCGTACACTTCTCCAGAGTGGCTGTTGGCAATTTACAGCCCGCCCATCAGCGTAGCAAGGCTCCCATTTCTCCATGGCCTGTCCTGCATTTCTGGTTTTGACACTTTATTCAGCATGGCCCTTTTGACCGATGGGAAGCGAGACTTCTTTGTAGCGCTGATTTGCCTTTCCAGGTTGCTTGGTTGGCCAAAAAGGGCGTATGCGTTTTTTCCTGAATATATTCAGGAAAAAACGCATACGCCCTTTTTGGCCAAGGGCATCATTGTCGAGGTTTTGCCGCTTTTCCTGTGCTTTAAAGGCGATTCGAATCTACCTCCTGAAATCTGTTTCCTGCAATTCTGCCTTGCTTTCAAATCCTCTTCGTAGCCTTCCCTCCATATATTTGTGGACGAGAGTTATCATTTCTAACTCTGCAGGTTTGTGAATTGCAGTGCCCCTGAGCTCCATTTTTCAACTCGCTTTCTTGGGAGCTGGCCGCAAAAGCGCAGGATTGCTTCAGGCCCTATTCTGGCTCCGGGCGGCAGGCTGAGCCTGTGGTTAATTCTGCTACCTGATGGGAAAATAGAGTGACCTGTGCCTGTCCCAACACCTAGAGCTAGTCTCTCATTGGTTCCCCCTCTTCCCGTTCATCCTCAGGACAAATTGCAACGTGTACGGAACAGGAGGTTAAAGGCGCTGATTCTCCAAGGAGGGAGATTGCTAGTAAAGCGGCTGGAATGGCGAACCGGAGCACAAGGAGATGAGAAATGAGGTGCGTTTTAGAAACCTTTCCCGGTCACACGGTGTACCATCTTCTGGGTTTCTCGTGCATGTTTTCGACGTAGGAAGATGCCCTTGACCCTGGAGATTTGGGACCCATGGGATGGGTACCACGCCGTATTACTTTACAGGGTCTGCGTTAGCTCACCCAACCTCACCAAACCTCTCAGCCCCAAGAGTGTCCACCCTTATGTCTCAATCAGCTGTGGGTCTAGATATGGTCAATCCAGGTGGCATCGCAGCCCCTGAACGAATTTTGTAAGAATTTCTCTCTCTTTCACTGTCTTTGTTTCACGGGTTTTTAAAAGTAATTGATTTTTATAATAGGGTTTAGCTGCTTTGCACTGCTGTGTTTATGCCGCTTTTCACCCACTTGACTCACTTACAGAGAGATATCAATACATAGGTTTTAAGATTCTTACTAGTCAGATATATTCTTGGGCGGTGAATAGGGGGCGTTGAGTCCAGTTCACTGAGCAAGGAGTAGGTCTTGTCTATTACATATTGGGTTTATGGAACGGTATCTGAGCTAATTTGAAACCCTTGTTTTATGCATCACCCCACCTCACCTTTCCCGTTAAGCAGCCATAGTGTGTTTTCTAAACGTGCGACTCTGTTCTGTTTTGTAATTCAGTTCAAGGGTAGCGGTTTTTACATTCTCTCTGTAAGTGATATCTTATGATAAGTGTCTTTTTCTGTGTGACTTATTTCACTTAGAATCGTCGTACCTAAATCCACTCATCATGCTGCTCCTAGCCTTATGACGTTGATTTCATGGCTGAGTGATATTCCATTGTACATAAGGACCACAACTTCTTTATCCATTCTTCTCTTTCCTGGGATGTTTAAGGTGTAACGAAGTGGAGGTTCTTGTCAACAGAGCAGCCCTAAACTTTGGGGTGCCTGTGTCTTGCTGATTTTTAGTTTTCCCAATTTATACGCCCATGAGTGGAAGTGCCCTATGCTCTCTAAGCTGAGTTTTTTAGATGTTTCAGGACACACCGTACACTTCTCCAGAGTGGCTGTTGGCAATTTACAGCCCGCCCATCAGCGTAGCAAGGCTCCCATTTCTCCATGGCCTGTCCTGCATTTCTGGTTTTGACACTTTATTCAGCATGGCCCTTTTGACCGATGGGAAGCGAGACTTCTTTGTAGCGCTGATTTGCCTTTCCAGGTTGCTTGGTTGGCCAAAAAGGGCGTATGCGTTTTTTCCTGAATATATTCAGGAAAAAACGCATACGCCCTTTTTGGCCAAGGGCATCATTGTCGAGGTTTTGCCGCTTTTCCTGTGCTTTAAAGGTGATTCGAATCTACCTCCTGAAATCTGTTTCCTGCAATTCTGCCTTGCTTTCAAATCCTCATCGTTGCCTTCCTTCCATATATTTGTGGACGAGAGTTATCATTTCTACCTCTGCAGGTTTGTGAATTGCAGTGCCCCTGAGCTCCATTTTTTAACTCGTTTTCTTGGGAGCTGGCCGCAAAAGCGCAGGATTGCTTCAGGCCCTATTCTGGCTCCGGGCGGCAGGCTGAGCCTGTCATTAATTCTTCTTCCTGATGGGAAAATAGAGTGACTTGTGCCTGTCCCAACACCTAGAGCTAGTCTCTCATTGGTTCCCCCTCTTCCCGTTCATCCTCAGGACAAATTGCAACCTGTACGGAACAGGAGGTTAAAGGTGCTGATTCTCCCAGGAGGGAGATTGCTAGTAAAGCGGCTGGAATGGCGAACCGGAGCACAAGGAGATGAGAAATGAGGTGCGTTTTAGAAACCTTTCCCGGTCACACGGTGTACCATCTTCTGGGTTTCTCGTGCGTGTTTTCGATGTAGGAAGATGCCCTTGAACCTGGAGATTTGGGACCCATGGGATGGGTACCACGCCGTATTACTTTAAAGGGTCTGCGTTTGCTCACCCAACCTCACCAAACCTCTCAGCCCCAAGAGTGTCCACCCTTATGTCTCAGTCATCTGTGGGTCTAGATATGGTCAATCCAGGTGGCATCGCAGCCCCTGAACGAATTTTGTAAGAATTTCTCTCTCTTTCACTGTCTTTGTTTCACGGGTTTTTAAAAGTAATTGATTTTTATAATGGGGTTTAGCTGCTTTGCACTGCTGTGTTTATGCCGCTTTACACCTACTTGACTCACTTACAGAGAGATATCAATACATACGTTTTAAGATTCTTACTAGTCAGATATATTCTTGGGCGGTGAATAGGGGTTGTTGAGTCCAGTTCACTGAGCAAGGAGTAGGTCTTGTCTATTACATATTGGGTTTATGGAACGGTATCTGAGCTAATTTGAAACCCTTGTTTTATGCATCACCCCACCTCACCTTTCCCGTTAAGCAGCCATAGTGTGTTTTCTAAACGTGCTACTCTGTTCTGTTTTGTAATTCAGTTCAAGGGTAGCGGTTTTTACATTCCCTCTGTAAGTGATATCTTATGATAAGTGTCTTTTTCTGTGTGACTTATTTCACTTAGAATCGTCGTACCTAAATCCACTCATCATGCTGCTCCTAGCCTTATGACGTTGATTTCATGGCTGAGTGATATTCCATTGTACATAAGGACCACAACTTCTTTATCCATTCTTCTCTTTCCTGGGATGTTTCAGGTGTAACGAAGTGGAGGTTCTTGTCAACAGAGCAGCCCTAAACTTTGGGGTGCCTGTGTCTTGCTGATTTTTAGTTTTCCCAATTTATACGCCCATGAGTGGAAGTGCCCTATGCTCTCTAAGCTGAGTTTTTTAGATGTTTCAGGACACACCGTACACTTCTCCAGAGTGGCTGTTGGCAATTTACAGCCCGCCCATCAGCGTAGCAAGGCTCCCATTTCTCCATGGCCTGTCCTGCATTTCTGGTTTTGACACTTTATTCAGCATGGCCCTTTTGACCGATGGGAAGCGAGACTTCTTTGTAGCGCTGATTTGCCTTTCCAGGTTGCTTGGTTGGCCAAAAAGGGCGTATGCGTTTTTTCCTGAATATATTCAGGAAAAAACGCATACGCCCTTTTTGGCCAAGGGCATCATTGTCGAGGTTTTGCCGCTTTTCCTGTGCTTTAAAGGCGATTCGAATCTACCTCCTGAAATCGGTTTCCTGCAATTCTGCCTTGCTTTCAAATCCTCTTCGTAGCCTTCCCTCCATATATTTGTGGACGAAAGTTATCATTTCTAACTCTGCAGGTTTGTGAATTGCAGTGCCCCTGAGCTCCATTTTTCAACTCGCTTTCTTGGGAGCTGGCCGCAAAAGCGCAGGATTGCTTCAGACCCTATTCTGGCTCCGGGCGGCAGGCTGAGCCTGTGGTTAATTCTGCTACCTGATGGGAAAATAGAGTGACCTGTGCCTGTCCCAACACCTAGAGCTAGTCTCTCATTGGTTCCCCCTCTTCCCGTTCATCCTCAGGACAAATTGCAACGTGTACGGAACAGGAGGTTAAAGGCGCTGATTCTCCAAGGAGGGAGATTGCTAGTAAAGCGGCTGGAATGGCGAACCGGAGCACAAGGAGATGAGAAATGAGGTGCGTTTTAGAAACCTTTCCCGGTCACACGGTGTACCATCTTCTGGGTTGCTCGTGCATGTTTTCGACGTAGGAAGATGCCCATGAACCTGGAGATTTGGGACCCATGGGATGGGTACCACGCCGTATTACTTTAAAGGGTCTGCGTTTGCTCACCCAACCTCACCAAACCTCTCAGCCCCAAGAGTGTCCACCCTTATGTCTCAGTCATCTGTGGGTCTAGATATGGTCAATCCAGGTGGCATCGCAGCCCCTGAACGAATTTTGTAAGAATTTCTCTCTCTTTCACTGTCTTTGTTTCACGGGTTTTTAAAAGTAATTGATTTTTATAATGGGGTTTAGCTGCTTTGCACTGCTGTGTTTATGCCGCTTTACACCTACTTGACTCACTTACAGAGAGATATCAATACATAGGTTTTAAGATTCTTACTAGTCAGATATATTCTTGGGCGGTGAATAGGGGGCGTTGAGTCCAGTTCACTGAGCAAGGAGTAGGTCTTGTCTATTACATATTGGGTTTATGGAACGGTATCTGAGCTAATTTGAAACCCTTGTTTTATGCATCACCCCACCTCACCTTTCCCGTTAAGCAGCCATAGTGTGTTTTCTAAACGTGCGACTCTGTTCTGTTTTGTAATTCAGTTCAAGGGTAGCGGTTTTTACATTCTCTCTGTAAGTGATATCTTATGATAAGTGTCTTTTTCTGTGTGACTTATTTCACTTAGAATCGTCGTACCTAAATCCACTCATCATGCTGCTCCTAGCCTTATGACGTTGATTTCATGGCTGAGTGATATTCCATTGTACATAAGGACCACAACTTCTTTATCCATTCTTCTCTTTCCTGGGATGTTTAAGGTGTAACGAAGTGGAGGTTCTTGTCAACAGAGCAGCCCTAAACTTTGGGGTGCCTGTGTCTTGCTGATTTTTAGTTTTCCCAATTTATACGCCCATGAGTGGAAGTGCCCTATGCTCTCTAAGCTGAGTTTTTTAGATGTTTCAGGACACACCGTACACTTCTCCAGAGTGGCTGTTGGCAATTTACAGCCCGCCCATCAGCGTAGCAAGGCTCCCATTTCTCCATGGCCTGTCCTGCATTTCTGGTTTTGACACTTTATTCAGCATGGCCCTTTTGACCGATGGGAAGCGAGACTTCTTTGTAGCGCTGATTTGCCTTTCCAGGTTGCTTGGTTGGCCAAAAAGGGCGTATACGTTTTTTCCTGAATATATTCAGGAAAAAACGCATACGCCCTTTTTGGCCAAGGGCATCATTGTCGAGGTTTTGCCGCTTTTCCTGTGCTTTAAAGGCGATTCGAATCTACCTCCTGAAATCTGTTTCCTGCAATTCTGCCTTGCTTTCAAATCCTCTTCGTAGCCTTCCCTCCATATATTTGTGGACGAGAGTTATCATTTCTAACTCTGCAGGTTTGTGAATTGCAGTGCCCCTGAGCTCCATTTTTCAACTCGCTTTCTTGGGAGCTGGCCGCAAAAGCGCAGGATTGCTTCAGGCCCTATTCTGGCTCCGGGCGGCAGGCTGAGCCTGTGGTTAATTCTGCTACCTGATGGGAAAATAGAGTGACCTGTGCCTGTCCCAACACCTAGAGCTAGTCTCTCATTGGTTCCCCCTCTTCCCGTTCATCCTCAGGACAAATTGCAACGTGTACGGAACAGGAGGTTAAAGGCGCTGATTCTCCAAGGAGGGAGATTGCTAGTAAAGCGGCTGGAATGGCGAACCGGAGCACAAGGAGATGAGAAATGAGGTGCGTTTTAGAAACCTTTCCCGGTCACACGGTGTACCATCTTCTGGGTTTCTCGTGCATGTTTTCGACGTAGGAAGATGCCCTTGACCCTGGAGATTTGGGACCCATGGGATGGGTACCACGCCGTATTACTTTACAGGGTCTGCGTTAGCTCACCCAACCTCACCAAACCTCTCAGCCCCAAGAGTGTCCACCCTTATGTCTCAATCAGCTGTGGGTCTAGATATGGTCAATCCAGGTGGCATCGCAGCCCCTGAACGAATTTTGTAAGAATTTCTCTCTCTTTCACTGTCTTTGTTTCACGGGTTTTTAAAAGTAATTGATTTTTATAATAGGGTTTAGCTGCTTTGCACTGCTGTGTTTATGCCGCTTTTCACCCACTTGACTCACTTACAGAGAGATATCAATACATAGGTTTTAAGATTCTTACTAGTCAGATATATTCTTGGGCGGTGAATAGGGGGCGTTGAGTCCAGTTCACTGAGCAAGGAGTAGGTCTTGTCTATTACATATTGGGTTTATGGAACGGTATCTGAGCTAATTTGAAACCCTTGTTTTATGCATCACCCCACCTCACCTTTCCCGTTAAGCAGCCATAGTGTGTTTTCTAAACGTGCGACTCTGTTCTGTTTTGTAATTCAGTTCAAGGGTAGCGGTTTTTACATTCTCTCTGTAAGTGATATCTTATGATAAGTGTCTTTTTCTGTGTGACTTATTTCACTTAGAATCGTCGTACCTAAATCCACTCATCATGCTGCTCCTAGCCTTATGACGTTGATTTCATGGCTGAGTGATATTCCATTGTACATAAGGACCACAACTTCTTTATCCATTCTTCTCTTTCCTGGGATGTTTAAGGTGTAACGAAGTGGAGGTTCTTGTCAACAGAGCAGCCCTAAACTTTGGGGTGCCTGTGTCTTGCTGATTTTTAGTTTTCCCAATTTATACGCCCATGAGTGGAAGTGCCCTATGCTCTCTAAGCTGAGTTTTTTAGATGTTTCAGGACACACCGTACACTTCTCCAGAGTGGCTGTTGGCAATTTACAGCCCGCCCATCAGCGTAGCAAGGCTCCCATTTCTCCATGGCCTGTCCTGCATTTCTGGTTTTGACACTTTATTCAGCATGGCCCTTTTGACCGATGGGAAGCGAGACTTCTTTGTAGCGCTGATTTGCCTTTCCAGGTTGCTTGGTTGGCCAAAAAGGGCGTATGCGTTTTTTCCTGAATATATTCAGGAAAAAACGCATACGCCCTTTTTGGCCAAGGGCATCATTGTCGAGGTTTTGCCGCTTTTCCTGTGCTTTAAAGGCGATTCGAATCTACCTCCTGAAATCTGTTTCCTGCAATTCTGCCTTGCTTTCAAATCCTCTTCGTAGCCTTCCCTCCATATATTTGTGGACGAGAGTTATCATTTCTAACTCTGCAGGTTTGTGAATTGCAGTGCCCCTGAGCTCCATTTTTCAACTCGCTTTCTTGGGAGCTGGCCGCAAAAGCGCAGGATTGCTTCAGGCCCTATTCTGGCTCCGGGCGGCAGGCTGAGCCTGTGGTTAATTCTGCTACCTGATGGGAAAATAGAGTGACCTGTGCCTGTCCCAACACCTAGAGCTAGTCTCTCATTGGTTCCCCCTCTTCCCGTTCATCCTCAGGACAAATTGCAACGTGTACGGAACAGGAGGTTAAAGGCGCTGATTCTCCAAGGAGGGAGATTGCTAGTAAAGCGGCTGGAATGGCGAACCGGAGCACAAGGAGATGAGAAATGAGGTGCGTTTTAGAAACCTTTCCCGGTCACACGGTGTACCATCTTCTGGGTTGCTCGTGCATGTTTTCGACGTAGGAAGATGCCCATGAACCTGGAGATTTGGGACCCATGGGATGGGTACCACGCCGTATTACTTTACAGGGTCTGCGTTTGCTCACCCAACCTCACCAAACCTCTCAGCCCCAAGAGTGTCCACCCTTATGTCTCAGTCATCTGTGGGTCTAGATATGGTCAATCCAGGTGGCATCGCAGCCCCTGAACGAATTTTGTAAGAATTTCTCTCTCTTTCACTGTCTTTGTTTCACGGGTTTTTAAAAGTAATTGATTTTTATAATGGGGTTTAGCTGCTTTGCACTGCTGTGTTTATGCCGGTTTACACCTACTTGACTCACTTACAGAGAGATATCAATACATAGGTTTTAAGATTCTTACTAGTCAGATATATTCTTGGGCGGTGAATAGGGGGCGTTGAGTCCAGTTCACTGAGCAAGGAGTAGGTCTTGTCTATTACATATTGGGTTTATGGAACGGTATCTGAGCTAATTTGAAACCCTTGTTTTATGCATCACCCCACCTCACCTTTCCCGTTAAGCAGCCATAGTGTGTTTTCTAAACGTGCGACTCTGTTCTGTTTTGTAATTCAGTTCAAGGGTAGCGGTTTTTACATTCTCTCTGTAAGTGATATCTTATGATAAGTGTCTTTTTCTGTGTGACTTATTTCACTTAGAATCGTCGTACCTAAATCCACTCATCATGCTGCTCCTAGCCTTATGACGTTGATTTCATGGCTGAGTGATATTCCATTGTACATAAGGACCACAACTTCTTTATCCATTCTTCTCTTTCCTGGGATGTTTAAGGTGTAACGAAGTGGAGGTTCTTGTCAACAGAGCAGCCCTAAACTTTGGGGTGCCTGTGTCTTGCTGATTTTTAGTTTTCCCAATTTATACGCCCATGAGTGGAAGTGCCCTATGCTCTCTAAGCTGAGTTTTTTAGATGTTTCAGGACACACCGTACACTTCTCCAGAGTGGCTGTTGGCAATTTACAGCCCGCCCATCAGCGTAGCAAGGCTCCCATTTCTCCATGGCCTGTCCTGCATTTCTGGTTTTGACACTTTATTCAGCATGGCCCTTTTGACCGATGGGAAGCGAGACTTCTTTGTAGCGCTGATTTGCCTTTCCAGGTTGCTTGGTTGGCCAAAAAGGGCGTATGCGTTTTTTCCTGAATATATTCAGGAAAAAACGCATACGCCCTTTTTGGCCAAGGGCATCATTGTCGAGGTTTTGCCGCTTTTCCTGTGCTTTAAAGGCGATTCGAATCTACCTCCTGAAATCTGTTTCCTGCAATTCTGCCTTGCTTTCAAATCCTCTTCGTAGCCTTCCCTCCATATATTTGTGGACGAGAGTTATCATTTCTAACTCTGCAGGTTTGTGAATTGCAGTGCCCCTGAGCTCCATTTTTCAACTCGCTTTCTTGGGAGCTGGCCGCAAAAGCGCAGGATTGCTTCAGGCCCTATTCTGGCTCCGGGCGGCAGGCTGAGCCTGTGGTTAATTCTGCTACCTGATGGGAAAATAGAGTGACCTGTGCCTGTCCCAACACCTAGAGCTAGTCTCTCATTGGTTCCCCCTCTTCCCGTTCATCCTCAGGACAAATTGCAACGTGTACGGAACAGGAGGTTAAAGGCGCTGATTCTCCAAGGAGGGAGATTGCTAGTAAAGCGGCTGGAATGGCGAACCGGAGCACAAGGAGATGAGAAATGAGGTGCGTTTTAGAAACCTTTCCCGGTCACACGGTGTACCATCTTCTGGGTTTCTCGTGCATGTTTTCGACGTAGGAAGATGCCCTTGACCCTGGAGATTTGGGACCCATGGGATGGGTACCACGCCGTATTACTTTACAGGGTCTGCGTTAGCTCACCCAACCTCACCAAACCTCTCAGCCCCAAGAGTGTCCACCCTTATGTCTCAATCAGCTGTGGGTCTAGATATGGTCAATCCAGGTGGCATCGCAGCCCCTGAACGAATTTTGTAAGAATTTCTCTCTCTTTCACTGTCTTTGTTTCACGGGTTTTTAAAAGTAATTGATTTTTATAATAGGGTTTAGCTGCTTTGCACTGCTGTGTTTATGCCGCTTTTCACCCACTTGACTCACTTACAGAGAGATATCAATACATAGGTTTTAAGATTCTTACTAGTCAGATATATTCTTGGGCGGTGAATAGGGGGCGTTGAGTCCAGTTCACTGAGCAAGGAGTAGGTCTTGTCTATTACATATTGGGTTTATGGAACGGTATCTGAGCTAATTTGAAACCCTTGTTTTATGCATCACCCCACCTCACCTTTCCCGTTAAGCAGCCATAGTGTGTTTTCTAAACGTGCGACTCTGTTCTGTTTTGTAATTCAGTTCAAGGGTAGCGGTTTTTACATTCTCTCTGTAAGTGATATCTTATGATAAGTGTCTTTTTCTGTGTGACTTATTTCACTTAGAATCGTCGTACCTAAATCCACTCATCATGCTGCTCCTAGCCTTATGACGTTGATTTCATGGCTGAGTGATATTCCATTGTACATAAGGACCACAACTTCTTTATCCATTCTTCTCTTTCCTGGGATGTTTAAGGTGTAACGAAGTGGAGGTTCTTGTCAACAGAGCAGCCCTAAACTTTGGGGTGCCTGTGTCTTGCTGATTTTTAGTTTTCCCAATTTATACGCCCATGAGTGGAAGTGCCCTATGCTCTCTAAGCTGAGTTTTTTAGATGTTTCAGGACACACCGTACACTTCTCCAGAGTGGCTGTTGGCAATTTACAGCCCGCCCATCAGCGTAGCAAGGCTCCCATTTCTCCATGGCCTGTCCTGCATTTCTGGTTTTGACACTTTATTCAGCATGGCCCTTTTGACCGATGGGAAGCGAGACTTCTTTGTAGCGCTGATTTGCCTTTCCAGGTTGCTTGGTTGGCCAAAAAGGGCGTATGCGTTTTTTCCTGAATATATTCAGGAAAAAACGCATACGCCCTTTTTGGCCAAGGGCATCATTGTCGAGGTTTTGCCGCTTTTCCTGTGCTTTAAAGGCGATTCGAATCTACCTCCTGGAATCGGTTTCCTGCAATTCTGCCTTGCTTTCAAATCCTCTTCGTAGCCTTCCCTCCATATATTTGTGGACGAGAGTTATCATTTCTAACTCTGCAGGTTTGTGAATTGCAGTGCCCCTGAGCTCCATTTTTCAACTCGCTTTCTTGGGAGCTGGCCGCAAAAGCGCAGGATTGCTTCAGGCCCTATTCTGGCTCCGGGCGGCAGGCTGAGCCTGTGGTTAATTCTGCTACCTGATGGGAAAATAGAGTGACCTGTGCCTGTCCCAACACCTAGAGCTAGTCTCTCATTGGTTCCCCCTCTTCCCGTTCATCCTCAGGACAAATTGCAACGTGTACGGAACAGGAGGTTAAAGGCGCTGATTCTCCCAGGAGGGAGATTGCTAGTAAAGCGGCTGGAATGGCGAACCGGAGCACAAGGAGATGAGAAATGAGGTGCGTTTTAGAAACCTTTCCCGGTCACACGGTGTACCATCTTCTGGGTTTCTCGTGCGTGTTTTCGATGTAGGAAGATGCCCTTGAACCTGGAGATTTGGGACCCATGGGATGGGTACCACGCCGTATTACTTTAAAGGGTCTGCGTTTGCTCACCCAACCTCACCAAACCTCTCAGCCCCAAGAGTGTCCACCCTTATGTCTCAGTCATCTGTGGGTCTAGATATGGTCAATCCAGGTGGCATCGCAGCCCCTGAACGAATTTTGTAAGAATTTCTCTCTCTTTCACTGTCTTTGTTTCACGGGTTTTTAAAAGTAATTGATTTTTATAATGGGGTTTAGCTGCTTTGCACTGCTGTGTTTATGCCGCTTTACACCTACTTGACTCACTTACAGAGAGATATCAATACATACGTTTTAAGATTCTTACTAGTCAGATATATTCTTGGGCGGTGAATAGGGGTTGTTGAGTCCAGTTCACTGAGCAAGGAGTAGGTCTTGTCTATTACATATTGGGTTTATGGAACGGTATCAGAGCTAATTTGAAACCCTTGTTTTATGCATCACCCCACCTCACCTTTCCCGTTAAGCAGCCATAGTATGTTTCCTAAACGTGCGACTCTGTTCTGTTTTGTAATTCAGTTCAAGGGTAGCGGTTTTTACATTCCCTCTGTAAGTGATATCTTATGATAAGTGTCTTTTTCTGTGTGACTTATTTCACTTAGAATCGTCGTACCTAAATCCACTCATCATGCTGCTCCTAGCCTTATGACGTTGATTTCATGGCTGAGTGATATTCCATTGTACATAAGGACCACAACTTCTTTATCCATTCTTCTCTTTCCTGGGATGTTTCAGGTGTAACGAAGTGGAGGTTCTTGTCAACAGAGCAGCCCTAAACTTTGGGGTGCCTGTGTCTTGCTGATTTTTAGTTTTCCCAATTTATACGCCCATGAGTGGAAGTGCCCTATGCTCTCTAAGCTGAGTTTTTTAGATGTTTCAGGACACACCGTACACTTCTCCAGAGTGGCTGTTGGCAATTTACAGCCCGCCCATCAGCGTAGCAAGGCTCCCATTTCTCCATGGCCTGTCCTGCATTTCTGGTTTTGACACTTTATTCAGCATGGCCCTTTTGACCGATGGGAAGCGAGACTTCTTTGTAGCGCTGATTTGCCTTTCCAGGTTGCTTGGTTGGCCAAAAAGGGCGTATGCGTTTTTTCCTGAATATATTCAGGAAAAAACGCATACGCCCTTTTTGGCCAAGGGCATCATTGTCGAGGTTTTGCCGCTTTTCCTGTGCTTTAAAGGCGATTCGAATCTACCTCCTGAAATCGGTTTCCTGCAATTCTGCCTTGCTTTCAAATCCTCTTCGTAGCCTTCCCTCCATATATTTGTGGACGAAAGTTATCATTTCTAACTCTGCAGGTTTGTGAATTGCAGTGCCCCTGAGCTCCATTTTTCAACTCGCTTTCTTGGGAGCTGGCCGCAAAAGCGCAGGATTGCTTCAGACCCTATTCTGGCTCCGGGCGGCAGGCTGAGCCTGTGGTTAATTCTGCTACCTGATGGGAAAATAGAGTGACCTGTGCCTGTCCCAACACCTAGAGCTAGTCTCTCATTGGTTCCCCCTCTTCCCGTTCATCCTCAGGACAAATTGCAACGTGTACGGAACAGGAGGTTAAAGGCGCTGATTCTCCAAGGAGGGAGATTGCTAGTAAAGCGGCTGGAATGGCGAACCGGAGCACAAGGAGATGAGAAATGAGGTGCGTTTTAGAAACCTTTCCCGGTCACACGGTGTACCATCTTCTGGGTTGCTCGTGCATGTTTTCGACGTAGGAAGATGCCCATGAACCTGGAGATTTGGGACCCATGGGATGGGTACCACGCCGTATTACTTTAAAGGGTCTGCGTTTGCTCACCCAACCTCACCAAACCTCTCAGCCCCAAGAGTGTCCACCCTTATGTCTCAGTCATCTGTGGGTCTAGATATGGTCAATCCAGGTGGCATCGCAGCCCCTGAACGAATTTTGTAAGAATTTCTCTCTCTTTCACTGTCTTTGTTTCACGGGTTTTTAAAAGTAATTGATTTTTATAATGGGGTTTAGCTGCTTTGCACTGCTGTGTTTATGCCGCTTTTCACCCACTTGACTCACTTACAGAGAGATATCAATACATAGGTTTTAAGATTCTTACTAGTCAGATATATTCTTGGGCGGTGAATAGGGGGCGTTGAGTCCAGTTCACTGAGCAAGGAGTAGGTCTTGTCTATTACATATTGGGTTTATGGAACGGTATCTGAGCTAATTTGAAACCCTTGTTTTATGCATCACCCCACCTCACCTTTCCCGTTAAGCAGCCATAGTGTGTTTTCTAAACGTGCGACTCTGTTCTGTTTTGTAATTCAGTTCAAGGGTAGCGGTTTTTACATTCTCTCTGTAAGTGATATCTTATGATAAGTGTCTTTCTGTGTGACTTATTTCACTTAGAATCGTCGTACCTAAATCCACTCATCATGCTGCTCCTAGCCTTATGACGTTGATTTCATGGCTGAGTGATATTCCATTGTACATAAGGACCACAACTTCTTTATCCATTCTTCTCTTTCCTGGGATGTTTCAGGTGTAACGAAGTGGAGGTTCTTGTCAACAGAGCAGCCCTAAACTTTGGGGTGCCTGTGTCTTGCTGATTTTTAGTTTTCCCAATTTATACGCCCATGAGTGGAAGTGCCCTATGCTCTCTAAGCTGAGTTTTTTAGATGTTTCAGGACACACCGTACACTTCTCCAGAGTGGCTGTTGGCAATTTACAGCCCGCCCATCAGCGTAGCAAGGCTCCCATTTCTCCATGGCCTGTCCTGCATTTCTGGTTTTGACACTTTATTCAGCATGGCCCTTTTGACCGATGGGAAGCGAGACTTCTTTGTAGCGCTGATTTGCCTTTCCAGGTTGCTTGGTTGGCCAAAAAGGGCGTATGCGTTTTTTCCTGAATATATTCAGGAAAAAACGCATACGCCCTTTTTGGCCAAGGGCATCATTGTCGAGGTTTTGCCGCTTTTCCTGTGCTTTAAAGGCGATTCGAATCTACCTCCTGAAATCGGTTTCCTGCAATTCTGCCTTGCTTTCAAATCCTCTTCGTAGCCTTCCCTCCATATATTTGTGGACGAGAGTTATCATTTCTAACTCTGCAGGTTTGTGAATTGCAGTGCCCCTGAGCTCCATTTTTCAACTCGCTTTCTTGGGAGCTGGCCGCAAAAGCGCAGGATTGCTTCAGACCCTATTCTGGCTCCGGGCGGCAGGCTGAGCCTGTGGTTAATTCTGCTACCTGATGGGAAAATAGAGTGACCTGTGCCTGTCCCAACACCTAGAGCTAGTCTCTCATTGGTTCCCCCTCTTCCCGTTCATCCTCAGGACAAATTGCAACGTGTACGGAACAGGAGGTTAAAGGCGCTGATTCTCCAAGGAGGGAGATTGCTAGTAAAGCGGCTGGAATGGCGAACCGGAGCACAAGGAGATGAGAAATGAGGTGCGTTTTAGAAACCTTTCCCGGTCACACGGTGTACCATCTTCTGGGTTGCTCGTGCATGTTTTCGACGTAGGAAGATGCCCATGAACCTGGAGATTTGGGACCCATGGGATGGGTACCACGCCGTATTACTTTAAAGGGTCTGCGTTTGCTCACCCAACCTCACCAAACCTCTCAGCCCCAAGAGTGTCCACCCTTATGTCTCAGTCATCTGTGGGTCTAGATATGGTCAATCCAGGTGGCATCGCAGCCCCTGAACGAATTTTGTAAGAATTTCTCTCTCTTTCACTGTCTTTGTTTCACGGGTTTTTAAAAGTAATTGATTTTTATAATGGGGTTTAGCTGCTTTGCACTGCTGTGTTTATGCCGCTTTACACCTACTTGACTCACTTACAGAGAGATATCAATACATAGGTTTTAAGATTCTTACTAGTCAGATATATTCTTGGGCGGTGAATAGGGGGCGTTGAGTCCAGTTCACTGAGCAAGGAGTAGGTCTTGTCTATTACATATTGGGTTTATGGAACGGTATCTGAGCTAATTTGAAACCCTTGTTTTATGCATCACCCCACCTCACCTTTCCCGTTAAGCAGCCATAGTGTGTTTTCTAAACGTGCGACTCTGTTCTGTTTTGTAATTCAGTTCAAGGGTAGCGGTTTTTACATTCTCTCTGTAAGTGATATCTTATGATAAGTGTCTTTTTCTGTGTGACTTATTTCACTTAGAATCGTCGTACCTAAATCCACTCATCATGCTGCTCCTAGCCTTATGACGTTGATTTCATGGCTGAGTGATATTCCATTGTACATAAGGACCACAACTTCTTTATCCATTCTTCTCTTTCCTGGGATGTTTAAGGTGTAACGAAGTGGAGGTTCTTGTCAACAGAGCAGCCCTAAACTTTGGGGTGCCTGTGTCTTGCTGATTTTTAGTTTTCCCAATTTATACGCCCATGAGTGGAAGTGCCCTATGCTCTCTAAGCTGAGTTTTTTAGATGTTTCAGGACACACCGTACACTTCTCCAGAGTGGCTGTTGGCAATTTACAGCCCGCCCATCAGCGTAGCAAGGCTCCCATTTCTCCATGGCCTGTCCTGCATTTCTGGTTTTGACACTTTATTCAGCATGGCCCTTTTGACCGATGGGAAGCGAGACTTCTTTGTAGCGCTGATTTGCCTTTCCAGGTTGCTTGGTTGGCCAAAAAGGGCGTATGCGTTTTTTCCTGAATATATTCAGGAAAAAACGCATACGCCCTTTTTGGCCAAGGGCATCATTGTCGAGGTTTTGCCGCTTTTCCTGTGCTTTAAAGGCGATTCGAATCTACCTCCTGAAATCTGTTTCCTGCAATTCTGCCTTGCTTTCAAATCCTCTTCGTAGCCTTCCCTCCATATATTTGTGGACGAGAGTTATCATTTCTAACTCTGCAGGTTTGTGAATTGCAGTGCCCCTGAGCTCCATTTTTCAACTCGCTTTCTTGGGAGCTGGCCGCAAAAGCGCAGGATTGCTTCAGGCCCTATTCTGGCTCCGGGCGGCAGGCTGAGCCTGTGGTTAATTCTGCTACCTGATGGGAAAATAGAGTGACCTGTGCCTGTCCCAACACCTAGAGCTAGTCTCTCATTGGTTCCCCCTCTTCCCGTTCATCCTCAGGACAAATTGCAACGTGTACGGAACAGGAGGTTAAAGGCGCTGATTCTCCAAGGAGGGAGATTGCTAGTAAAGCGGCTGGAATGGCGAACCGGAGCACAAGGAGATGAGAAATGAGGTGCGTTTTAGAAACCTTTCCCGGTCACACGGTGTACCATCTTCTGGGTTTCTCGTGCATGTTTTCGACGTAGGAAGATGCCCTTGACCCTGGAGATTTGGGACCCATGGGATGGGTACCACGCCGTATTACTTTACAGGGTCTGCGTTAGCTCACCCAACCTCACCAAACCTCTCAGCCCCAAGAGTGTCCACCCTTATGTCTCAATCAGCTGTGGGTCTAGATATGGTCAATCCAGGTGGCATCGCAGCCCCTGAACGAATTTTGTAAGAATTTCTCTCTCTTTCACTGTCTTTGTTTCACGGGTTTTTAAAAGTAATTGATTTTTATAATAGGGTTTAGCTGCTTTGCACTGCTGTGTTTATGCCGCTTTTCACCCACTTGACTCACTTACAGAGAGATATCAATACATAGGTTTTAAGATTCTTACTAGTCAGATATATTCTTGGGCGGTGAATAGGGGGCGTTGAGTCCAGTTCACTGAGCAAGGAGTAGGTCTTGTCTATTACATATTGGGTTTATGGAACGGTATCTGAGCTAATTTGAAACCCTTGTTTTATGCATCACCCCACCTCACCTTTCCCGTTAAGCAGCCATAGTGTGTTTTCTAAACGTGCGACTCTGTTCTGTTTTGTAATTCAGTTCAAGGGTAGCGGTTTTTACATTCTCTCTGTAAGTGATATCTTATGATAAGTGTCTTTTTCTGTGTGACTTATTTCACTTAGAATCGTCGTACCTAAATCCACTCATCATGCTGCTCCTAGCCTTATGACGTTGATTTCATGGCTGAGTGATATTCCATTGTACATAAGGACCACAACTTCTTTATCCATTCTTCTCTTTCCTGGGATGTTTAAGGTGTAACGAAGTGGAGGTTCTTGTCAACAGAGCAGCCCTAAACTTTGGGGTGCCTGTGTCTTGCTGATTTTTAGTTTTCCCAATTTATACGCCCATGAGTGGAAGTGCCCTATGCTCTCTAAGCTGAGTTTTTTAGATGTTTCAGGACACACCGTACACTTCTCCAGAGTGGCTGTTGGCAATTTACAGCCCGCCCATCAGCGTAGCAAGGCTCCCATTTCTCCATGGCCTGTCCTGCATTTCTGGTTTTGACACTTTATTCAGCATGGCCCTTTTGACCGATGGGAAGCGAGACTTCTTTGTAGCGCTGATTTGCCTTTCCAGGTTGCTTGGTTGGCCAAAAAGGGCGTATGCGTTTTTTCCTGAATATATTCAGGAAAAAACGCATACGCCCTTTTTGGCCAAGGGCATCATTGTCGAGGTTTTGCCGCTTTTCCTGTGCTTTAAAGGCGATTCGAATCTACCTCCTGGAATCGGTTTCCTGCAATTCTGCCTTGCTTTCAAATCCTCTTCGTTGCCTTCCCTCCATATATTTGTGGACGAGAGTTATCATTTCTAACTCTGCAGGTTTGTGAATTGCAGTGCCCCTGAGCTCCATTTTTCAACTCGCTTTCTTGGGAGCTGGCCGCAAAAGCGCAGGATTGCTTCAGGCCCTATTCTGGCTCCGGGCGGCAGGCTGAGCCTGTGGTTAATTCTGCTACCTGATGGGAAAATAGAGTGACCTGTGCCTGTCCCAACACCTAGAGCTAGTCTCTCATTGGTTCCCCCTCTTCCCGTTCATCCTCAGGACAAATTGCAACGTGTACGGAACAGGAGGTTAAAGGCGCTGATTCTCCAAGGAGGGAGATTGCTAGTAAAGCGGCTGGAATGGCGAACCGGAGCACAAGGAGATGAGAAATGAGGTGCGTTTTAGAAACCTTTCCCGGTCACACGGTGTACCATCTTCTGGGTTGCTCGTGCATGTTTTCGACGTAGGAAGATGCCCATGAACCTGGAGATTTGGGACCCATGGGATGGGTACCACGCCGTATTACTTTACAGGGTCTGCGTTTGCTCACCCAACCTCACCAAACCTCTCAGCCCCAAGAGTGTCCACCCTTATGTCTCAGTCATCTGTGGGTCTAGATATGGTCAATCCAGGTGGCATCGCAGCCCCTGAACGAATTTTGTAAGAATTTCTCTCTCTTTCACTGTCTTTGTTTCACGGGTTTTTAAAAGTAATTGATTTTTATAATGGGGTTTAGCTGCTTTGCACTGCTGTGTTTATGCCGGTTTACACCTACTTGACTCACTTACAGAGAGATATCAATACATAGGTTTTAAGATTCTTACTAGTCAGATATATTCTTGGGCGGTGAATAGGGGGCGTTGAGTCCAGTTCACTGAGCAAGGAGTAGGTCTTGTCTATTACATATTGGGTTTATGGAACGGTATCTGAGCTAATTTGAAACCCTTGTTTTATGCATCACCCCACCTCACCTTTCCCGTTAAGCAGCCATAGTGTGTTTTCTAAACGTGCGACTCTGTTCTGTTTTGTAATTCAGTTCAAGGGTAGCGGTTTTTACATTCTCTCTGTAAGTGATATCTTATGATAAGTGTCTTTTTCTGTGTGACTTATTTCACTTAGAATCGTCGTACCTAAATCCACTCATCATGCTGCTCCTAGCCTTATGACGTTGATTTCATGGCTGAGTGATATTCCATTGTACATAAGGACCACAACTTCTTTATCCATTCTTCTCTTTCCTGGGATGTTTAAGGTGTAACGAAGTGGAGGTTCTTGTCAACAGAGCAGCCCTAAACTTTGGGGTGCCTGTGTCTTGCTGATTTTTAGTTTTCCCAATTTATACGCCCATGAGTGGAAGTGCCCTATGCTCTCTAAGCTGAGTTTTTTAGATGTTTCAGGACACACCGTACACTTCTCCAGAGTGGCTGTTGGCAATTTACAGCCCGCCCATCAGCGTAGCAAGGCTCCCATTTCTCCATGGCCTGTCCTGCATTTCTGGTTTTGACACTTTATTCAGCATGGCCCTTTTGACCGATGGGAAGCGAGACTTCTTTGTAGCGCTGATTTGCCTTTCCAGGTTGCTTGGTTGGCCAAAAAGGGCGTATGCGTTTTTTCCTGAATATATTCAGGAAAAAACGCATACGCCCTTTTTGGCCAAGGGCATCATTGTCGAGGTTTTGCCGCTTTTCCTGTGCTTTAAAGGCGATTCGAATCTACCTCCTGAAATCTGTTTCCTGCAATTCTGCCTTGCTTTCAAATCCTCTTCGTAGCCTTCCCTCCATATATTTGTGGACGAGAGTTATCATTTCTAACTCTGCAGGTTTGTGAATTGCAGTGCCCCTGAGCTCCATTTTTCAACTCGCTTTCTTGGGAGCTGGCCGCAAAAGCGCAGGATTGCTTCAGGCCCTATTCTGGCTCCGGGCGGCAGGCTGAGCCTGTGGTTAATTCTGCTACCTGATGGGAAAATAGAGTGACCTGTGCCTGTCCCAACACCTAGAGCTAGTCTCTCATTGGTTCCCCCTCTTCCCGTTCATCCTCAGGACAAATTGCAACGTGTACGGAACAGGAGGTTAAAGGCGCTGATTCTCCAAGGAGGGAGATTGCTAGTAAAGCGGCTGGAATGGCGAACCGGAGCACAAGGAGATGAGAAATGAGGTGCGTTTTAGAAACCTTTCCCGGTCACACGGTGTACCATCTTCTGGGTTTCTCGTGCATGTTTTCGACGTAGGAAGATGCCCTTGACCCTGGAGATTTGGGACCCATGGGATGGGTACCACGCCGTATTACTTTACAGGGTCTGCGTTAGCTCACCCAACCTCACCAAACCTCTCAGCCCCAAGAGTGTCCACCCTTATGTCTCAATCAGCTGTGGGTCTAGATATGGTCAATCCAGGTGGCATCGCAGCCCCTGAACGAATTTTGTAAGAATTTCTCTCTCTTTCACTGTCTTTGTTTCACGGGTTTTTAAAAGTAATTGATTTTTATAATAGGGTTTAGCTGCTTTGCACTGCTGTGTTTATGCCGCTTTTCACCCACTTGACTCACTTACAGAGAGATATCAATACATAGGTTTTAAGATTCTTACTAGTCAGATATATTCTTGGGCGGTGAATAGGGGGCGTTGAGTCCAGTTCACTGAGCAAGGAGTAGGTCTTGTCTATTACATATTGGGTTTATGGAACGGTATCTGAGCTAATTTGAAACCCTTGTTTTATGCATCACCCCACCTCACCTTTCCCGTTAAGCAGCCATAGTGTGTTTTCTAAACGTGCGACTCTGTTCTGTTTTGTAATTCAGTTCAAGGGTAGCGGTTTTTACATTCTCTCTGTAAGTGATATCTTATGATAAGTGTCTTTTTCTGTGTGACTTATTTCACTTAGAATCGTCGTACCTAAATCCACTCATCATGCTGCTCCTAGCCTTATGACGTTGATTTCATGGCTGAGTGATATTCCATTGTACATAAGGACCACAACTTCTTTATCCATTCTTCTCTTTCCTGGGATGTTTAAGGTGTAACGAAGTGGAGGTTCTTGTCAACAGAGCAGCCCTAAACTTTGGGGTGCCTGTGTCTTGCTGATTTTTAGTTTTCCCAATTTATACGCCCATGAGTGGAAGTGCCCTATGCTCTCTAAGCTGAGTTTTTTAGATGTTTCAGGACACACCGTACACTTCTCCAGAGTGGCTGTTGGCAATTTACAGCCCGCCCATCAGCGTAGCAAGGCTCCCATTTCTCCATGGCCTGTCCTGCATTTCTGGTTTTGACACTTTATTCAGCATGGCCCTTTTGACCGATGGGAAGCGAGACTTCTTTGTAGCGCTGATTTGCCTTTCCAGGTTGCTTGGTTGGCCAAAAAGGGCGTATGCGTTTTTTCCTGAATATATTCAGGAAAAAACGCATACGCCCTTTTTGGCCAAGGGCATCATTGTCGAGGTTTTGCCGCTTTTCCTGTGCTTTAAAGGTGATTCGAATCTACCTCCTGAAATCTGTTTCCTGCAATTCTGCCTTGCTTTCAAATCCTCATCGTTGCCTTCCTTCCATATATTTGTGGACGAGAGTTATCATTTCTACCTCTGCAGGTTTGTGAATTGCAGTGCCCCTGAGCTCCATTTTTTAACTCGTTTTCTTGGGAGCTGGCCGCAAAAGCGCAGGATTGCTTCAGGCCCTATTCTGGCTCCGGGCGGCAGGCTGAGCCTGTCATTAATTCTTCTTCCTGATGGGAAAATAGAGTGACTTGTGCCTGTCCCAACACCTAGAGCTAGTCTCTCATTGGTTCCCCCTCTTCCCGTTCATCCTCAGGACAAATTGCAACCTGTACGGAACAGGAGGTTAAAGGTGCTGATTCTCCCAGGAGGGAGATTGCTAGTAAAGCGGCTGGAATGGCGAACCGGAGCACAAGGAGATGAGAAATGAGGTGCGTTTTAGAAACCTTTCCCGGTCACACGGTGTACCATCTTCTGGGTTTCTCGTGCGTGTTTTCGATGTAGGAAGATGCCCTTGAACCTGGAGATTTGGGACCCATGGGATGGGTACCACGCCGTATTACTTTAAAGGGTCTGCGTTTGCTCACCCAACCTCACCAAACCTCTCAGCCCCAAGAGTGTCCACCCTTATGTCTCAGTCATCTGTGGGTCTAGATATGGTCAATCCAGGTGGCATCGCAGCCCCTGAACGAATTTTGTAAGAATTTCTCTCTCTTTCACTGTCTTTGTTTCACGGGTTTTTAAAAGTAATTGATTTTTATAATGGGGTTTAGCTGCTTTGCACTGCTGTGTTTATGCCGCTTTACACCTACTTGACTCACTTACAGAGAGATATCAATACATACGTTTTAAGATTCTTACTAGTCAGATATATTCTTGGGCGGTGAATAGGGGTTGTTGAGTCCAGTTCACTGAGCAAGGAGTAGGTCTTGTCTATTACATATTGGGTTTATGGAACGGTATCAGAGCTAATTTGAAACCCTTGTTTTATGCATCACCCCACCTCACCTTTCCCGTTAAGCAGCCATAGTATGTTTCCTAAACGTGCGACTCTGTTCTGTTTTGTAATTCAGTTCAAGGGTAGCGGTTTTTACATTCCCTCTGTAAGTGATATCTTATGATAAGTGTCTTTTTCTGTGTGACTTATTTCACTTAGAATCGTCGTACCTAAATCCACTCATCATGCTGCTCCTAGCCTTATGACGTTGATTTCATGGCTGAGTGATATTCCATTGTACATAAGGACCACAACTTCTTTATCCATTCTTCTCTTTCCTGGGATGTTTCAGGTGTAACGAAGTGGAGGTTCTTGTCAACAGAGCAGCCCTAAACTTTGGGGTGCCTGTGTCTTGCTGATTTTTAGTTTTCCCAATTTATACGCCCATGAGTGGAAGTGCCCTATGCTCTCTAAGCTGAGTTTTTTAGATGTTTCAGGACACACCGTACACTTCTCCAGAGTGGCTGTTGGCAATTTACAGCCCGCCCATCAGCGTAGCAAGGCTCCCATTTCTCCATGGCCTGTCCTGCATTTCTGGTTTTGACACTTTATTCAGCATGGCCCTTTTGACCGATGGGAAGCGAGACTTCTTTGTAGCGCTGATTTGCCTTTCCAGGTTGCTTGGTTGGCCAAAAAGGGCGTATGCGTTTTTTCCTGAATATATTCAGGAAAAAACGCATACGCCCTTTTTGGCCAAGGGCATCATTGTCGAGGTTTTGCCGCTTTTCCTGTGCTTTAAAGGCGATTCGAATCTACCTCCTGAAATCGGTTTCCTGCAATTCTGCCTTGCTTTCAAATCCTCTTCGTAGCCTTCCCTCCATATATTTGTGGACGAAAGTTATCATTTCTAACTCTGCAGGTTTGTGAATTGCAGTGCCCCTGAGCTCCATTTTTCAACTCGCTTTCTTGGGAGCTGGCCGCAAAAGCGCAGGATTGCTTCAGACCCTATTCTGGCTCCGGGCGGCAGGCTGAGCCTGTGGTTAATTCTGCTACCTGATGGGAAAATAGAGTGACCTGTGCCTGTCCCAACACCTAGAGCTAGTCTCTCATTGGTTCCCCCTCTTCCCGTTCATCCTCAGGACAAATTGCAACGTGTACGGAACAGGAGGTTAAAGGCGCTGATTCTCCAAGGAGGGAGATTGCTAGTAAAGCGGCTGGAATGGCGAACCGGAGCACAAGGAGATGAGAAATGAGGTGCGTTTTAGAAACCTTTCCCGGTCACACGGTGTACCATCTTCTGGGTTGCTCGTGCATGTTTTCGACGTAGGAAGATGCCCATGAACCTGGAGATTTGGGACCCATGGGATGGGTACCACGCCGTATTACTTTAAAGGGTCTGCGTTTGCTCACCCAACCTCACCAAACCTCTCAGCCCCAAGAGTGTCCACCCTTATGTCTCAGTCATCTGTGGGTCTAGATATGGTCAATCCAGGTGGCATCGCAGCCCCTGAACGAATTTTGTAAGAATTTCTCTCTCTTTCACTGTCTTTGTTTCACGGGTTTTTAAAAGTAATTGATTTTTATAATGGGGTTTAGCTGCTTTGCACTGCTGTGTTTATGCCGCTTTACACCTACTTGACTCACTTACAGAGAGATATCAATACATAGGTTTTAAGATTCTTACTAGTCAGATATATTCTTGGGCGGTGAATAGGGGGCGTTGAGTCCAGTTCACTGAGCAAGGAGTAGGTCTTGTCTATTACATATTGGGTTTATGGAACGGTATCTGAGCTAATTTGAAACCCTTGTTTTATGCATCACCCCACCTCACCTTTCCCGTTAAGCAGCCATAGTGTGTTTTCTAAACGTGCGACTCTGTTCTGTTTTGTAATTCAGTTCAAGGGTAGCGGTTTTTACATTCTCTCTGTAAGTGATATCTTATGATAAGTGTCTTTCTGTGTGACTTATTTCACTTAGAATCGTCGTACCTAAATCCACTCATCATGCTGCTCCTAGCCTTATGACGTTGATTTCATGGCTGAGTGATATTCCATTGTACATAAGGACCACAACTTCTTTATCCATTCTTCTCTTTCCTGGGATGTTTCAGGTGTAACGAAGTGGAGGTTCTTGTCAACAGAGCAGCCCTAAACTTTGGGGTGCCTGTGTCTTGCTGATTTTTAGTTTTCCCAATTTATACGCCCATGAGTGGAAGTGCCCTATGCTCTCTAAGCTGAGTTTTTTAGATGTTTCAGGACACACCGTACACTTCTCCAGAGTGGCTGTTGGCAATTTACAGCCCGCCCATCAGCGTAGCAAGGCTCCCATTTCTCCATGGCCTGTCCTGCATTTCTGGTTTTGACACTTTATTCAGCATGGCCCTTTTGACCGATGGGAAGCGAGACTTCTTTGTAGCGCTGATTTGCCTTTCCAGGTTGCTTGGTTGGCCAAAAAGGGCGTATGCGTTTTTTCCTGAATATATTCAGGAAAAAACGCATACGCCCTTTTTGGCCAAGGGCATCATTGTCGAGGTTTTGCCGCTTTTCCTGTGCTTTAAAGGCGATTCGAATCTACCTCCTGAAATCGGTTTCCTGCAATTCTGCCTTGCTTTCAAATCCTCTTCGTAGCCTTCCCTCCATATATTTGTGGACGAGAGTTATCATTTCTAACTCTGCAGGTTTGTGAATTGCAGTGCCCCTGAGCTCCATTTTTCAACTCGCTTTCTTGGGAGCTGGCCGCAAAAGCGCAGGATTGCTTCAGACCCTATTCTGGCTCCGGGCGGCAGGCTGAGCCTGTGGTTAATTCTGCTACCTGATGGGAAAATAGAGTGACCTGTGCCTGTCCCAACACCTAGAGCTAGTCTCTCATTGGTTCCCCCTCTTCCCGTTCATCCTCAGGACAAATTGCAACGTGTACGGAACAGGAGGTTAAAGGCGCTGATTCTCCAAGGAGGGAGATTGCTAGTAAAGCGGCTGGAATGGCGAACCGGAGCACAAGGAGATGAGAAATGAGGTGCGTTTTAGAAACCTTTCCCGGTCACACGGTGTACCATCTTCTGGGTTGCTCGTGCATGTTTTCGACGTAGGAAGATGCCCATGAACCTGGAGATTTGGGACCCATGGGATGGGTACCACGCCGTATTACTTTAAAGGGTCTGCGTTTGCTCACCCAACCTCACCAAACCTCTCAGCCCCAAGAGTGTCCACCCTTATGTCTCAGTCATCTGTGGGTCTAGATATGGTCAATCCAGGTGGCATCGCAGCCCCTGAACGAATTTTGTAAGAATTTCTCTCTCTTTCACTGTCTTTGTTTCACGGGTTTTTAAAAGTAATTGATTTTTATAATGGGGTTTAGCTGCTTTGCACTGCTGTGTTTATGCCGCTTTACACCTACTTGACTCACTTACAGAGAGATATCAATACATAGGTTTTAAGATTCTTACTAGTCAGATATATTCTTGGGCGGTGAATAGGGGGCGTTGAGTCCAGTTCACTGAGCAAGGAGTAGGTCTTGTCTATTACATATTGGGTTTATGGAACGGTATCTGAGCTAATTTGAAACCCTTGTTTTATGCATCACCCCACCTCACCTTTCCCGTTAAGCAGCCATAGTGTGTTTTCTAAACGTGCGACTCTGTTCTGTTTTGTAATTCAGTTCAAGGGTAGCGGTTTTTACATTCTCTCTGTAAGTGATATCTTATGATAAGTGTCTTTTTCTGTGTGACTTATTTCACTTAGAATCGTCGTACCTAAATCCACTCATCATGCTGCTCCTAGCCTTATGACGTTGATTTCATGGCTGAGTGATATTCCATTGTACATAAGGACCACAACTTCTTTATCCATTCTTCTCTTTCCTGGGATGTTTAAGGTGTAACGAAGTGGAGGTTCTTGTCAACAGAGCAGCCCTAAACTTTGGGGTGCCTGTGTCTTGCTGATTTTTAGTTTTCCCAATTTATACGCCCATGAGTGGAAGTGCCCTATGCTCTCTAAGCTGAGTTTTTTAGATGTTTCAGGACACACCGTACACTTCTCCAGAGTGGCTGTTGGCAATTTACAGCCCGCCCATCAGCGTAGCAAGGCTCCCATTTCTCCATGGCCTGTCCTGCATTTCTGGTTTTGACACTTTATTCAGCATGGCCCTTTTGACCGATGGGAAGCGAGACTTCTTTGTAGCGCTGATTTGCCTTTCCAGGTTGCTTGGTTGGCCAAAAAGGGCGTATGCGTTTTTTCCTGAATATATTCAGGAAAAAACGCATACGCCCTTTTTGGCCAAGGGCATCATTGTCGAGGTTTTGCCGCTTTTCCTGTGCTTTAAAGGCGATTCGAATCTACCTCCTGAAATCTGTTTCCTGCAATTCTGCCTTGCTTTCAAATCCTCTTCGTAGCCTTCCCTCCATATATTTGTGGACGAGAGTTATCATTTCTAACTCTGCAGGTTTGTGAATTGCAGTGCCCCTGAGCTCCATTTTTCAACTCGCTTTCTTGGGAGCTGGCCGCAAAAGCGCAGGATTGCTTCAGGCCCTATTCTGGCTCCGGGCGGCAGGCTGAGCCTGTGGTTAATTCTGCTACCTGATGGGAAAATAGAGTGACCTGTGCCTGTCCCAACACCTAGAGCTAGTCTCTCATTGGTTCCCCCTCTTCCCGTTCATCCTCAGGACAAATTGCAACGTGTACGGAACAGGAGGTTAAAGGCGCTGATTCTCCAAGGAGGGAGATTGCTAGTAAAGCGGCTGGAATGGCGAACCGGAGCACAAGGAGATGAGAAATGAGGTGCGTTTTAGAAACCTTTCCCGGTCACACGGTGTACCATCTTCTGGGTTTCTCGTGCATGTTTTCGACGTAGGAAGATGCCCTTGACCCTGGAGATTTGGGACCCATGGGATGGGTACCACGCCGTATTACTTTACAGGGTCTGCGTTAGCTCACCCAACCTCACCAAACCTCTCAGCCCCAAGAGTGTCCACCCTTATGTCTCAATCAGCTGTGGGTCTAGATATGGTCAATCCAGGTGGCATCGCAGCCCCTGAACGAATTTTGTAAGAATTTCTCTCTCTTTCACTGTCTTTGTTTCACGGGTTTTTAAAAGTAATTGATTTTTATAATAGGGTTTAGCTGCTTTGCACTGCTGTGTTTATGCCGCTTTTCACCCACTTGACTCACTTACAGAGAGATATCAATACATAGGTTTTAAGATTCTTACTAGTCAGATATATTCTTGGGCGGTGAATAGGGGGCGTTGAGTCCAGTTCACTGAGCAAGGAGTAGGTCTTGTCTATTACATATTGGGTTTATGGAACGGTATCTGAGCTAATTTGAAACCCTTGTTTTATGCATCACCCCACCTCACCTTTCCCGTTAAGCAGCCATAGTGTGTTTTCTAAACGTGCGACTCTGTTCTGTTTTGTAATTCAGTTCAAGGGTAGCGGTTTTTACATTCTCTCTGTAAGTGATATCTTATGATAAGTGTCTTTTTCTGTGTGACTTATTTCACTTAGAATCGTCGTACCTAAATCCACTCATCATGCTGCTCCTAGCCTTATGACGTTGATTTCATGGCTGAGTGATATTCCATTGTACATAAGGACCACAACTTCTTTATCCATTCTTCTCTTTCCTGGGATGTTTAAGGTGTAACGAAGTGGAGGTTCTTGTCAACAGAGCAGCCCTAAACTTTGGGGTGCCTGTGTCTTGCTGATTTTTAGTTTTCCCAATTTATACGCCCATGAGTGGAAGTGCCCTATGCTCTCTAAGCTGAGTTTTTTAGATGTTTCAGGACACACCGTACACTTCTCCAGAGTGGCTGTTGGCAATTTACAGCCCGCCCATCAGCGTAGCAAGGCTCCCATTTCTCCATGGCCTGTCCTGCATTTCTGGTTTTGACACTTTATTCAGCATGGCCCTTTTGACCGATGGGAAGCGAGACTTCTTTGTAGCGCTGATTTGCCTTTCCAGGTTGCTTGGTTGGCCAAAAAGGGCGTATGCGTTTTTTCCTGAATATATTCAGGAAAAAACGCATACGCCCTTTTTGGCCAAGGGCATCATTGTCGAGGTTTTGCCGCTTTTCCTGTGCTTTAAAGGCGATTCGAATCTACCTCCTGGAATCGGTTTCCTGCAATTCTGCCTTGCTTTCAAATCCTCTTCGTTGCCTTCCCTCCATATATTTGTGGACGAGAGTTATCATTTCTAACTCTGCAGGTTTGTGAATTGCAGTGCCCCTGAGCTCCATTTTTCAACTCGCTTTCTTGGGAGCTGGCCGCAAAAGCGCAGGATTGCTTCAGGCCCTATTCTGGCTCCGGGCGGCAGGCTGAGCCTGTGGTTAATTCTGCTACCTGATGGGAAAATAGAGTGACCTGTGCCTGTCCCAACACCTAGAGCTAGTCTCTCATTGGTTCCCCCTCTTCCCGTTCATCCTCAGGACAAATTGCAACGTGTACGGAACAGGAGGTTAAAGGCGCTGATTCTCCAAGGAGGGAGATTGCTAGTAAAGCGGCTGGAATGGCGAACCGGAGCACAAGGAGATGAGAAATGAGGTGCGTTTTAGAAACCTTTCCCGGTCACACGGTGTACCATCTTCTGGGTTGCTCGTGCATGTTTTCGACGTAGGAAGATGCCCATGAACCTGGAGATTTGGGACCCATGGGATGGGTACCACGCCGTATTACTTTACAGGGTCTGCGTTTGCTCACCCAACCTCACCAAACCTCTCAGCCCCAAGAGTGTCCACCCTTATGTCTCAGTCATCTGTGGGTCTAGATATGGTCAATCCAGGTGGCATCGCAGCCCCTGAACGAATTTTGTAAGAATTTCTCTCTCTTTCACTGTCTTTGTTTCACGGGTTTTTAAAAGTAATTGATTTTTATAATGGGGTTTAGCTGCTTTGCACTGCTGTGTTTATGCCGGTTTACACCTACTTGACTCACTTACAGAGAGATATCAATACATAGGTTTTAAGATTCTTACTAGTCAGATATATTCTTGGGCGGTGAATAGGGGGCGTTGAGTCCAGTTCACTGAGCAAGGAGTAGGTCTTGTCTATTACATATTGGGTTTATGGAACGGTATCTGAGCTAATTTGAAACCCTTGTTTTATGCATCACCCCACCTCACCTTTCCCGTTAAGCAGCCATAGTGTGTTTTCTAAACGTGCGACTCTGTTCTGTTTTGTAATTCAGTTCAAGGGTAGCGGTTTTTACATTCTCTCTGTAAGTGATATCTTATGATAAGTGTCTTTTTCTGTGTGACTTATTTCACTTAGAATCGTCGTACCTAAATCCACTCATCATGCTGCTCCTAGCCTTATGACGTTGATTTCATGGCTGAGTGATATTCCATTGTACATAAGGACCACAACTTCTTTATCCATTCTTCTCTTTCCTGGGATGTTTAAGGTGTAACGAAGTGGAGGTTCTTGTCAACAGAGCAGCCCTAAACTTTGGGGTGCCTGTGTCTTGCTGATTTTTAGTTTTCCCAATTTATACGCCCATGAGTGGAAGTGCCCTATGCTCTCTAAGCTGAGTTTTTTAGATGTTTCAGGACACACCGTACACTTCTCCAGAGTGGCTGTTGGCAATTTACAGCCCGCCCATCAGCGTAGCAAGGCTCCCATTTCTCCATGGCCTGTCCTGCATTTCTGGTTTTGACACTTTATTCAGCATGGCCCTTTTGACCGATGGGAAGCGAGACTTCTTTGTAGCGCTGATTTGCCTTTCCAGGTTGCTTGGTTGGCCAAAAAGGGCGTATGCGTTTTTTCCTGAATATATTCAGGAAAAAACGCATACGCCCTTTTTGGCCAAGGGCATCATTGTCGAGGTTTTGCCGCTTTTCCTGTGCTTTAAAGGCGATTCGAATCTACCTCCTGAAATCTGTTTCCTGCAATTCTGCCTTGCTTTCAAATCCTCTTCGTAGCCTTCCCTCCATATATTTGTGGACGAGAGTTATCATTTCTAACTCTGCAGGTTTGTGAATTGCAGTGCCCCTGAGCTCCATTTTTCAACTCGCTTTCTTGGGAGCTGGCCGCAAAAGCGCAGGATTGCTTCAGGCCCTATTCTGGCTCCGGGCGGCAGGCTGAGCCTGTGGTTAATTCTGCTACCTGATGGGAAAATAGAGTGACCTGTGCCTGTCCCAACACCTAGAGCTAGTCTCTCATTGGTTCCCCCTCTTCCCGTTCATCCTCAGGACAAATTGCAACGTGTACGGAACAGGAGGTTAAAGGCGCTGATTCTCCAAGGAGGGAGATTGCTAGTAAAGCGGCTGGAATGGCGAACCGGAGCACAAGGAGATGAGAAATGAGGTGCGTTTTAGAAACCTTTCCCGGTCACACGGTGTACCATCTTCTGGGTTTCTCGTGCATGTTTTCGACGTAGGAAGATGCCCTTGACCCTGGAGATTTGGGACCCATGGGATGGGTACCACGCCGTATTACTTTACAGGGTCTGCGTTAGCTCACCCAACCTCACCAAACCTCTCAGCCCCAAGAGTGTCCACCCTTATGTCTCAATCAGCTGTGGGTCTAGATATGGTCAATCCAGGTGGCATCGCAGCCCCTGAACGAATTTTGTAAGAATTTCTCTCTCTTTCACTGTCTTTGTTTCACGGGTTTTTAAAAGTAATTGATTTTTATAATAGGGTTTAGCTGCTTTGCACTGCTGTGTTTATGCCGCTTTTCACCCACTTGACTCACTTACAGAGAGATATCAATACATAGGTTTTAAGATTCTTACTAGTCAGATATATTCTTGGGCGGTGAATAGGGGGCGTTGAGTCCAGTTCACTGAGCAAGGAGTAGGTCTTGTCTATTACATATTGGGTTTATGGAACGGTATCTGAGCTAATTTGAAACCCTTGTTTTATGCATCACCCCACCTCACCTTTCCCGTTAAGCAGCCATAGTGTGTTTTCTAAACGTGCGACTCTGTTCTGTTTTGTAATTCAGTTCAAGGGTAGCGGTTTTTACATTCTCTCTGTAAGTGATATCTTATGATAAGTGTCTTTTTCTGTGTGACTTATTTCACTTAGAATCGTCGTACCTAAATCCACTCATCATGCTGCTCCTAGCCTTATGACGTTGATTTCATGGCTGAGTGATATTCCATTGTACATAAGGACCACAACTTCTTTATCCATTCTTCTCTTTCCTGGGATGTTTAAGGTGTAACGAAGTGGAGGTTCTTGTCAACAGAGCAGCCCTAAACTTTGGGGTGCCTGTGTCTTGCTGATTTTTAGTTTTCCCAATTTATACGCCCATGAGTGGAAGTGCCCTATGCTCTCTAAGCTGAGTTTTTTAGATGTTTCAGGACACACCGTACACTTCTCCAGAGTGGCTGTTGGCAATTTACAGCCCGCCCATCAGCGTAGCAAGGCTCCCATTTCTCCATGGCCTGTCCTGCATTTCTGGTTTTGACACTTTATTCAGCATGGCCCTTTTGACCGATGGGAAGCGAGACTTCTTTGTAGCGCTGATTTGCCTTTCCAGGTTGCTTGGTTGGCCAAAAAGGGCGTATGCGTTTTTTCCTGAATATATTCAGGAAAAAACGCATACGCCCTTTTTGGCCAAGGGCATCATTGTCGAGGTTTTGCCGCTTTTCCTGTGCTTTAAAGGTGATTCGAATCTACCTCCTGAAATCTGTTTCCTGCAATTCTGCCTTGCTTTCAAATCCTCATCGTTGCCTTCCTTCCATATATTTGTGGACGAGAGTTATCATTTCTACCTCTGCAGGTTTGTGAATTGCAGTGCCCCTGAGCTCCATTTTTTAACTCGTTTTCTTGGGAGCTGGCCGCAAAAGCGCAGGATTGCTTCAGGCCCTATTCTGGCTCCGGGCGGCAGGCTGAGCCTGTCGTTAATTCTTCTTCCTGATGGGAAAATAGAGTGACTTGTGCCTGTCCCAACACCTAGAGCTAGTCTCTCATTGGTTCCCCCTCTTCCCGTTCATCCTCAGGACAAATTGCAACCTGTACGGAACAGGAGGTTAAAGGTGCTGATTCTCCCAGGAGGGAGATTGCTAGTAAAGCGGCTGGAATGGCGAACCGGAGCACAAGGAGATGAGAAATGAGGTGCGTTTTAGAAACCTTTCCCGGTCACACGGTGTACCATCTTCTGGGTTTCTCGTGCGTATTTTCGATGTAGGAAGATGCCCTTGAACCTGGAGATTTGGGACCCATGGGATGGGTACCACGCCGTATTACTTTAAAGGGTCTGCGTTTGCTCACCCAACCTCACCAAACCTCTCAGCCCCAAGAGTGTCCACCCTTATGTCTCAGTCATCTGTGGGTCTAGATATGGTCAATCCAGGTGGCATCGCAGCCCCTGAACGAATTTTGTAAGAATTTCTCTCTCTTTCACTGTCTTTGTTTCACGGGTTTTTAAAAGTAATTGATTTTTATAATGGGGTTTAGCTGCTTTGCACTGCTGTGTTTATGCCGCTTTACACCTACTTGACTCACTTACAGAGAGATATCAATACATACGTTTTAAGATTCTTACTAGTCAGATATATTCTTGGGCGGTGAATAGGGGTTGTTGAGTCCAGTTCACTGAGCAAGGAGTAGGTCTTGTCTATTACATATTGGGTTTATGGAACGGTATCAGAGCTAATTTGAAACCCTTGTTTTATGCATCACCCCACCTCACCTTTCCCGTTAAGCAGCCATAGTATGTTTCCTAAACGTGCGACTCTGTTCTGTTTTGTAATTCAGTTCAAGGGTAGCGGTTTTTACATTCCCTCTGTAAGTGATATCTTATGATAAGTGTCTTTTTCTGTGTGACTTATTTCACTTAGAATCGTCGTACCTAAATCCACTCATCATGCTGCTCCTAGCCTTATGACGTTGATTTCATGGCTGAGTGATATTCCATTGTACATAAGGACCACAACTTCTTTATCCATTCTTCTCTTTCCTGGGATGTTTCAGGTGTAACGAAGTGGAGGTTCTTGTCAACAGAGCAGCCCTAAACTTTGGGGTGCCTGTGTCTTGCTGATTTTTAGTTTTCCCAATTTATACGCCCATGAGTGGAAGTGCCCTATGCTCTCTAAGCTGAGTTTTTTAGATGTTTCAGGACACACCGTACACTTCTCCAGAGTGGCTGTTGGCAATTTACAGCCCGCCCATCAGCGTAGCAAGGCTCCCATTTCTCCATGGCCTGTCCTGCATTTCTGGTTTTGACACTTTATTCAGCATGGCCCTTTTGACCGATGGGAAGCGAGACTTCTTTGTAGCGCTGATTTGCCTTTCCAGGTTGCTTGGTTGGCCAAAAAGGGCGTATGCGTTTTTTCCTGAATATATTCAGGAAAAAACGCATACGCCCTTTTTGGCCAAGGGCATCATTGTCGAGGTTTTGCCGCTTTTCCTGTGCTTTAAAGGCGATTCGAATCTACCTCCTGAAATCGGTTTCCTGCAATTCTGCCTTGCTTTCAAATCCTCTTCGTAGCCTTCCCTCCATATATTTGTGGACGAAAGTTATCATTTCTAACTCTGCAGGTTTGTGAATTGCAGTGCCCCTGAGCTCCATTTTTCAACTCGCTTTCTTGGGAGCTGGCCGCAAAAGCGCAGGATTGCTTCAGACCCTATTCTGGCTCCGGGCGGCAGGCTGAGCCTGTGGTTAATTCTGCTACCTGATGGGAAAATAGAGTGACCTGTGCCTGTCCCAACACCTAGAGCTAGTCTCTCATTGGTTCCCCCTCTTCCCGTTCATCCTCAGGACAAATTGCAACGTGTACGGAACAGGAGGTTAAAGGCGCTGATTCTCCAAGGAGGGAGATTGCTAGTAAAGCGGCTGGAATGGCGAACCGGAGCACAAGGAGATGAGAAATGAGGTGCGTTTTAGAAACCTTTCCCGGTCACACGGTGTACCATCTTCTGGGTTGCTCGTGCATGTTTTCGACGTAGGAAGATGCCCATGAACCTGGAGATTTGGGACCCATGGGATGGGTACCACGCCGTATTACTTTAAAGGGTCTGCGTTTGCTCACCCAACCTCACCAAACCTCTCAGCCCCAAGAGTGTCCACCCTTATGTCTCAGTCATCTGTGGGTCTAGATATGGTCAATCCAGGTGGCATCGCAGCCCCTGAACGAATTTTGTAAGAATTTCTCTCTCTTTCACTGTCTTTGTTTCACGGGTTTTTAAAAGTAATTGATTTTTATAATGGGGTTTAGCTGCTTTGCACTGCTGTGTTTATGCCGCTTTACACCTACTTGACTCACTTACAGAGAGATATCAATACATAGGTTTTAAGATTCTTACTAGTCAGATATATTCTTGGGCGGTGAATAGGGGGCGTTGAGTCCAGTTCACTGAGCAAGGAGTAGGTCTTGTCTATTACATATTGGGTTTATGGAACGGTATCTGAGCTAATTTGAAACCCTTGTTTTATGCATCACCCCACCTCACCTTTCCCGTTAAGCAGCCATAGTGTGTTTTCTAAACGTGCGACTCTGTTCTGTTTTGTAATTCAGTTCAAGGGTAGCGGTTTTTACATTCTCTCTGTAAGTGATATCTTATGATAAGTGTCTTTCTGTGTGACTTATTTCACTTAGAATCGTCGTACCTAAATCCACTCATCATGCTGCTCCTAGCCTTATGACGTTGATTTCATGGCTGAGTGATATTCCATTGTACATAAGGACCACAACTTCTTTATCCATTCTTCTCTTTCCTGGGATGTTTCAGGTGTAACGAAGTGGAGGTTCTTGTCAACAGAGCAGCCCTAAACTTTGGGGTGCCTGTGTCTTGCTGATTTTTAGTTTTCCCAATTTATACGCCCATGAGTGGAAGTGCCCTATGCTCTCTAAGCTGAGTTTTTTAGATGTTTCAGGACACACCGTACACTTCTCCAGAGTGGCTGTTGGCAATTTACAGCCCGCCCATCAGCGTAGCAAGGCTCCCATTTCTCCATGGCCTGTCCTGCATTTCTGGTTTTGACACTTTATTCAGCATGGCCCTTTTGACCGATGGGAAGCGAGACTTCTTTGTAGCGCTGATTTGCCTTTCCAGGTTGCTTGGTTGGCCAAAAAGGGCGTATGCGTTTTTTCCTGAATATATTCAGGAAAAAACGCATACGCCCTTTTTGGCCAAGGGCATCATTGTCGAGGTTTTGCCGCTTTTCCTGTGCTTTAAAGGCGATTCGAATCTACCTCCTGAAATCTGTTTCCTGCAATTCTGCCTTGCTTTCAAATCCTCTTCGTAGCCTTCCCTCCATATATTTGTGGACGAGAGTTATCATTTCTAACTCTGCAGGTTTGTGAATTGCAGTGCCCCTGAGCTCCATTTTTCAACTCGCTTTCTTGGGAGCTGGCCGCAAAAGCGCAGGATTGCTTCAGGCCCTATTCTGGCTCCGGGCGGCAGGCTGAGCCTGTGGTTAATTCTGCTACCTGATGGGAAAATAGAGTGACCTGTGCCTGTCCCAACACCTAGAGCTAGTCTCTCATTGGTTCCCCCTCTTCCCGTTCATCCTCAGGACAAATTGCAACGTGTACGGAACAGGAGGTTAAAGGCGCTGATTCTCCAAGGAGGGAGATTGCTAGTAAAGCGGCTGGAATGGCGAACCGGAGCACAAGGAGATGAGAAATGAGGTGCGTTTTAGAAACCTTTCCCGGTCACACGGTGTACCATCTTCTGGGTTGCTCGTGCATGTTTTCGACGTAGGAAGATGCCCATGAACCTGGAGATTTGGGACCCATGGGATGGGTACCACGCCGTATTACTTTACAGGGTCTGCGTTTGCTCACCCAACCTCACCAAACCTCTCAGCCCCAAGAGTGTCCACCCTTATGTCTCAGTCATCTGTGGGTCTAGATATGGTCAATCCAGGTGGCATCGCAGCCCCTGAACGAATTTTGTAAGAATTTCTCTCTCTTTCACTGTCTTTGTTTCACGGGTTTTTAAAAGTAATTGATTTTTATAATGGGGTTTAGCTGCTTTGCACTGCTGTGTTTATGCCGGTTTACACCTACTTGACTCACTTACAGAGAGATATCAATACATAGGTTTTAAGATTCTTACTAGTCAGATATATTCTTGGGCGGTGAATAGGGGGCGTTGAGTCCAGTTCACTGAGCAAGGAGTAGGTCTTGTCTATTACATATTGGGTTTATGGAACGGTATCTGAGCTAATTTGAAACCCTTGTTTTATGCATCACCCCACCTCACCTTTCCCGTTAAGCAGCCATAGTGTGTTTTCTAAACGTGCGACTCTGTTCTGTTTTGTAATTCAGTTCAAGGGTAGCGGTTTTTACATTCTCTCTGTAAGTGATATCTTATGATAAGTGTCTTTTTCTGTGTGACTTATTTCACTTAGAATCGTCGTACCTAAATCCACTCATCATGCTGCTCCTAGCCTTATGACGTTGATTTCATGGCTGAGTGATATTCCATTGTACATAAGGACCACAACTTCTTTATCCATTCTTCTCTTTCCTGGGATGTTTAAGGTGTAACGAAGTGGAGGTTCTTGTCAACAGAGCAGCCCTAAACTTTGGGGTGCCTGTGTCTTGCTGATTTTTAGTTTTCCCAATTTATACGCCCATGAGTGGAAGTGCCCTATGCTCTCTAAGCTGAGTTTTTTAGATGTTTCAGGACACACCGTACACTTCTCCAGAGTGGCTGTTGGCAATTTACAGCCCGCCCATCAGCGTAGCAAGGCTCCCATTTCTCCATGGCCTGTCCTGCATTTCTGGTTTTGACACTTTATTCAGCATGGCCCTTTTGACCGATGGGAAGCGAGACTTCTTTGTAGCGCTGATTTGCCTTTCCAGGTTGCTTGGTTGGCCAAAAAGGGCGTATGCGTTTTTTCCTGAATATATTCAGGAAAAAACGCATACGCCCTTTTTGGCCAAGGGCATCATTGTCGAGGTTTTGCCGCTTTTCCTGTGCTTTAAAGGCGATTCGAATCTACCTCCTGAAATCTGTTTCCTGCAATTCTGCCTTGCTTTCAAATCCTCTTCGTAGCCTTCCCTCCATATATTTGTGGACGAGAGTTATCATTTCTAACTCTGCAGGTTTGTGAATTGCAGTGCCCCTGAGCTCCATTTTTCAACTCGCTTTCTTGGGAGCTGGCCGCAAAAGCGCAGGATTGCTTCAGGCCCTATTCTGGCTCCGGGCGGCAGGCTGAGCCTGTGGTTAATTCTGCTACCTGATGGGAAAATAGAGTGACCTGTGCCTGTCCCAACACCTAGAGCTAGTCTCTCATTGGTTCCCCCTCTTCCCGTTCATCCTCAGGACAAATTGCAACGTGTACGGAACAGGAGGTTAAAGGCGCTGATTCTCCAAGGAGGGAGATTGCTAGTAAAGCGGCTGGAATGGCGAACCGGAGCACAAGGAGATGAGAAATGAGGTGCGTTTTAGAAACCTTTCCCGGTCACACGGTGTACCATCTTCTGGGTTTCTCGTGCATGTTTTCGACGTAGGAAGATGCCCTTGACCCTGGAGATTTGGGACCCATGGGATGGGTACCACGCCGTATTACTTTACAGGGTCTGCGTTAGCTCACCCAACCTCACCAAACCTCTCAGCCCCAAGAGTGTCCACCCTTATGTCTCAATCAGCTGTGGGTCTAGATATGGTCAATCCAGGTGGCATCGCAGCCCCTGAACGAATTTTGTAAGAATTTCTCTCTCTTTCACTGTCTTTGTTTCACGGGTTTTTAAAAGTAATTGATTTTTATAATAGGGTTTAGCTGCTTTGCACTGCTGTGTTTATGCCGCTTTTCACCCACTTGACTCACTTACAGAGAGATATCAATACATAGGTTTTAAGATTCTTACTAGTCAGATATATTCTTGGGCGGTGAATAGGGGGCGTTGAGTCCAGTTCACTGAGCAAGGAGTAGGTCTTGTCTATTACATATTGGGTTTATGGAACGGTATCTGAGCTAATTTGAAACCCTTGTTTTATGCATCACCCCACCTCACCTTTCCCGTTAAGCAGCCATAGTGTGTTTTCTAAACGTGCGACTCTGTTCTGTTTTGTAATTCAGTTCAAGGGTAGCGGTTTTTACATTCTCTCTGTAAGTGATATCTTATGATAAGTGTCTTTTTCTGTGTGACTTATTTCACTTAGAATCGTCGTACCTAAATCCACTCATCATGCTGCTCCTAGCCTTATGACGTTGATTTCATGGCTGAGTGATATTCCATTGTACATAAGGACCACAACTTCTTTATCCATTCTTCTCTTTCCTGGGATGTTTAAGGTGTAACGAAGTGGAGGTTCTTGTCAACAGAGCAGCCCTAAACTTTGGGGTGCCTGTGTCTTGCTGATTTTTAGTTTTCCCAATTTATACGCCCATGAGTGGAAGTGCCCTATGCTCTCTAAGCTGAGTTTTTTAGATGTTTCAGGACACACCGTACACTTCTCCAGAGTGGCTGTTGGCAATTTACAGCCCGCCCATCAGCGTAGCAAGGCTCCCATTTCTCCATGGCCTGTCCTGCATTTCTGGTTTTGACACTTTATTCAGCATGGCCCTTTTGACCGATGGGAAGCGAGACTTCTTTGTAGCGCTGATTTGCCTTTCCAGGTTGCTTGGTTGGCCAAAAAGGGCGTATGCGTTTTTTCCTGAATATATTCAGGAAAAAACGCATACGCCCTTTTTGGCCAAGGGCATCATTGTCGAGGTTTTGCCGCTTTTCCTGTGCTTTAAAGGCGATTCGAATCTACCTCCTGGAATCGGTTTCCTGCAATTCTGCCTTGCTTTCAAATCCTCTTCGTAGCCTTCCCTCCATATATTTGTGGACGAGAGTTATCATTTCTAACTCTGCAGGTTTGTGAATTGCAGTGCCCCTGAGCTCCATTTTTCAACTCGCTTTCTTGGGAGCTGGCCGCAAAAGCGCAGGATTGCTTCAGGCCCTATTCTGGCTCCGGGCGGCAGGCTGAGCCTGTGGTTAATTCTGCTACCTGATGGGAAAATAGAGTGACCTGTGCCTGTCCCAACACCTAGAGCTAGTCTCTCATTGGTTCCCCCTCTTCCCGTTCATCCTCAGGACAAATTGCAACGTGTACGGAACAGGAGGTTAAAGGCGCTGATTCTCCCAGGAGGGAGATTGCTAGTAAAGCGGCTGGAATGGCGAACCGGAGCACAAGGAGATGAGAAATGAGGTGCGTTTTAGAAACCTTTCCCGGTCACACGGTGTACCATCTTCTGGGTTTCTCGTGCGTGTTTTCGATGTAGGAAGATGCCCTTGAACCTGGAGATTTGGGACCCATGGGATGGGTACCACGCCGTATTACTTTAAAGGGTCTGCGTTTGCTCACCCAACCTCACCAAACCTCTCAGCCCCAAGAGTGTCCACCCTTATGTCTCAGTCATCTGTGGGTCTAGATATGGTCAATCCAGGTGGCATCGCAGCCCCTGAACGAATTTTGTAAGAATTTCTCTCTCTTTCACTGTCTTTGTTTCACGGGTTTTTAAAAGTAATTGATTTTTATAATGGGGTTTAGCTGCTTTGCACTGCTGTGTTTATGCCGCTTTACACCTACTTGACTCACTTACAGAGAGATATCAATACATACGTTTTAAGATTCTTACTAGTCAGATATATTCTTGGGCGGTGAATAGGGGTTGTTGAGTCCAGTTCACTGAGCAAGGAGTAGGTCTTGTCTATTACATATTGGGTTTATGGAACGGTATCAGAGCTAATTTGAAACCCTTGTTTTATGCATCACCCCACCTCACCTTTCCCGTTAAGCAGCCATAGTATGTTTCCTAAACGTGCGACTCTGTTCTGTTTTGTAATTCAGTTCAAGGGTAGCGGTTTTTACATTCCCTCTGTAAGTGATATCTTATGATAAGTGTCTTTTTCTGTGTGACTTATTTCACTTAGAATCGTCGTACCTAAATCCACTCATCATGCTGCTCCTAGCCTTATGACGTTGATTTCATGGCTGAGTGATATTCCATTGTACATAAGGACCACAACTTCTTTATCCATTCTTCTCTTTCCTGGGATGTTTCAGGTGTAACGAAGTGGAGGTTCTTGTCAACAGAGCAGCCCTAAACTTTGGGGTGCCTGTGTCTTGCTGATTTTTAGTTTTCCCAATTTATACGCCCATGAGTGGAAGTGCCCTATGCTCTCTAAGCTGAGTTTTTTAGATGTTTCAGGACACACCGTACACTTCTCCAGAGTGGCTGTTGGCAATTTACAGCCCGCCCATCAGCGTAGCAAGGCTCCCATTTCTCCATGGCCTGTCCTGCATTTCTGGTTTTGACACTTTATTCAGCATGGCCCTTTTGACCGATGGGAAGCGAGACTTCTTTGTAGCGCTGATTTGCCTTTCCAGGTTGCTTGGTTGGCCAAAAAGGGCGTATGCGTTTTTTCCTGAATATATTCAGGAAAAAACGCATACGCCCTTTTTGGCCAAGGGCATCATTGTCGAGGTTTTGCCGCTTTTCCTGTGCTTTAAAGGCGATTCGAATCTACCTCCTGAAATCGGTTTCCTGCAATTCTGCCTTGCTTTCAAATCCTCTTCGTAGCCTTCCCTCCATATATTTGTGGACGAAAGTTATCATTTCTAACTCTGCAGGTTTGTGAATTGCAGTGCCCCTGAGCTCCATTTTTCAACTCGCTTTCTTGGGAGCTGGCCGCAAAAGCGCAGGATTGCTTCAGACCCTATTCTGGCTCCGGGCGGCAGGCTGAGCCTGTGGTTAATTCTGCTACCTGATGGGAAAATAGAGTGACCTGTGCCTGTCCCAACACCTAGAGCTAGTCTCTCATTGGTTCCCCCTCTTCCCGTTCATCCTCAGGACAAATTGCAACGTGTACGGAACAGGAGGTTAAAGGCGCTGATTCTCCAAGGAGGGAGATTGCTAGTAAAGCGGCTGGAATGGCGAACCGGAGCACAAGGAGATGAGAAATGAGGTGCGTTTTAGAAACCTTTCCCGGTCACACGGTGTACCATCTTCTGGGTTGCTCGTGCATGTTTTCGACGTAGGAAGATGCCCATGAACCTGGAGATTTGGGACCCATGGGATGGGTACCACGCCGTATTACTTTAAAGGGTCTGCGTTTGCTCACCCAACCTCACCAAACCTCTCAGCCCCAAGAGTGTCCACCCTTATGTCTCAGTCATCTGTGGGTCTAGATATGGTCAATCCAGGTGGCATCGCAGCCCCTGAACGAATTTTGTAAGAATTTCTCTCTCTTTCACTGTCTTTGTTTCACGGGTTTTTAAAAGTAATTGATTTTTATAATGGGGTTTAGCTGCTTTGCACTGCTGTGTTTATGCCGCTTTTCACCCACTTGACTCACTTACAGAGAGATATCAATACATAGGTTTTAAGATTCTTACTAGTCAGATATATTCTTGGGCGGTGAATAGGGGGCGTTGAGTCCAGTTCACTGAGCAAGGAGTAGGTCTTGTCTATTACATATTGGGTTTATGGAACGGTATCTGAGCTAATTTGAAACCCTTGTTTTATGCATCACCCCACCTCACCTTTCCCGTTAAGCAGCCATAGTGTGTTTTCTAAACGTGCGACTCTGTTCTGTTTTGTAATTCAGTTCAAGGGTAGCGGTTTTTACATTCTCTCTGTAAGTGATATCTTATGATAAGTGTCTTTCTGTGTGACTTATTTCACTTAGAATCGTCGTACCTAAATCCACTCATCATGCTGCTCCTAGCCTTATGACGTTGATTTCATGGCTGAGTGATATTCCATTGTACATAAGGACCACAACTTCTTTATCCATTCTTCTCTTTCCTGGGATGTTTCAGGTGTAACGAAGTGGAGGTTCTTGTCAACAGAGCAGCCCTAAACTTTGGGGTGCCTGTGTCTTGCTGATTTTTAGTTTTCCCAATTTATACGCCCATGAGTGGAAGTGCCCTATGCTCTCTAAGCTGAGTTTTTTAGATGTTTCAGGACACACCGTACACTTCTCCAGAGTGGCTGTTGGCAATTTACAGCCCGCCCATCAGCGTAGCAAGGCTCCCATTTCTCCATGGCCTGTCCTGCATTTCTGGTTTTGACACTTTATTCAGCATGGCCCTTTTGACCGATGGGAAGCGAGACTTCTTTGTAGCGCTGATTTGCCTTTCCAGGTTGCTTGGTTGGCCAAAAAGGGCGTATGCGTTTTTTCCTGAATATATTCAGGAAAAAACGCATACGCCCTTTTTGGCCAAGGGCATCATTGTCGAGGTTTTGCCGCTTTTCCTGTGCTTTAAAGGCGATTCGAATCTACCTCCTGAAATCGGTTTCCTGCAATTCTGCCTTGCTTTCAAATCCTCTTCGTAGCCTTCCCTCCATATATTTGTGGACGAGAGTTATCATTTCTAACTCTGCAGGTTTGTGAATTGCAGTGCCCCTGAGCTCCATTTTTCAACTCGCTTTCTTGGGAGCTGGCCGCAAAAGCGCAGGATTGCTTCAGACCCTATTCTGGCTCCGGGCGGCAGGCTGAGCCTGTGGTTAATTCTGCTACCTGATGGGAAAATAGAGTGACCTGTGCCTGTCCCAACACCTAGAGCTAGTCTCTCATTGGTTCCCCCTCTTCCCGTTCATCCTCAGGACAAATTGCAACGTGTACGGAACAGGAGGTTAAAGGCGCTGATTCTCCAAGGAGGGAGATTGCTAGTAAAGCGGCTGGAATGGCGAACCGGAGCACAAGGAGATGAGAAATGAGGTGCGTTTTAGAAACCTTTCCCGGTCACACGGTGTACCATCTTCTGGGTTGCTCGTGCATGTTTTCGACGTAGGAAGATGCCCATGAACCTGGAGATTTGGGACCCATGGGATGGGTACCACGCCGTATTACTTTAAAGGGTCTGCGTTTGCTCACCCAACCTCACCAAACCTCTCAGCCCCAAGAGTGTCCACCCTTATGTCTCAGTCATCTGTGGGTCTAGATATGGTCAATCCAGGTGGCATCGCAGCCCCTGAACGAATTTTGTAAGAATTTCTCTCTCTTTCACTGTCTTTGTTTCACGGGTTTTTAAAAGTAATTGATTTTTATAATGGGGTTTAGCTGCTTTGCACTGCTGTGTTTATGCCGCTTTACACCTACTTGACTCACTTACAGAGAGATATCAATACATAGGTTTTAAGATTCTTACTAGTCAGATATATTCTTGGGCGGTGAATAGGGGGCGTTGAGTCCAGTTCACTGAGCAAGGAGTAGGTCTTGTCTATTACATATTGGGTTTATGGAACGGTATCTGAGCTAATTTGAAACCCTTGTTTTATGCATCACCCCACCTCACCTTTCCCGTTAAGCAGCCATAGTGTGTTTTCTAAACGTGCGACTCTGTTCTGTTTTGTAATTCAGTTCAAGGGTAGCGGTTTTTACATTCTCTCTGTAAGTGATATCTTATGATAAGTGTCTTTTTCTGTGTGACTTATTTCACTTAGAATCGTCGTACCTAAATCCACTCATCATGCTGCTCCTAGCCTTATGACGTTGATTTCATGGCTGAGTGATATTCCATTGTACATAAGGACCACAACTTCTTTATCCATTCTTCTCTTTCCTGGGATGTTTAAGGTGTAACGAAGTGGAGGTTCTTGTCAACAGAGCAGCCCTAAACTTTGGGGTGCCTGTGTCTTGCTGATTTTTAGTTTTCCCAATTTATACGCCCATGAGTGGAAGTGCCCTATGCTCTCTAAGCTGAGTTTTTTAGATGTTTCAGGACACACCGTACACTTCTCCAGAGTGGCTGTTGGCAATTTACAGCCCGCCCATCAGCGTAGCAAGGCTCCCATTTCTCCATGGCCTGTCCTGCATTTCTGGTTTTGACACTTTATTCAGCATGGCCCTTTTGACCGATGGGAAGCGAGACTTCTTTGTAGCGCTGATTTGCCTTTCCAGGTTGCTTGGTTGGCCAAAAAGGGCGTATGCGTTTTTTCCTGAATATATTCAGGAAAAAACGCATACGCCCTTTTTGGCCAAGGGCATCATTGTCGAGGTTTTGCCGCTTTTCCTGTGCTTTAAAGGCGATTCGAATCTACCTCCTGAAATCTGTTTCCTGCAATTCTGCCTTGCTTTCAAATCCTCTTCGTAGCCTTCCCTCCATATATTTGTGGACGAGAGTTATCATTTCTAACTCTGCAGGTTTGTGAATTGCAGTGCCCCTGAGCTCCATTTTTCAACTCGCTTTCTTGGGAGCTGGCCGCAAAAGCGCAGGATTGCTTCAGGCCCTATTCTGGCTCCGGGCGGCAGGCTGAGCCTGTGGTTAATTCTGCTACCTGATGGGAAAATAGAGTGACCTGTGCCTGTCCCAACACCTAGAGCTAGTCTCTCATTGGTTCCCCCTCTTCCCGTTCATCCTCAGGACAAATTGCAACGTGTACGGAACAGGAGGTTAAAGGCGCTGATTCTCCAAGGAGGGAGATTGCTAGTAAAGCGGCTGGAATGGCGAACCGGAGCACAAGGAGATGAGAAATGAGGTGCGTTTTAGAAACCTTTCCCGGTCACACGGTGTACCATCTTCTGGGTTTCTCGTGCATGTTTTCGACGTAGGAAGATGCCCTTGACCCTGGAGATTTGGGACCCATGGGATGGGTACCACGCCGTATTACTTTACAGGGTCTGCGTTAGCTCACCCAACCTCACCAAACCTCTCAGCCCCAAGAGTGTCCACCCTTATGTCTCAATCAGCTGTGGGTCTAGATATGGTCAATCCAGGTGGCATCGCAGCCCCTGAACGAATTTTGTAAGAATTTCTCTCTCTTTCACTGTCTTTGTTTCACGGGTTTTTAAAAGTAATTGATTTTTATAATAGGGTTTAGCTGCTTTGCACTGCTGTGTTTATGCCGCTTTTCACCCACTTGACTCACTTACAGAGAGATATCAATACATAGGTTTTAAGATTCTTACTAGTCAGATATATTCTTGGGCGGTGAATAGGGGGCGTTGAGTCCAGTTCACTGAGCAAGGAGTAGGTCTTGTCTATTACATATTGGGTTTATGGAACGGTATCTGAGCTAATTTGAAACCCTTGTTTTATGCATCACCCCACCTCACCTTTCCCGTTAAGCAGCCATAGTGTGTTTTCTAAACGTGCGACTCTGTTCTGTTTTGTAATTCAGTTCAAGGGTAGCGGTTTTTACATTCTCTCTGTAAGTGATATCTTATGATAAGTGTCTTTTTCTGTGTGACTTATTTCACTTAGAATCGTCGTACCTAAATCCACTCATCATGCTGCTCCTAGCCTTATGACGTTGATTTCATGGCTGAGTGATATTCCATTGTACATAAGGACCACAACTTCTTTATCCATTCTTCTCTTTCCTGGGATGTTTAAGGTGTAACGAAGTGGAGGTTCTTGTCAACAGAGCAGCCCTAAACTTTGGGGTGCCTGTGTCTTGCTGATTTTTAGTTTTCCCAATTTATACGCCCATGAGTGGAAGTGCCCTATGCTCTCTAAGCTGAGTTTTTTAGATGTTTCAGGACACACCGTACACTTCTCCAGAGTGGCTGTTGGCAATTTACAGCCCGCCCATCAGCGTAGCAAGGCTCCCATTTCTCCATGGCCTGTCCTGCATTTCTGGTTTTGACACTTTATTCAGCATGGCCCTTTTGACCGATGGGAAGCGAGACTTCTTTGTAGCGCTGATTTGCCTTTCCAGGTTGCTTGGTTGGCCAAAAAGGGCGTATGCGTTTTTTCCTGAATATATTCAGGAAAAAACGCATACGCCCTTTTTGGCCAAGGGCATCATTGTCGAGGTTTTGCCGCTTTTCCTGTGCTTTAAAGGCGATTCGAATCTACCTCCTGGAATCGGTTTCCTGCAATTCTGCCTTGCTTTCAAATCCTCTTCGTTGCCTTCCCTCCATATATTTGTGGACGAGAGTTATCATTTCTAACTCTGCAGGTTTGTGAATTGCAGTGCCCCTGAGCTCCATTTTTCAACTCGCTTTCTTGGGAGCTGGCCGCAAAAGCGCAGGATTGCTTCAGGCCCTATTCTGGCTCCGGGCGGCAGGCTGAGCCTGTGGTTAATTCTGCTACCTGATGGGAAAATAGAGTGACCTGTGCCTGTCCCAACACCTAGAGCTAGTCTCTCATTGGTTCCCCCTCTTCCCGTTCATCCTCAGGACAAATTGCAACGTGTACGGAACAGGAGGTTAAAGGCGCTGATTCTCCAAGGAGGGAGATTGCTAGTAAAGCGGCTGGAATGGCGAACCGGAGCACAAGGAGATGAGAAATGAGGTGCGTTTTAGAAACCTTTCCCGGTCACACGGTGTACCATCTTCTGGGTTGCTCGTGCATGTTTTCGACGTAGGAAGATGCCCATGAACCTGGAGATTTGGGACCCATGGGATGGGTACCACGCCGTATTACTTTACAGGGTCTGCGTTTGCTCACCCAACCTCACCAAACCTCTCAGCCCCAAGAGTGTCCACCCTTATGTCTCAGTCATCTGTGGGTCTAGATATGGTCAATCCAGGTGGCATCGCAGCCCCTGAACGAATTTTGTAAGAATTTCTCTCTCTTTCACTGTCTTTGTTTCACGGGTTTTTAAAAGTAATTGATTTTTATAATGGGGTTTAGCTGCTTTGCACTGCTGTGTTTATGCCGGTTTACACCTACTTGACTCACTTACAGAGAGATATCAATACATAGGTTTTAAGATTCTTACTAGTCAGATATATTCTTGGGCGGTGAATAGGGGGCGTTGAGTCCAGTTCACTGAGCAAGGAGTAGGTCTTGTCTATTACATATTGGGTTTATGGAACGGTATCTGAGCTAATTTGAAACCCTTGTTTTATGCATCACCCCACCTCACCTTTCCCGTTAAGCAGCCATAGTGTGTTTTCTAAACGTGCGACTCTGTTCTGTTTTGTAATTCAGTTCAAGGGTAGCGGTTTTTACATTCTCTCTGTAAGTGATATCTTATGATAAGTGTCTTTTTCTGTGTGACTTATTTCACTTAGAATCGTCGTACCTAAATCCACTCATCATGCTGCTCCTAGCCTTATGACGTTGATTTCATGGCTGAGTGATATTCCATTGTACATAAGGACCACAACTTCTTTATCCATTCTTCTCTTTCCTGGGATGTTTAAGGTGTAACGAAGTGGAGGTTCTTGTCAACAGAGCAGCCCTAAACTTTGGGGTGCCTGTGTCTTGCTGATTTTTAGTTTTCCCAATTTATACGCCCATGAGTGGAAGTGCCCTATGCTCTCTAAGCTGAGTTTTTTAGATGTTTCAGGACACACCGTACACTTCTCCAGAGTGGCTGTTGGCAATTTACAGCCCGCCCATCAGCGTAGCAAGGCTCCCATTTCTCCATGGCCTGTCCTGCATTTCTGGTTTTGACACTTTATTCAGCATGGCCCTTTTGACCGATGGGAAGCGAGACTTCTTTGTAGCGCTGATTTGCCTTTCCAGGTTGCTTGGTTGGCCAAAAAGGGCGTATGCGTTTTTTCCTGAATATATTCAGGAAAAAACGCATACGCCCTTTTTGGCCAAGGGCATCATTGTCGAGGTTTTGCCGCTTTTCCTGTGCTTTAAAGGCGATTCGAATCTACCTCCTGAAATCTGTTTCCTGCAATTCTGCCTTGCTTTCAAATCCTCTTCGTAGCCTTCCCTCCATATATTTGTGGACGAGAGTTATCATTTCTAACTCTGCAGGTTTGTGAATTGCAGTGCCCCTGAGCTCCATTTTTCAACTCGCTTTCTTGGGAGCTGGCCGCAAAAGCGCAGGATTGCTTCAGGCCCTATTCTGGCTCCGGGCGGCAGGCTGAGCCTGTGGTTAATTCTGCTACCTGATGGGAAAATAGAGTGACCTGTGCCTGTCCCAACACCTAGAGCTAGTCTCTCATTGGTTCCCCCTCTTCCCGTTCATCCTCAGGACAAATTGCAACGTGTACGGAACAGGAGGTTAAAGGCGCTGATTCTCCAAGGAGGGAGATTGCTAGTAAAGCGGCTGGAATGGCGAACCGGAGCACAAGGAGATGAGAAATGAGGTGCGTTTTAGAAACCTTTCCCGGTCACACGGTGTACCATCTTCTGGGTTTCTCGTGCATGTTTTCGACGTAGGAAGATGCCCTTGACCCTGGAGATTTGGGACCCATGGGATGGGTACCACGCCGTATTACTTTACAGGGTCTGCGTTAGCTCACCCAACCTCACCAAACCTCTCAGCCCCAAGAGTGTCCACCCTTATGTCTCAATCAGCTGTGGGTCTAGATATGGTCAATCCAGGTGGCATCGCAGCCCCTGAACGAATTTTGTAAGAATTTCTCTCTCTTTCACTGTCTTTGTTTCACGGGTTTTTAAAAGTAATTGATTTTTATAATAGGGTTTAGCTGCTTTGCACTGCTGTGTTTATGCCGCTTTTCACCCACTTGACTCACTTACAGAGAGATATCAATACATAGGTTTTAAGATTCTTACTAGTCAGATATATTCTTGGGCGGTGAATAGGGGGCGTTGAGTCCAGTTCACTGAGCAAGGAGTAGGTCTTGTCTATTACATATTGGGTTTATGGAACGGTATCTGAGCTAATTTGAAACCCTTGTTTTATGCATCACCCCACCTCACCTTTCCCGTTAAGCAGCCATAGTGTGTTTTCTAAACGTGCGACTCTGTTCTGTTTTGTAATTCAGTTCAAGGGTAGCGGTTTTTACATTCTCTCTGTAAGTGATATCTTATGATAAGTGTCTTTTTCTGTGTGACTTATTTCACTTAGAATCGTCGTACCTAAATCCACTCATCATGCTGCTCCTAGCCTTATGACGTTGATTTCATGGCTGAGTGATATTCCATTGTACATAAGGACCACAACTTCTTTATCCATTCTTCTCTTTCCTGGGATGTTTAAGGTGTAACGAAGTGGAGGTTCTTGTCAACAGAGCAGCCCTAAACTTTGGGGTGCCTGTGTCTTGCTGATTTTTAGTTTTCCCAATTTATACGCCCATGAGTGGAAGTGCCCTATGCTCTCTAAGCTGAGTTTTTTAGATGTTTCAGGACACACCGTACACTTCTCCAGAGTGGCTGTTGGCAATTTACAGCCCGCCCATCAGCGTAGCAAGGCTCCCATTTCTCCATGGCCTGTCCTGCATTTCTGGTTTTGACACTTTATTCAGCATGGCCCTTTTGACCGATGGGAAGCGAGACTTCTTTGTAGCGCTGATTTGCCTTTCCAGGTTGCTTGGTTGGCCAAAAAGGGCGTATGCGTTTTTTCCTGAATATATTCAGGAAAAAACGCATACGCCCTTTTTGGCCAAGGGCATCATTGTCGAGGTTTTGCCGCTTTTCCTGTGCTTTAAAGGCGATTCGAATCTACCTCCTGGAATCGGTTTCCTGCAATTCTGCCTTGCTTTCAAATCCTCTTCGTAGCCTTCCCTCCATATATTTGTGGACGAGAGTTATCATTTCTAACTCTGCAGGTTTGTGAATTGCAGTGCCCCTGAGCTCCATTTTTCAACTCGCTTTCTTGGGAGCTGGCCGCAAAAGCGCAGGATTGCTTCAGGCCCTATTCTGGCTCCGGGCGGCAGGCTGAGCCTGTGGTTAATTCTGCTACCTGATGGGAAAATAGAGTGACCTGTGCCTGTCCCAACACCTAGAGCTAGTCTCTCATTGGTTCCCCCTCTTCCCGTTCATCCTCAGGACAAATTGCAACGTGTACGGAACAGGAGGTTAAAGGCGCTGATTCTCCCAGGAGGGAGATTGCTAGTAAAGCGGCTGGAATGGCGAACCGGAGCACAAGGAGATGAGAAATGAGGTGCGTTTTAGAAACCTTTCCCGGTCACACGGTGTACCATCTTCTGGGTTTCTCGTGCGTGTTTTCGATGTAGGAAGATGCCCTTGAACCTGGAGATTTGGAACCCATGGGATGGGTACCACGCCGTATTACTTTAAAGGGTCTGCGTTTGCTCACCCAACCTCACCAAACCTCTCAGCCCCAAGAGTGTCCACCCTTATGTCTCAGTCATCTGTGGGTCTAGATATGGTCAATCCAGGTGGCATCGCAGCCCCTGAACGAATTTTGTAAGAATTTCTCTCTCTTTCACTGTCTTTGTTTCACGGGTTTTTAAAAGTAATTGATTTTTATAATGGGGTTTAGCTGCTTTGCACTGCTGTGTTTATGCCGCTTTACACCTACTTGACTCACTTACAGAGAGATATCAATACATACGTTTTAAGATTCTTACTAGTCAGATATATTCTTGGGCGGTGAATAGGGGTTGTTGAGTCCAGTTCACTGAGCAAGGAGTAGGTCTTGTCTATTACATATTGGGTTTATGGAACGGTATCAGAGCTAATTTGAAACCCTTGTTTTATGCATCACCCCACCTCACCTTTCCCGTTAAGCAGCCATAGTATGTTTCCTAAACGTGCGACTCTGTTCTGTTTTGTAATTCAGTTCAAGGGTAGCGGTTTTTACATTCCCTCTGTAAGTGATATCTTATGATAAGTGTCTTTTTCTGTGTGACTTATTTCACTTAGAATCGTCGTACCTAAATCCACTCATCATGCTGCTCCTAGCCTTATGACGTTGATTTCATGGCTGAGTGATATTCCATTGTACATAAGGACCACAACTTCTTTATCCATTCTTCTCTTTCCTGGGATGTTTCAGGTGTAACGAAGTGGAGGTTCTTGTCAACAGAGCAGCCCTAAACTTTGGGGTGCCTGTGTCTTGCTGATTTTTAGTTTTCCCAATTTATACGCCCATGAGTGGAAGTGCCCTATGCTCTCTAAGCTGAGTTTTTTAGATGTTTCAGGACACACCGTACACTTCTCCAGAGTGGCTGTTGGCAATTTACAGCCCGCCCATCAGCGTAGCAAGGCTCCCATTTCTCCATGGCCTGTCCTGCATTTCTGGTTTTGACACTTTATTCAGCATGGCCCTTTTGACCGATGGGAAGCGAGACTTCTTTGTAGCGCTGATTTGCCTTTCCAGGTTGCTTGGTTGGCCAAAAAGGGCGTATGCGTTTTTTCCTGAATATATTCAGGAAAAAACGCATACGCCCTTTTTGGCCAAGGGCATCATTGTCGAGGTTTTGCCGCTTTTCCTGTGCTTTAAAGGCGATTCGAATCTACCTCCTGAAATCGGTTTCCTGCAATTCTGCCTTGCTTTCAAATCCTCTTCGTAGCCTTCCCTCCATATATTTGTGGACGAAAGTTATCATTTCTAACTCTGCAGGTTTGTGAATTGCAGTGCCCCTGAGCTCCATTTTTCAACTCGCTTTCTTGGGAGCTGGCCGCAAAAGCGCAGGATTGCTTCAGACCCTATTCTGGCTCCGGGCGGCAGGCTGAGCCTGTGGTTAATTCTGCTACCTGATGGGAAAATAGAGTGACCTGTGCCTGTCCCAACACCTAGAGCTAGTCTCTCATTGGTTCCCCCTCTTCCCGTTCATCCTCAGGACAAATTGCAACGTGTACGGAACAGGAGGTTAAAGGCGCTGATTCTCCAAGGAGGGAGATTGCTAGTAAAGCGGCTGGAATGGCGAACCGGAGCACAAGGAGATGAGAAATGAGGTGCGTTTTAGAAACCTTTCCCGGTCACACGGTGTACCATCTTCTGGGTTGCTCGTGCATGTTTTCGACGTAGGAAGATGCCCATGAACCTGGAGATTTGGGACCCATGGGATGGGTACCACGCCGTATTACTTTAAAGGGTCTGCGTTTGCTCACCCAACCTCACCAAACCTCTCAGCCCCAAGAGTGTCCACCCTTATGTCTCAGTCATCTGTGGGTCTAGATATGGTCAATCCAGGTGGCATCGCAGCCCCTGAACGAATTTTGTAAGAATTTCTCTCTCTTTCACTGTCTTTGTTTCACGGGTTTTTAAAAGTAATTGATTTGTATAATGGGGTTTAGCTGCTTTGCACTGCTGTGTTTATGCCGCTTTTCACCCACTTGACTCACTTACAGAGAGATATCAATACATAGGTTTTAAGATTCTTACTAGTCAGATATATTCTTGGGCGGTGAATAGGGGGCGTTGAGTCCAGTTCACTGAGCAAGGAGTAGGTCTTGTCTATTACATATTGGGTTTATGGAACGGTATCTGAGCTAATTTGAAACCCTTGTTTTATGCATCACCCCACCTCACCTTTCCCGTTAAGCAGCCATAGTGTGTTTTCTAAACGTGCGACTCTGTTCTGTTTTGTAATTCAGTTCAAGGGTAGCGGTTTTTACATTCTCTCTGTAAGTGATATCTTATGATAAGTGTCTTTTTCTGTGTGACTTATTTCACTTAGAATCGTCGTACCTAAATCCACTCATCATGCTGCTCCTAGCCTTATGACGTTGATTTCATGGCTGAGTGATATTCCATTGTACATAAGGACCACAACTTCTTTATCCATTCTTCTCTTTCCTGGGATGTTTAAGGTGTAACGAAGTGGAGGTTCTTGTCAACAGAGCAGCCCTAAACTTTGGGGTGCCTGTGTCTTGCTGATTTTTAGTTTTCCCAATTTATACGCCCATGAGTGGAAGTGCCCTATGCTCTCTAAGCTGAGTTTTTTAGATGTTTCAGGACACACCGTACACTTCTCCAGAGTGGCTGTTGGCAATTTACAGCCCGCCCATCAGCGTAGCAAGGCTCCCATTTCTCCATGGCCTGTCCTGCATTTCTGGTTTTGACACTTTATTCAGCATGGCCCTTTTGACCGATGGGAAGCGAGACTTCTTTGTAGCGCTGATTTGCCTTTCCAGGTTGCTTGGTTGGCCAAAAAGGGCGTATGCGTTTTTTCCTGAATATATTCAGGAAAAAACGCATACGCCCTTTTTGGCCAAGGGCATCATTGTCGAGGTTTTGCCGCTTTTCCTGTGCTTTAAAGGCGATTCGAATCTACCTCCTGAAATCTGTTTCCTGCAATTCTGCCTTGCTTTCAAATCCTCTTCGTAGCCTTCCCTCCATATATTTGTGGACGAGAGTTATCATTTCTAACTCTGCAGGTTTGTGAATTGCAGTGCCCCTGAGCTCCATTTTTCAACTCGCTTTCTTGGGAGCTGGCCGCAAAAGCGCAGGATTGCTTCAGGCCCTATTCTGGCTCCGGGCGGCAGGCTGAGCCTGTGGTTAATTCTGCTACCTGATGGGAAAATAGAGTGACCTGTGCCTGTCCCAACACCTAGAGCTAGTCTCTCATTGGTTCCCCCTCTTCCCGTTCATCCTCAGGACAAATTGCAACGTGTACGGAACAGGAGGTTAAAGGCGCTGATTCTCCCAGGAGGGAGATTGCTAGTAAAGCGGCTGGAATGGCGAACCGGAGCACAAGGAGATGAGAAATGAGGTGCGTTTTAGAAACCTTTCCCGGTCACACGGTGTACCATCTTCTGGGTTTCTCGTGCATGTTTTCGACGTAGGAAGATGCCCTTGACCCTGGAGATTTGGGACCCATGGGATGGGTACCACGCCGTATTACTTTACAGGGTCTGCGTTAGCTCACCCAACCTCACCAAACCTCTCAGCCCCAAGAGTGTCCACCCTTATGTCTCAATCAGCTGTGGGTCTAGATATGGTCAATCCAGGTGGCATCGCAGCCCCTGAACGAATTTTGTAAGAATTTCTCTCTCTTTCACTGTCTTTGTTTCACGGGTTTTTAAAAGTAATTGATTTTTATAATAGGGTTTAGCTGCTTTGCACTGCTGTGTTTATGCCGCTTTTCACCCACTTGACTCACTTACAGAGAGATATCAATACATAGGTTTTAAGATTCTTACTAGTCAGATATATTCTTGGGCGGTGAATAGGGGGCGTTGAGTCCAGTTCACTGAGCAAGGAGTAGGTCTTGTCTATTACATATTGGGTTTATGGAACGGTATCTGAGCTAATTTGAAACCCTTGTTTTATGCATCACCCCACCTCACCTTTCCCGTTAAGCAGCCATAGTGTGTTTTCTAAACGTGCGACTCTGTTCTGTTTTGTAATTCAGTTCAAGGGTAGCGGTTTTTACATTCTCTCTGTAAGTGATATCTTATGATAAGTGTCTTTTTCTGTGTGACTTATTTCACTTAGAATCGTCGTACCTAAATCCACTCATCATGCTGCTCCTAGCCTTATGACGTTGATTTCATGGCTGAGTGATATTCCATTGTACATAAGGACCACAACTTCTTTATCCATTCTTCTCTTTCCTGGGATGTTTAAGGTGTAACGAAGTGGAGGTTCTTGTCAACAGAGCAGCCCTAAACTTTGGGGTGCCTGTGTCTTGCTGATTTTTAGTTTTCCCAATTTATACGCCCATGAGTGGAAGTGCCCTATGCTCTCTAAGCTGAGTTTTTTAGATGTTTCAGGACACACCGTACACTTCTCCAGAGTGGCTGTTGGCAATTTACAGCCCGCCCATCAGCGTAGCAAGGCTCCCATTTCTCCATGGCCTGTCCTGCATTTCTGGTTTTGACACTTTATTCAGCATGGCCCTTTTGACCGATGGGAAGCGAGACTTCTTTGTAGCGCTGATTTGCCTTTCCAGGTTGCTTGGTTGGCCAAAAAGGGCGTATGCGTTTTTTCCTGAATATATTCAGGAAAAAACGCATACGCCCTTTTTGGCCAAGGGCATCATTGTCGAGGTTTTGCCGCTTTTCCTGTGCTTTAAAGGCGATTCGAATCTACCTCCTGGAATCGGTTTCCTGCAATTCTGCCTTGCTTTCAAATCCTCTTCGTTGCCTTCCCTCCATATATTTGTGGACGAGAGTTATCATTTCTAACTCTGCAGGTTTGTGAATTGCAGTGCCCCTGAGCTCCATTTTTCAACTCGCTTTCTTGGGAGCTGGCCGCAAAAGCGCAGGATTGCTTCAGGCCCTATTCTGGCTCCCGGCGGCAGGCTGAGCCTGTGGTTAATTCTTCTTCCTGATGGGAAAATAGAGTGACCTGTGCCTGTCCCAACACCTAGAGCTAGTCTCTCATTGGTTCCCCCTCTTCCCGTTCATCCTCAGGACAAATTGCAACGTGTACGGAACAGAAGGTTAAAGGTGCTGATTCTCCAAGGAGGGAGATTGCTAGTAAAGCGGCTGGAATGGCGAACCGGAGCACAAGGAGATGAGAAATGAGGTGCGTTTTAGAAACCTTTCCCGGTCACACGGTGTACCATCTTCTGGGTTGCTCGTGCATGTTTTCGACGTAGGAAGATGCCCTTGAACCTGGAGATTTGGGACCCATGGGATGGGTACCACGCCGTATTACTTTAAAGGGTCTGCGTTTGCTCACCCAACCTCACCAAACCTCTCAGCCCCAAGAGTGTCCACCCTTATGTCTCAGTCATCTGTGGGTCTAGATATGGTCAATCCAGGTGGCATCGCAGCCCCTGAACGAATTTTGTAAGAATTTCTCTCTCTTTCACTGTCTTTGTTTCACGGGTTTTTAAAAGTAATTGATTTTTATAATGGGGTTTAGCTGCTTTGCACTGCTGTGTTTATGCCGCTTTACACCTACTTGACTCACTTACAGAGAGATATCAATACATAGGTTTTAAGATTCTTACTAGTCAGATATATTCTTGGGCGGTGAATAGGGGTTGTTGAGTCCAGTTCACTGAGCAAGGAGTAGGTCTTGTCTATTACATATTGGGTTTATGGAACGGTATCTGAGCTAATTTGAAACCCTTGTTTTATGCATCACCCCACCTCACCTTTCCCGTTAAGCAGCCATAGTGTGTTTTCTAAACGTGCGACTCTGTTCTGTTTTGTAATTCAGTTCAAGGGTAGCGGTTTTTACATTCTCTCTGTAAGTGATATCTTATGATAAGTGTCTTTTTCTGTGTGACTTATTTCACTTAGAATCGTCGTACCTAAATCCACTCATCATGCTGCTCCTAGCCTTATGACGTTGATTTCATGGCTGAGTGATATTCCATTGTACATAAGGACCACAACTTCTTTATCCATTCTTCTCTTTCCTGGGATGTTTAAGGTGTAACGAAGTGGAGGTTCTTGTCAACAGAGCAGCCCTAAACTTTGGGGTGCCTGTGTCTTGCTGATTTTTAGTTTTCCCAATTTATACGCCCATGAGTGGAAGTGCCCTATGCTCTCTAAGCTGAGTTTTTTAGATGTTTCAGGACACACCGTACACTTCTCCAGAGTGGCTGTTGGCAATTTACAGCCCGCCCATCAGCGTAGCAAGGCTCCCATTTCTCCATGGCCTGTCCTGCATTTCTGGTTTTGACACTTTATTCAGCATGGCCCTTTTGACCGATGGGAAGCGAGACTTCTTTGTAGCGCTGATTTGCCTTTCCAGGTTGCTTGGTTGGCCAAAAAGGGCGTATGCGTTTTTTCCTGAATATATTCAGGAAAAAACGCATACGCCCTTTTTGGCCAAGGGCATCATTGTCGAGGTTTTGCCGCTTTTCCTGTGCTTTAAAGGCGATTCGAATCTACCTCCTGAAATCTGTTTCCTGCAATTCTGCCTTGCTTTCAAATCCTCTTCGTAGCCTTCCCTCCATATATTTGTGGACGAGAGTTATCATTTCTAACTCTGCAGGTTTGTGAATTGCAGTGCCCCTGAGCTCCATTTTTCAACTCGCTTTCTTGGGAGCTGGCCGCAAAAGCGCAGGATTGCTTCAGGCCCTATTCTGGCTCCGGGCGGCAGGCTGAGCCTGTGGTTAATTCTGCTACCTGATGGGAAAATAGAGTGACCTGTGCCTGTCCCAACACCTAGAGCTAGTCTCTCATTGGTTCCCCCTCTTCCCGTTCATCCTCAGGACAAATTGCAACGTGTACGGAACAGGAGGTTAAAGGCGCTGATTCTCCAAGGAGGGAGATTGCTAGTAAAGCGGCTGGAATGGCGAACCGGAGCACAAGGAGATGAGAAATGAGGTGCGTTTTAGAAACCTTTCCCGGTCACACGGTGTACCATCTTCTGGGTTTCTCGTGCATGTTTTCGACGTAGGAAGATGCCCTTGACCCTGGAGATTTGGGACCCATGGGATGGGTACCACGCCGTATTACTTTACAGGGTCTGCGTTAGCTCACCCAACCTCACCAAACCTCTCAGCCCCAAGAGTGTCCACCCTTATGTCTCAATCAGCTGTGGGTCTAGATATGGTCAATCCAGGTGGCATCGCAGCCCCTGAACGAATTTTGTAAGAATTTCTCTCTCTTTCACTGTCTTTGTTTCACGGGTTTTTAAAAGTAATTGATTTTTATAATAGGGTTTAGCTGCTTTGCACTGCTGTGTTTATGCCGCTTTTCACCCACTTGACTCACTTACAGAGAGATATCAATACATAGGTTTTAAGATTCTTACTAGTCAGATATATTCTTGGGCGGTGAATAGGGGGCGTTGAGTCCAGTTCACTGAGCAAGGAGTAGGTCTTGTCTATTACATATTGGGTTTATGGAACGGTATCTGAGCTAATTTGAAACCCTTGTTTTATGCATCACCCCACCTCACCTTTCCCGTTAAGCAGCCATAGTGTGTTTTCTAAACGTGCGACTCTGTTCTGTTTTGTAATTCAGTTCAAGGGTAGCGGTTTTTACATTCTCTCTGTAAGTGATATCTTATGATAAGTGTCTTTTTCTGTGTGACTTATTTCACTTAGAATCGTCGTACCTAAATCCACTCATCATGCTGCTCCTAGCCTTATGACGTTGATTTCATGGCTGAGTGATATTCCATTGTACATAAGGACCACAACTTCTTTATCCATTCTTCTCTTTCCTGGGATGTTTAAGGTGTAACGAAGTGGAGGTTCTTGTCAACAGAGCAGCCCTAAACTTTGGGGTGCCTGTGTCTTGCTGATTTTTAGTTTTCCCAATTTATACGCCCATGAGTGGAAGTGCCCTATGCTCTCTAAGCTGAGTTTTTTAGATGTTTCAGGACACACCGTACACTTCTCCAGAGTGGCTGTTGGCAATTTACAGCCCGCCCATCAGCGTAGCAAGGCTCCCATTTCTCCATGGCCTGTCCTGCATTTCTGGTTTTGACACTTTATTCAGCATGGCCCTTTTGACCGATGGGAAGCGAGACTTCTTTGTAGCGCTGATTTGCCTTTCCAGGTTGCTTGGTTGGCCAAAAAGGGCGTATGCGTTTTTTCCTGAATATATTCAGGAAAAAACGCATACGCCCTTTTTGGCCAAGGGCATCATTGTCGAGGTTTTGCCGCTTTTCCTGTGCTTTAAAGGCGATTCGAATCTACCTCCTGGAATCGGTTTCCTGCAATTCTGCCTTGCTTTCAAATCCTCTTCGTTGCCTTCCCTCCATATATTTGTGGACGAGAGTTATCATTTCTAACTCTGCAGGTTTGTGAATTGCAGTGCCCCTGAGCTCCATTTTTCAACTCGCTTTCTTGGGAGCTGGCCGCAAAAGCGCAGGATTGCTTCAGGCCCTATTCTGGCTCCCGGCGGCAGGCTGAGCCTGTGGTTAATTCTTCTTCCTGATGGGAAAATAGAGTGACCTGTGCCTGTCCCAACACCTAGAGCTAGTCTCTCATTGGTTCCCCCTCTTCCCGTTCATCCTCAGGACAAATTGCAACGTGTACGGAACAGAAGGTTAAAGGTGCTGATTCTCCAAGGAGGGAGATTGCTAGTAAAGCGGCTGGAATGGCGAACCGGAGCACAAGGAGATGAGAAATGAGGTGCGTTTTAGAAACCTTTCCCGGTCACACGGTGTACCATCTTCTGGGTTGCTCGTGCATGTTTTCGACGTAGGAAGATGCCCTTGAACCTGGAGATTTGGGACCCATGGGATGGGTACCACGCCGTATTACTTTAAAGGGTCTGCGTTTGCTCACCCAACCTCACCAAACCTCTCAGCCCCAAGAGTGTCCACCCTTATGTCTCAGTCATCTGTGGGTCTAGATATGGTCAATCCAGGTGGCATCGCAGCCCCTGAACGAATTTTGTAAGAATTTCTCTCTCTTTCACTGTCTTTGTTTCACGGGTTTTTAAAAGTAATTGATTTTTATAATGGGGTTTAGCTGCTTTGCACTGCTGTGTTTATGCCGCTTTACACCTACTTGACTCACTTACAGAGAGATATCAATACATAGGTTTTAAGATTCTTACTAGTCAGATATATTCTTGGGCGGTGAATAGGGGTTGTTGAGTCCAGTTCACTGAGCAAGGAGTAGGTCTTGTCTATTACATATTGGGTTTATGGAACGGTATCTGAGCTAATTTGAAACCCTTGTTTTATGCATCACCCCACCTCACCTTTCCCGTTAAGCAGCCATAGTGTGTTTTCTAAACGTGCGACTCTGTTCTGTTTTGTAATTCAGTTCAAGGGTAGCGGTTTTTACATTCTCTCTGTAAGTGATATCTTATGATAAGTGTCTTTTTCTGTGTGACTTATTTCACTTAGAATCGTCGTACCTAAATCCACTCATCATGCTGCTCCTAGCCTTATGACGTTGATTTCATGGCTGAGTGATATTCCATTGTACATAAGGACCACAACTTCTTTATCCATTCTTCTCTTTCCTGGGATGTTTAAGGTGTAACGAAGTGGAGGTTCTTGTCAACAGAGCAGCCCTAAACTTTGGGGTGCCTGTGTCTTGCTGATTTTTAGTTTTCCCAATTTATACGCCCATGAGTGGAAGTGCCCTATGCTCTCTAAGCTGAGTTTTTTAGATGTTTCAGGACACACCGTACACTTCTCCAGAGTGGCTGTTGGCAATTTACAGCCCGCCCATCAGCGTAGCAAGGCTCCCATTTCTCCATGGCCTGTCCTGCATTTCTGGTTTTGACACTTTATTCAGCATGGCCCTTTTGACCGATGGGAAGCGAGACTTCTTTGTAGCGCTGATTTGCCTTTCCAGGTTGCTTGGTTGGCCAAAAAGGGCGTATGCGTTTTTTCCTGAATATATTCAGGAAAAAACGCATACGCCCTTTTTGGCCAAGGGCATCATTGTCGAGGTTTTGCCGCTTTTAATGTGCTTTAAAGGCGATTCGAATCTACCTCCTGGAATCGGTTTCCTGCAAATCTGCCTTGCTTTCAAATCCTCTTCGTTGCCTTCCCTCCATATATTTGTGGACGAGAGTTATCATTTCTAACTCTGCAGGTTTGTGAATTGCAGTGCCCCTGAGCTCCATTTTTCAACTCGCTTTCTTGGGAGCTGGCCGCAAAAGCGCAGGATTGCTTCAGGCCCTATTCTGGCTCCGGGCGGCAGGCTGAGCCTGTGGTTAATTCTGCTACCTGATGGGAAAATAGAGTGACCTGTGCCTGTCCCAACACCTAGAGCTAGTCTCTCATTGGTTCCCCCTCTTCCCGTTCATCCTCAGGACAAATTGCAACGTGTACGGAACAGGAGGTTAAAGGCGCTGATTCTCCAAGGAGGGAGATTGCTAGTAAAGCGGCTGGAATGGCGAACCGGAGCACAAGGAGATGAGAAATGAGGTGCGTTTTAGAAACCTTTCCCGGTCACACGGTGTACCATCTTCTGGGTTTCTCGTGCATGTTTTCGACGTAGGAAGATGCCCTTGACCCTGGAGATTTGGGACCCATGGGATGGGTACCACGCCGTATTACTTTACAGGGTCTGCGTTAGCTCACCCAACCTCACCAAACCTCTCAGCCCCAAGAGTGTCCACCCTTATGTCTCAATCAGCTGTGGGTCTAGATATGGTCAATCCAGGTGGCATCGCAGCCCCTGAACGAATTTTGTAAGAATTTCTCTCTCTTTCACTGTCTTTGTTTCACGGGTTTTTAAAAGTAATTGATTTTTATAATAGGGTTTAGCTGCTTTGCACTGCTGTGTTTATGCCGCTTTTCACCCACTTGACTCACTTACAGAGAGATATCAATACATAGGTTTTAAGATTCTTACTAGTCAGATATATTCTTGGGCGGTGAATAGGGGGCGTTGAGTCCAGTTCACTGAGCAAGGAGTAGGTCTTGTCTATTACATATTGGGTTTATGGAACGGTATCTGAGCTAATTTGAAACCCTTGTTTTATGCATCACCCCACCTCACCTTTCCCGTTAAGCAGCCATAGTGTGTTTTCTAAACGTGCGACTCTGTTCTGTTTTGTAATTCAGTTCAAGGGTAGCGGTTTTTACATTCTCTCTGTAAGTGATATCTTATGATAAGTGTCTTTTTCTGTGTGACTTATTTCACTTAGAATCGTCGTACCTAAATCCACTCATCATGCTGCTCCTAGCCTTATGACGTTGATTTCATGGCTGAGTGATATTCCATTGTACATAAGGACCACAACTTCTTTATCCATTCTTCTCTTTCCTGGGATGTTTAAGGTGTAACGAAGTGGAGGTTCTTGTCAACAGAGCAGCCCTAAACTTTGGGGTGCCTGTGTCTTGCTGATTTTTAGTTTTCCCAATTTATACGCCCATGAGTGGAAGTGCCCTATGCTCTCTAAGCTGAGTTTTTTAGATGTTTCAGGACACACCGTACACTTCTCCAGAGTGGCTGTTGGCAATTTACAGCCCGCCCATCAGCGTAGCAAGGCTCCCATTTCTCCATGGCCTGTCCTGCATTTCTGGTTTTGACACTTTATTCACCATGGCCCTTTTGACCGATGGGAAGCGAGACTTCTTTGTAGCGCTGATTTGCCTTTCCAGGTTGCTTGGTTGGCCAAAAAGGGCGTATGCGTTTTTTCCTGAATATATTCAGGAAAAAACGCATACGCCCTTTTTGGCCAAGGGCATCATTGTCGAGGTTTTGCCGCTTTTCCTGTGCTTTAAAGGTGATTCGAATCTACCTCCTGAAATCTGTTTCCTGCAATTCTGCCTTGCTTTCAAATCCTCATCGTTGCCTTCCTTCCATATATTTGTGGACGAGAGTTATCATTTCTACCTCTGCAGGTTTGTGAATTGCAGTGCCCCTGAGCTCCATTTTTTAACTCGTTTTCTTGGGAGCTGGCCGCAAAAGCGCAGGATTGCTTCAGGCCCTATTCTGGCTCCGGGCGGCAGGCTGAGCCTGTCGTTAATTCTTCTTCCTGATGGGAAAATAGAGTGACTTGTGCCTGTCCCTACACCTAGAGCTAGTCTCTCATTGGTTCCCCCTCTTCCCGTTCATCCTCAGGACAAATTGCAACCTGTACGGAACAGGAGGTTAAAGGTGCTGATTCTCCCAGGAGGGAGATTGCTAGTAAAGCGGCTGGAATGGCGAACCGGAGCACAAGGAGATGAGAAATGAGGTGCGTTTTAGAAACCTTTCCCGGTCACACGGTGTACCATCTTCTGGGTTTCTCGTGCATGTTTTCGATGTAGGAAGATGCCCTTGAACCTGGAGATTTGGGACCCATGGGATGGGTACCACGCCGTATTACTTTAAAGGGTCTGCGTTTGCTCACCCAACCTCACCAAACCTCTCAGCCCCAAGAGTGTCCACCCTTATGTCTCAGTCATCTGTGGGTCTAGATATGGTCAATCCAGGTGGCATCGCAGCCCCTGAACGAATTTTGTAAGAATTTCTCTCTCTTTCACTGTCTTTGTTTCACGGGTTTTTAAAAGTAATTGATTTTTATAATGGGGTTTAGCTGCTTTGCACTGCTGTGTTTATGCCGCTTTACACATACTTGACTCACTTACAGAGAGATATCAATACATAGGTTTTAAGATTCTTACTAGTCAGATATATTCTTGGGCGGTGAATAGGGGTTGTTGAGTCCAGTTCACTGAGCAAGGAGTAGGTCTTGTCTATTACATATTGGGTTTATGGAACGGTATCTGAGCTAATTTGAAACCCTTGTTTTATGCATCACCCCACCTCACCTTTCCCGTTAAGCAGCCATAGTGTGTTTTCTAAACGTGCGACTCTGTTCTGTTTTGTAATTCAGTTCAAGGGTAGCGGTTTTTACATTCCCTCTGTAAGTGATATCTTATGATAAGTGTCTTTTTCTGTGTGACTTATTTCACTTAGAATCGTCGTACCTAAATCCACTCATCATGCTGCTCCTAGCCTTATGACGTTGATTTCATGGCTGAGTGATATTCCATTGTACATAAGGACCACAACTTCTTTATCCATTCTTCTCTTTCCTGGGATGTTTCAGGTGTAACGAAGTGGAGGTTCTTGTCAACAGAGCAGCCCTAAACTTTGGGGTGCCTGTGTCTTGCTGATTTTTAGTTTTCCCAATTTATACGCCCATGAGTGGAAGTGCCCTATGCTCTCTAAGCTGAGTTTTTTAGATGTTTCAGGACACACCGTACACTTCTCCAGAGTGGCTGTTGGCAATTTACAGCCCGCCCATCAGCGTAGCAAGGCTCCCATTTCTCCATGGCCTGTCCTGCATTTCTGGTTTTGACACTTTATTCAGCATGGCCCTTTTGACCGATGGGAAGCGAGACTTCTTTGTAGCGCTGATTTGCCTTTCCAGGTTGCTTGGTTGGCCAAAAAGGGCGTATGCGTTTTTTCCTGAATATATTCAGGAAAAAACGCATACGCCCTTTTTGGCCAAGGGCATCATTGTCGAGGTTTTGCCGCTTTTCCTGTGCTTTAAAGGCGATTCGAATCTACCTCCTGAAATCGGTTTCCTGCAATTCTGCCTTGCTTTCAAATCCTCTTCGTAGCCTTCCCTCCATATATTTGTGGACGAAAGTTATCATTTCTAACTCTGCAGGTTTGTGAATTGCAGTGCCCCTGAGCTCCATTTTTCAACTCGCTTTCTTGGGAGCTGGCCGCAAAAGCGCAGGATTGCTTCAGACCCTATTCTGGCTCCGGGCGGCAGGCTGAGCCTGTGGTTAATTCTGCTACCTGATGGGAAAATAGAGTGACCTGTGCCTGTCCCAACACCTAGAGCTAGTCTCTCATTGGTTCCCCCTCTTCCCGTTCATCCTCAGGACAAATTGCAACGTGTACGGAACAGGAGGTTAAAGGCGCTGATTCTCCAAGGAGGGAGATTGCTAGTAAAGCGGCTGGAATGGCGAACCGGAGCACAAGGAGATGAGAAATGAGGTGCGTTTTAGAAACCTTTCCCGGTCACACGGTGTACCATCTTCTGGGTTTCTCGTGCATGTTTTCGACGTAGGAAGATGCCCTTGACCCTGGAGATTTGGGACCCATGGGATGGGTACCACGCCGTATTACTTTAAAGGGTCTGCGTTTGCTCACCCAACCTCACCAAACCTCTCAGCCCCAAGAGTGTCCACCCTTATGTCTCAGTCATCTGTGAGTCTAGATATGGTCAATCCAGGTGGCATCGCAGCCCCTGAACGAATTTTGTAAGAATTTCTCTCTCTTTCACTGTCTTTGTTTCACGGGTTTTTAAAAGTAATTGATTTTTATAATAGGGTTTAGCTGCTTTGCACTGCTGTGTTTATGCCGCTTTTCACCCACTTGACTCACTTACAGAGAGATATCAATACATAGGTTTTAAGATTCTTACTAGTCAGATATATTCTTGGGCGGTGAATAGGGGGCGTTGAGTCCAGTTCACTGAGCAAGGAGTAGGTCTTGTCTATTACATATTGGGTTTATGGAACGGTATCTGAGCTAATTTGAAACCCTTGTTTTATGCATCACCCCACCTCACCTTTCCCGTTAAGCAGCCATAGTGTGTTTTCTAAACGTGCGACTCTGTTCTGTTTTGTAATTCAGTTCAAGGGTAGCGGTTTTTACATTCCCTCTGTAAGTGATATCTTATGATAAGTGTCTTTTTCTGTGTGACTTATTTCACTTAGAATCGTCGTACCTAAAAACACTCATCATGCTGCTCCTAGCCTTATGACGTTGATTTCATGGCTGAGTGATATTCCATTGTACATAAGGACCACAACTTCTTTATCCATTCTTCTCTTTCCTGGGATGTTTAAGGTGTAACGAAGTGGAGGTTCTTGTCAACAGAGCAGCCCTAAACTTTGGGGTGCCTGTGTCTTGCTGATTTTTAGTTTTCCCAATTTATACGCCCATGAGTGGAAGTGCCCTATGCTCTCTAAGCTGAGTTTTTTAGATGTTTCAGGACACACCGTACACGTCTCCAGAGTGGCTGTTGGCAATTTACAGCCCGCCCATCAGCGTAGCAAGGCTCCCATTTCTCCATGGCCTGTCCTGCATTTCTGGTTTTGACACTTTATTCAGCATGGCCCTTTTGACCGATGGGAAGCGAGACTTCTTTGTAGCGCTGATTTGCCTTTCCAGGTTGCTTGGTTGGCCAAAAAGGGCGTATGCGTTTTTTCCTGAATATATTCAGGAAAAAACGCATACGCCCTTTTTGGCCAAGGGCATCATTGTCGAGGTTTTGCCGCTTTTCCTGTGCTTTAAAGGCGATTCGAATCTACCTCCTGAAATCTGTTTCCTGCAATTCTGCCTTGCTTTCAAATCCTCTTCGTAGCCTTCCCTCCATATATTTGTGGACGAGAGTTATCATTTCTAACTCCGCAGGTTTGTGAATTGCAGTGCCCCTGAGCTCCATTTTTCAACTCGCTTTCTTGGGAGCTGGCCGCAAAAGCGCAGGATTGCTTCAGGCCCTATTCTGGCTCCGGGCGGCAGGCTGAGCCTGTGGTTAATTCTGCTACCTGATGGGAAAATAGAGTGACCTCTGCCTGTCCCAACACCTAGAGCTAGTCTCTCATTGGTTCCCCCTCTTCCCGTTCATCCTCAGGAGAAATTGCAACGTGTACGGAACAGGAGGTTAAAGGTGTTGATTCTCCCAGGAGGGAGATTGCTAGTAAAGTGGCTGGAATGGCGAACCGGAGCACAAGGAGATGAGAAATGAGGTGCGTTTTAGAAACCTTTCCCGGTCACACGGTGTACCATCTTCTGGGTTTCTCGTGCATGTTTTCGATGTAGGAAGATGCCCATGAACCTGGAGATTTGGGACCCATGGGATGGGTACCACGCCGTATTACTTTAAAGGGTCTGCGTTTGCTCACCCAACCTCACCAAACCTCTCAGCCCCAAGAGTGTCCACCCTTATGTCTCAGTCATCTGTGGGTCTAGATATGGTCAATCCAGGTGGCATCGCAGCCCCTGAACGAATTTTGTAAGAATTTCTCTCTCTTTCACTGTCTTTGTTTCACGGGTTTTTAAAAGTAATTGATTTTTATAATGGGGTTTAGCTGCTTTGCACTGCTGTGTTTATGCCGCTTTACACCTACTTGACTGACTTACAGAGAGATATCAATACATAGGTTTTAAGATTCTTACTAGTCAGATATATTCTTGGGCGGTGAATAGGGGGCGTTGAGTCCAGTTCACTGAGCAAGGAGTAGGTCTTGTCTATTACATATTGGGTTTATGGAACGGTATCTGAGCTAATTTGAAACCCTTGTTTTATGCATCACCCCACCTCACCTTTCCCGTTAAGCAGCCATAGTATGTTTTCTAAACGTGCGACTCTGTTCTGTTTTGTAATTCAGTTCAAGGGTAGCGGTTTTTACATTCTCTCTGTAAGTGATATCTTATGATAAGTGTCTTTTTCTGTGTGACTTATTTCACTTAGAATCGTCGTACCTAAATCCACTCATCATGCTGCTCCTAGCCTTATGACGTTGATTTCATGGCTGAGTGATATTCCATTGTACATAAGGACCACAACTTCTTTATCCATTCTTCTCTTTCCTGGGATGTTTAAGGTGTAACGAAGTGGAGGTTCTTGTCAACAGAGCAGCCCTAAACTTTGGGGTGCCTGTGTCTTGCTGATTTTTAGTTTTCCCAATTTATACGCCCATGAGTGGAAGTGCCCTATGCTCTCTAAGCTGAGTTTTTTAGATGTTTCAGGACACACCGTACACTTCTCCAGAGTGGCTGTTGGCAATTTACAGCCCGCCCATCAGCGTAGCAAGGCTCCCATTTCTCCATGGCCTGTCCTGCATTTCTGGTTTTGACACTTTATTCAGCATGGCCCTTTTGACCGATGGGAAGCGAGACTTCTTTGTAGCGCTGATTTGCCTTTCCAGGTTGCTTGGTTGGCCAAAAAGGGCGTATGCGTTTTTTCCTGAATATATTCAGGAAAAAACGCATACGCCCTTTTTGGCCAAGGGCATCATTGTCGAGGTTTTGCCGCTTTTCCTGTGCTTTAAAGGCGATTCGAATCTACCTCCTGAAATCTGTTTCCTGCAATTCTGCCTTGCTTTCAAATCCTCTTCGTAGCCTTCCCTCCATATATTTGTGGACGAGAGTTATCATTTCTAACTCTGCAGGTTTGTGAATTGCAGTGCCCCTGAGCTCCATTTTTCAACTCGCTTTCTTGGGAGCTGGCCGCAAAAGCGCAGGATTGCTTCAGGCCCTATTCTGGCTCCGGGCGGCAGGCTGAGCCTGTGGTTAATTCTGCTACCTGATGGGAAAATAGAGTGACCTGTGCCTGTCCCAACACCTAGAGCTAGTCTCTCATTGGTTCCCCCTCTTCCCGTTCATCCTCAGGACAAATTGCAACGTGTACGGAACAGGAGGTTAAAGGCGCTGATTCTCCAAGGAGGGAGATTGCTAGTAAAGCGGCTGGAATGGCGAACCGGAGCACAAGGAGATGAGAAATGAGGTGCGTTTTAGAAACCTTTCCCGGTCACACGGTGTACCATCTTCTGGGTTTCTCGTGCATGTTTTCGACGTAGGAAGATGCCCTTGAACCTGGAGATTTGGGACCCATGGGATGGGTACCACGCCGTATTACTTTAAAGGGTCTGCGTTAGCTCACCCAACCTCACCAAACCTCTCAGCCCCAAGAGTGTCCACCCTTATGTCTCAATCAGCTGTGGGTCTAGATATGGTCAATCCAGGTGGCATCGCAGCCCCTGAACGAATTTTGTAAGAATTTCTCTCTCTTTCACTGTCTTTGTTTCACGGGTTTTTAAAAGTAATTGATTTTTATAATAGGGTTTAGCTGCTTTGCACTGCTGTGTTTATGCCGCTTTTCACCCACTTGACTCACTTACAGAGAGATATCAATACATAGGTTTTAAGATTCTTACTAGTCAGATATATTCTTGGGCGGTGAATAGGGGGCGTTGAGTCCAGTTCACTGAGCAAGGAGTAGGTCTTGTCTATTACATATTGGGTTTATGGAACGGTATCTGAGCTAATTTGAAACCCTTGTTTTATGCATCACCCCACCTCACCTTTCCCGTTAAGCAGCCATAGTGTGTTTTCTAAACGTGCGACTCTGTTCTGTTTTGTAATTCAGTTCAAGGGTAGCGGTTTTTACATTCTCTCTGTAAGTGATATCTTATGATAAGTGTCTTTTTCTGTGTGACTTATTTCACTTAGAATCGTCGTACCTAAATCCACTCATCATGCTGCTCCTAGCCTTATGACGTTGATTTCATGGCTGAGTGATATTCCATTGTACATAAGGACCACAACTTCTTTATCCATTCTTCTCTTTCCTGGGATGTTTAAGGTGTAACGAAGTGGAGGTTCTTGTCAACAGAGCAGCCCTAAACTTTGGGGTGCCTGTGTCTTGCTGATTTTTAGTTTTCCCAATTTATACGCCCATGAGTGGAAGTGCCCTATGCTCTCTAAGCTGAGTTTTTTAGATGTTTCAGGACACACCGTACACTTCTCCAGAGTGGCTGTTGGCAATTTACAGCCCGCCCATCAGCGTAGCAAGGCTCCCATTTCTCCATGGCCTGTCCTGCATTTCTGGTTTTGACACTTTATTCAGCATGGCCCTTTTGACCGATGGGAAGCGAGACTTCTTTGTAGCGCTGATTTGCCTTTCCAGGTTGCTTGGTTGGCCAAAAAGGGCGTATGCGTTTTTTCCTGAATATATTCAGGAAAAAACGCATACGCCCTTTTTGGCCAAGGGCATCATTGTCGAGGTTTTGCCGCTTTTCCTGTGCTTTAAAGGCGATTCGAATCTACCTCCTGGAATCGGTTTCCTGCAATTCTGCCTTGCTTTCAAATCCTCTTCGTTGCCTTCCCTCCATATATTTGTGGACGAGAGTTATCATTTCTACCTCTGCAGGTTTGTGAATTGCAGTGCCCCTGAGCTCCATTTTTCAACTCGCTTTCTTGGGAGCTGGCCGCAAAAGCGCAGGATTGCTTCAGGCCCTATTCTGGCTCCCGGCGGCAGGCTGAGCCTGTGGTTAATTCTTCTTCCTGATGGGAAAATAGAGTGACCTGTGCCTGTCCCAACACCTAGAGCTAGTCTCTCATTGGTTCCCCCTCTTCCCGTTCATCCTCAGGACAAATTGCAACGTGTACGGAACAGAAGGTTAAAGGTGCTGATTCTCCAAGGAGGGAGATTGCTAGTAAAGCGGCTGGAATGGCGAACCGGAGCACAAGGAGATGAGAAATGAGGTGCGTTTTAGAAACCTTTCCCGGTCACATGGTGTACCATCTTCTGGGTTGCTCGTGCATGTTTTCGACGTAGGAAGATGCCCTTGAACCTGGAGATTTGGGACCCATGGGATGGGTACCACGCCGTATTACTTTAAAGGGTCTGCGTTTGCTCACCCAACCTCACCAAACCTCTCAGCCCCAAGAGTGTCCACCCTTATGTCTCAGTCATCTGTGGGTCTAGATATGGTCAATCCAGGTGGCATCGCAGCCCCTGAACGAATTTTGTAAGAATTTCTCTCTCTTTCACTGTCTTTGTTTCACGGGTTTTTAAAAGTAATTGATTTTTATAATGGGGTTTAGCTGCTTTGCACTGCTGTGTTTATGCCGCTTTACACCTACTTGACTCACTTACAGAGAGATATCAATACATAGGTTTTAAGATTCTTACTAGTCAGATATATTCTTGGGCGGTGAATAGGGGGCGTTGAGTCCAGTTCACTGAGCAAGGAGTAGGTCTTGTCTATTACATATTGGGTTTATGGAACGGTATCTGAGCTAATTTGAAACCCTTGTTTTATGCATCACCCCACCTCACCTTTCCCGTTAAGCAGCCATAGTGTGTTTTCTAAACGTGCGACTCTGTTCTGTTTTGTAATTCAGTTCAAGGGTAGCGGTTTTTACATTCTCTCTGTAAGTGATATCTTATGATAAGTGTCTTTTTCTGTGTGACTTATTTCACTTAGAATCGTCGTACCTAAATCCACTCATCATGCTGCTCCTAGCCTTATGACGTTGATTTCATGGCTGAGTGATATTCCATTGTACATAAGGACCACAACTTCTTTATCCATTCTTCTCTTTCCTGGGATGTTTAAGGTGTAACGAAGTGGAGGTTCTTGTCAACAGAGCAGCCCTAAACTTTGGGGTGCCTGTGTCTTGCTGATTTTTAGTTTTCCCAATTTATACGCCCATGAGTGGAAGTGCCCTATGCTCTCTAAGCTGAGTTTTTTAGATGTTTCAGGACACACCGTACACTTCTCCAGAGTGGCTGTTGGCCATTTACAGCCCGCCCATCAGCGTAGCAAGGCTCCCATTTCTCCATGGCCTGTCCTGCATTTCTGGTTTTGACACTTTATTCAGCATGGCCCTTTTGACCGATGGGAAGCGAGACTTCTTTGTAGCGCTGATTTGCCTTTCCAGGTTGCTTGGTTGGCCAAAAAGGGCGTATGCGTTTTTTCCTGAATATATTCAGGAAAAAACGCATACGCCCTTTTTGGCCAAGGGCATCATTGTCGAGGTTTTGCCGCTTTTCCTGTGCTTTAAAGGCGATTCGAATCTACCTCCTGAAATCTGTTTCCTGCAATTCTGCCTTGCTTTCAAATCCTCTTCGTTGCCTTCCCTCCATATATTTGTGGACGAGAGTTATCATTTCTAACTCTGCAGGTTTGTGAATTGCAGTGCCCCTGAGCTCCATTTTTCAACTCGCTTTCTTGGGAGCTGGCCGCAAAAGCGCAGGATTGCTTCAGGCCCTATTCTGGCTCCCGGCGGCAGGCTGAGCCTGTGGTTAATTCTTCTTCCTGATGGGAAAATAGAGTGACCTGTGCCTGTCCCAACACCTAGAGCTAGTCTCTCATTGGTTCCCCCTCTTCCCGTTCATCCTCAGGACAAATTGCAACGTGTACGGAACAGGAGGTTAAAGGCGCTGATTCTCCAAGGAGGGAGATTGCTAGTAAAGCGGCTGGAATGGCGAACCGGAGCACAAGGAGATGAGAAATGAGGTGCGTTTTAGAAACCTTTCCCGGTCACACGGTGTACCATCTTCTGGGTTTCTCGTGCATGTTTTCGACGTAGGAAGATGCCCTTGACCCTGGAGATTTGGGACCCATGGGATGGGTACCACGCCGTATTACTTTACAGGGTCTGCGTTAGCTCACCCAACCTCACCAAACCTCTCAGCCCCAAGAGTGTCCACCCTTATGTCTCAATCAGCTGTGGGTCTAGATATGGTCAATCCAGGTGGCATCGCAGCCCCTGAACGAATTTTGTAAGAATTTCTCTCTCTTTCACTGTCTTTGTTTCACGGGTTTTTAAAAGTAATTGATTTTTATAATAGGGTTTAGCTGCTTTGCACTGCTGTGTTTATGCCGCTTTTCACCCACTTGACTCACTTACAGAGAGATATCAATACATAGGTTTTAAGATTCTTACTAGTCAGATATATTCTTGGGCGGTGAATAGGGGGCGTTGAGTCCAGTTCACTGAGCAAGGAGTAGGTCTTGTCTATTACATATTGGGTTTATGGAACGGTATCTGAGCTAATTTGAAACCCTTGTTTTATGCATCACCCCACCTCACCTTTCCCGTTAAGCAGCCATAGTGTGTTTTCTAAACGTGCGACTCTGTTCTGTTTTGTAATTCAGTTCAAGGGTAGCGGTTTTTACATTCTCTCTGTAAGTGATATCTTATGATAAGTGTCTTTTTCTGTGTGACTTATTTCACTTAGAATCGTCGTACCTAAATCCACTCATCATGCTGCTCCTAGCCTTATGACGTTGATTTCATGGCTGAGTGATATTCCATTGTACATAAGGACCACAACTTCTTTATCCATTCTTCTCTTTCCTGGGATGTTTAAGGTGTAACGAAGTGGAGGTTCTTGTCAACAGAGCAGCCCTAAACTTTGGGGTGCCTGTGTCTTGCTGATTTTTAGTTTTCCCAATTTATACGCCCATGAGTGGAAGTGCCCTATGCTCTCTAAGCTGAGTTTTTTAGATGTTTCAGGACACACCGTACACTTCTCCAGAGTGGCTGTTGGCAATTTACAGCCCGCCCATCAGCGTAGCAAGGCTCCCATTTCTCCATGGCCTGTCCTGCATTTCTGGTTTTGACACTTTATTCAGCATGGCCCTTTTGACCGATGGGAAGCGAGACTTCTTTGTAGCGCTGATTTGCCTTTCCAGGTTGCTTGGTTGGCCAAAAAGGGCGTATGCGTTTTTTCCTGAATATATTCAGGAAAAAACGCATACGCCCTTTTTGGCCAAGGGCATCATTGTCGAGGTTTTGCCGCTTTTCCTGTGCTTTAAAGGCGATTCGAATCTACCTCCTGAAATCTGTTTCCTGCAATTCTGCCTTGCTTTCAAATCCTCTTCGTAGCCTTCCCTCCATATATTTGTGGACGAGAGTTATCATTTCTAACTCCGCAGGTTTGTGAATTGCAGTGCCCCTGAGCTCCATTTTTCAACTCGCTTTCTTGGGAGCTGGCCGCAAAAGCGCAGGATTGCTTCAGGCCCTATTCTGGCTCCGGGCGGCAGGCTGAGCCTGTGGTTAATTCTGCTACCTGATGGGAAAATAGAGTGACCTCTGCCTGTCCCAACACCTAGAGCTAGTCTCTCATTGGTTCCCCCTCTTCCCGTTCATCCTCAGGAGAAATTGCAACGTGTACGGAACAGGAGGTTAAAGGTGCTGATTCTCCCAGGAGGGAGATTGCTAGTAAAGCGGCTGGAATGGCGAACCGGAGCACAAGGAGATGAGAAATGAGGTGCGTTTTAGAAACCTTTCCCGGTCACACGGTGTACCATCTTCTGGGTTTCTCGTGCATGTTTTCGATGTAGGAAGATGCCCATGAACCTGGAGATTTGGGACCCATGGGATGGGTACCACGCCGTATTACTTTAAAGGGTCTGCGTTTGCTCACCCAACCTCACCAAACCTCTCAGCCCCAAGAGTGTCCACCCTTATGTCTCAGTCATCTGTGGGTCTAGATATGGTCAATCCAGCTGGCATCGCAGCCCCTGAACGAATTTTGTAAGAATTTCTCTCTCTTTCACTGTCTTTGTTTCACGGGTTTTTAAAAGTAATTGATTTTTATAATGGGGTTTAGCTGCTTTGCACTGCTGTGTTTATGCCGCTTTACACCCACTTGACTCACTTACAGAGAGATAGCAATACATAGGTTTTAAGATTCTTACTAGTCAGATATATTCTTGGGCGGTGAATAGGGGGCGTTGAGTCCAGTTCACTGAGCAAGGAGTAGGTCTTGTCTATTACATATTGGGTTTATGGAACGGTATCTGAGCTAATTTGAAACCCTTGTTTTATGCATCACCCCACCTCACCTTTCCCGTTAAGCAGCCATAGTGTGTTTTCTAAACGTGCGACTCTGTTCTGTTTTGTAATTCAGTTCAAGGGTAGCGGTTTTTACATTCTCTCTGTAAGTGATATCTTATGATAAGTGTCTTTTTCTGTGTGACTTATTTCACTTAGAATCGTCGTACCTAAATCCACTCATCATGCTGCTCCTAGCCTTATGACGTTGATTTCATGGCTGAGTGATATTCCATTGTACATAAGGACCACAACTTCTTTATCCATTCTTCTCTTTCCTGGGATGTTTAAGGTGTAACGAAGTGGAGGTTCTTGTGAACAGAGCAGCCCTAAACTTTGGGGTGCCTGTGTCTTGCTGATTTTTAGTTTTCCCAATTTATACGCCCATGAGTGGAAGTGCCCTATGCTCTCTAAGGTGAGTTTTTTAGATGTTTCAAGACACACCGTACACTTCTCCAGAGTGGCTGTTGGCAATTTACAGCCCGCCCATCAGCGTAGCAAGGCTCCCATTTCTCCATGGCCTGTCCTGCATTTCTGGTTTTGACACTTTATTCAGCATGGCACTTTTGACCGATGGGAAGCGAGACTTCTTTGTAGCGCTGATTTGCCTTTCCAGGTTGCTTGGTTGGCCAAAAAGGGCGTATGCGTTTTTTCCTGAATATATTCAGGAAAAAACGCATACGCCCTTTTTGGCCAAGGGCATCATTGTCGAGGTTTTGCCGCTTTTCCTGTGCTTTAAAGGCGATTCGAATCTACCTCCTGAAATCTGTTTCCTGCAATTCTGCCTTGCTTTCAAATCCTCATCGTTGCCTTCCTTCCATATATTTGTGGACGAGAGTTATCATTTCTAACTCTGCAGGTTTGTGAATTGCAGTGCCCCTGAGCTCCATTTTTCAACTCGCTTTCTTGGGAGCTGGCCGCAAAAGCGCAGGATTGCTTCAGGCCCTATTCTGGCTCCGGGCGGCAGGCTGAGCCTGTGGTTAATTCTGCTACCTGATGGGAAAATAGAGTGACCTGTGCCTGTCCCAACACCTAGAGCTAGTCTCTCATTGGTTCCCCCTCTTCCCGTTCATCCTCAGGAGAAATTGCAACGTGTACGGAACAGGAGGTTAAAGGTGCTGATTCTCCAAGGAGGGAGATTGCTAGTAAAGCGGCTGGAATGGCGAACCGGAGCACAAGGAGATGAGAAATGAGGTGCGTGTTAGAAACCTTTCCCGGTCACACGGTGTACCATCTTCTGGGTTTCTCGTGCATGTTTTCGATGTAGGAAGATGCCCATGAACCTGGAGATTTGGGACCCATGGGATGGGTACCACGCCGTATTACTTTAAAGGGTCTGCGTTTGCTCACCCAACCTCACCAAACCTCTCAGCCCCAAGAGTGTCCACCCTTATGTCTCAGTCATCTGTGGGTCTAGATATGGTCAATCCAGCTGGCATCGCAGCCCCTGAACGAATTTTGTAAGAATTTCTCTCTCTTTCACTGTCTTTGTTTCACGGGTTTTTAAAAGTAATTGATTTTTATAATGGGGTTTAGCTGCTTTGCACTGCTGTGTTTATGCCGCTTTACACCCACTTGACTCACTTACAGAGAGATAGCAATACATAGGTTTTAAGATTCTTACTAGTCAGATATATTCTTGGGCGGTGAATAGGGGGCGTTGAGTCCAGTTCACTGAGCAAGGAGTAGGTCTTGTCTATTACATATTGGGTTTATGGAACGGTATCTGAGCTAATTTGAAACCCTTGTTTTATGCATCACCCCACCTCACCTTTCCCGTTAAGCAGCCATAGTGTGTTTTCTAAACGTGCGACTCTGTTCTGTTTTGTAATTCAGTTCAAGGGTAGCGGTTTTTACATTCTCTCTGTAAGTGATATCTTATGATAAGTGTCTTTTTCTGTGTGACTTATTTCACTTAGAATCGTCGTACCTAAATCCACTCATCATGCTGCTCCTAGCCTTATGACGTTGATTTCATGGCTGAGTGATATTCCATTGTACATAAGGACCACAACTTCTTTATCCATTCTTCTCTTTCCTGGGATGTTTAAGGTGTAACGAAGTGGAGGTTCTTGTGAACAGAGCAGCCCTAAACTTTGGGGTGCCTGTGTCTTGCTGATTTTTAGTTTTCCCAATTTATACGCCCATGAGTGGAAGTGCCCTATGCTCTCTAAGGTGAGTTTTTTAGATGTTTCAAGACACACCGTACACTTCTCCAGAGTGGCTGTTGGCAATTTACAGCCCGCCCATCAGCGTAGCAAGGCTCCCATTTCTCCATGGCCTGTCCTGCATTTCTGGTTTTGACACTTTATTCAGCATGGCACTTTTGACCGATGGGAAGCGAGACTTCTTTGTAGCGCTGATTTGCCTTTCCAGGTTGCTTGGTTGGCCAAAAAGGGCGTATGCGTTTTTTCCTGAATATATTCAGGAAAAAACGCATACGCCCTTTTTGGCCAAGGGCATCATTGTCGAGGTTTTGCCGCTTTTCCTGTGCTTTAAAGGCGATTCGAATCTACCTCCTGAAATCTGTTTCCTGCAATTCTGCCTTGCTTTCAAATCCTCATCGTTGCCTTCCTTCCATATATTTGTGGACGAGAGTTATCATTTCTACCTCTGCAGGTTTGTGAATTGCAGTGCCCCTGAGCTCCATTTTTTAACTCGCTTTCTTGGGAGCTGGCCGCAAAAGCGCAGGATTGCTTCAGGCCCTATTCTGGCTCCGGGCGGTAGGCTGAGCCTGTCGTTAATTCTTCTTCCTGATGGGAAAATAGAGTGACTTGTGCCTGTCCCAACACCTAGAGCTAGTCTCTCATTGGTTCCCCCTCTTCCCGTTCATCCTCAGGGCAAATTGCAACGTGTACGGAACAGGAGGTTAAAGGTGCTGATTCTCCCAGGAGGGAGATTGCTAGTAAAGCGGCTGGAATGGCGAACCGGAGCACAAGGAGATGAGAAATGAGGTGCGTTTTAGAAACCTTTCCCGGTCACACGGTGTACCATCTTCTGGGTTTCTCGTGCGTGTTTTCGATGTAGGAAGATGCCCTTGAACCTGGAGATTTGGGACGCATGGGATGGGTACCACGCTGTATTACTTTAAAGGGTCTGCGTTTGCTCACCCAACCTCACCAAACCTCTCAGCCCCAAGAGTGTCCACCCTTATGTCTCAGTCATCTGTGGGTCTAGATATGGTCAATCCAGCTGGCATCGCAGCCCCTGAACGAATTTTGTAAGAATTTCTCTCTCTTTCACTGTCTTTGTTTCACGGGTTTTTAAAAGTAATTGATTTTTATAATGGGGTTTAGCTGCTTTGCACTGCTGTGTTTATGCCGCTTTACACCCACTTGACTCACTTACAGAGAGATATCAATACATAGGTTTTAAGATTCTTACTAGTCAGATATATTCTTGGGCGGTGAATAGGGGGCGTTGAGTCCAGTTCACTGAGCAAGGAGTAGGTCTTGTCTATTACATATTGGGTTTATGGAACGGTATCTGAGCTAATTTGAAACCCTTGTTTTATGCATCACCCCACCTCACCTTTCCCGTTAAGCAGCCATAGTGTGTTTTCTAAACGTGCGACTCTGTTCTGTTTTGTAATTCAGTTCAAGGGTAGCGGTTTTTACATTCTCTCTGTAAGTGATATCTTATGATAAGTGTCTTTTTCTGTGTGACTTATTTCACTTAGAATCGTCGTACCTAAATCCACTCATCATGCTGCTCCTAGCCTTATGACGTTGATTTCATGGCTGAGTGATATTCCATTGTACATAAGGACCACAACTTCTTTATCCATTCTTCTCTTTCCTGGGATGTTTAAGGTGTAACGAAGTGGAGGTTCTTGTCAACAGAGCAGCCCTAAACTTTGGGGTGCCTGTGTCTTGCTGATTTTTAGTTTTCCCAATTTATACGCCCATGAGTGGAAGTGCCCTATGCTCTCTAAGCTGAGTTTTTTAGATGTTTCAAGACACACCGTACACTTCTCCAGAGTGGCTGTTGGCAATTTACAGCCCGCCCATCAGCGTAGCAAGGCTCCCATTTCTCCATGGCCTGTCCTGCATTTCTGGTTTTGACACTTTATTCAGCATGGCCCTTTTGACCGATGGGAAGCGAGACTTCTTTGTAGCGCTGATTTGCCTTTCCAGGTTGCTTGGTTGGCCAAAAAGGGCGTATGCGTTTTTTCCTGAATATATTCAGGAAAAAACGCATACGCCCTTTTTGGCCAAGGGCATCATTGTCGAGGTTTTGCCGCTTTTCCTGTGCTTTAAAGGCGATTCGAATCTACCTCCTGAAATCTGTTTCCTGCAATTCTGCCTTGCTTTCAAATCCTCTTCGTTGCCTTCCCTCCATATATTTGTGGACGAGAGTTATCATTTCTAACTCTGCAGGTTTGTGAATTGCAGTGCCCCTGAGCTCCATTTTTTAACTCGCTTTCTTGGGAGCTGGCCGCAAAAGCGCAGGATTGCTTCAGGCCCTATTCTGGCTCCGGGCGGTAGGCTGAGCCTGTCGTTAATTCTTCTTCCTGATGGGAAAATAGAGTGACTTGTGCCTGTCCCAACACCTAGAGCTAGTCTCTCATTGGTTCCCCCTCTTCCCGTTCATCCTCAGGACAAATTGCAACGTGTACGGAACAGGAGGATAAAGGTGCTGATTCTCCCAGGAGGGAGATTGCTAGTAAAGCGGCTGGAATGGCGAACCGGAGCACAAGGAGATGAGAAATGAGGTGCGTTTTAGAAACCTTTCCCGGTCACACGGTGTACCATCTTCTGGGTTTCTCGTGCGTGTTTTCGATGTAGGAAGATGCCCTTGAACCTGGAGATTTGGGACGCATGGGATGGGTACCACGCCGTATTACTTTAAAGGGTCTGCGTTTGCTCACCCAACCTCACCAAACCTCTCAGCCCCAAGAGTGTCCGCCCTTATGTCTCAGTCATCTGTGGGTCTAGATATGGTCAATCCAGCTGGCATCTCAGCCCCTGAACGAATTTTGTAAGAATTTCTCTCTCTTTCACTGTCTTTGTTTCACGGGTTTTTAAAAGTAATTGATTTTTATAATGGGGTTTAGCTGCTTTGCACTGCTGTGTTTATGCCGCTTTACACCTACTTGACTCACTTACAGAGAGATATCAATACATAGGTTTTAAGATTCTTACTAGTCAGATATATTCTTGGGCGGTGAATAGGGGTTGTTGAGTCCAGTTCACTGAGCAAGGAGTAGGTCTTGTCTATTACATATTGGGTTTATGGAACGGTATCTGAGCTAATTTGAAACCCTTGTTTTATGCATCACCCCACCTCACCTTTCCCGTTAAGCAGCCATAGTGTGTTTTCTAAACGTGCGACTCTGTTCTGTTTTGTAATTCAGTTCAAGGGTAGCGGTTTTTACATTCCCTCTGTAAGTGATATCTTATGATAAGTGTCTTTTTCTGTGTGACTTATTTCACTTAGAATCGTCGTACCTAAATCCACTCATCATGCTGCTCCTAGCCTTATGACGTTGATTTCATGGCTGAGTGATATTCCATTGTACATAAGGACCACAACTTCTTTATCCATTCTTCTCTTTCCTGGGATGTTTAAGGTGTAACGAAGTGGAGGTTCTTGTCAACAGAGCAGCCCTAAACTTTGGGGTGCCTGTGTCTTGCTGATTTTTAGTTTTCCCAATTTATACGCCCATGAGTGGAAGTGCCCTATGCTCTCTAAGCTGAGTTTTTTAGATGTTTCAGGACACACCGTACACTTCTCCAGAGTGGCTGTTGGCAATTTACAGCCCGCCCATCAGCGTAGCAAGGCTCCCATTTCTCCATGGCCTGTCCTGCATTTCTGGTTTTGACACTTTATTCAGCATGGCCCTTTTGACCGATGGGAAGCGAGACTTCTTTGTAGCGCTGATTTGCCTTTCCAGGTTGCTTGGTTGGCCAAAAAGGGCGTATGCGTTTTTTCCTGAATATATTCAGGAAAAAACGCATACGCCCTTTTTGGCCAAGGGCATCATTGTCGAGGTTTTGCCGCTTTTCCTGTGCTTTAAAGGCGATTCGAATCTACCTCCTGAAATCTGTTTCCTGCAATTCTACCTTGCTTTCAAATCCTCTTCGTAGCCTTCCCTCCATATATTTGTGGACGAGAGTTATCATTTCTAACTCTGCAGGTTTGTGAATTGCAGTGCCCCTGAGCTCCATTTTTCAACTCGCTTTCTTGGGAGCTGGCCGCAAAAGCGCAGGATTGCTTCAGGCCCTATTCTGGCTCCGGGCGGCAGGCTGAGCCTGTGGTTAATTCTGCTACCTGATGGGAAAATAGAGTGACCTGTGCCTGTCCCAACACCTAGAGCTAGTCTCTCATTGGTTCCCCCTCTTCCCGTTCATCCTCAGGAGAAATTGCAACGTGTACGGAACAGGAGGTTAAAGGTGCTGATTCTCCAAGGAGGGAGATTGCTAGTAAAGCGGCTGGAATGGCGAACCGGAGCACAAGGAGATGAGAAATGAGGTGCGTTTTAGAAACCTTTCCCGGTCACACGGTGTACCATCTTCTGGGTTTCTCGTGCATGTTTTCGACGTAGGAAGATGCCCTTGACCCTGGAGATTTGGGACCCATGGGATGGGTACCACGCCGTATTACTTTAAAGGGTCTGCGTTTGCTCACCCAACCTCACCAAAACTCTCAGCCCCAAGAGTGTCCACCCTTATGTCTCAGTCATCTGTGGGTCTAGATATGGTCAATCCAGGTGGCATCGCAGCCCCTGAACGAATTTTGTAAGAATTTCTCTCTCTTTCACTGTCTTTGTTTCACGGGTTTTTAAAAGTAATTGATTTTTATAATAGGGTTTAGCTGCTTTGCACTGCTGTGTTTATGCCGCTTTTCACCCACTTGACTCACTTACAGAGAGATATCAATACATAGGTTTTAAGATTCTTACTAGTCAGATATATTCTTGGGCGGTGAATAGGGGGCGTTGAGTCCAGTTCACTGAGCAAGGAGTAGGTCTTGTCTATTACATATTGGGTTTATGGAACGGTATCTGAGCTAATTTGAAACCCTTGTTTTATGCATCACCCCACCTCACCTTTCCCGTTAAGCAGCCATAGTGTGTTTTCTAAACGTGCGACTCTGTTCTGTTTTGTAATTCAGTTCAAGGGTAGCGGTTTTTACATTCTCTCTGTAAGTGATATCTTATGATAAGTGTCTTTTTCTGTGTGACTTATTTCACTTAGAATCGTCGTACCTAAATCCACTCATCATGCTGCTCCTAGCCTTATGACGTTGATTTCATGACTGAGTGATATTCCATTGTACATAAGGACCACAACTTCTTTATCCATTCTTCTCTTTCCTGGGATGTTTAAGGTGTAACGAAGTGGAGGTTCTTGTCAACAGAGCAGCCCTAAACTTTGGGGTGCCTGTGTCTTGCTGATTTTTAGTTTTCCCAATTTATACGCCCATGAGTGGAAGTGCCCTATGCTCTCTAAGCTGAGTTTTTTAGATGTTTCAGGACACACCGTACACTTCTCCAGAGTGGCTGTTGGCAATTTACAGCCCACCCATCAGCGTAGCAAGGCTCCCATTTCTCCATGGCCTGTCCTGCATTTCTGGTTTTGACACTTTATTCAGCATGGCCCTTTTGACCGATGGGAAGCAAGACTTCTTTGTAGCGCTGATTTGCCTTTCCAGGTTGCTTGGTTGGCCAAAAAGGGCGTATGCGTTTTTTCCTGAATATATTCAGGAAAAAACGCATACGCCCTTTTTGGCCAAGGGCATCATTGTCGAGGTTTTGCCGCTTTTCCTGTGCTTTAAAGGCGATTCGAATCTACCTCCTGAAATCTGTTTCCTGCAATTCTGCCTTGCTTTCAAATCCTCATCGTTGCCTTCCTTCCATATATTTGTGGACGAGAGTTATCATTTCTAACTCTGCAGGTTTGTGAATTGCAGTGCCCCTGAGCTCCATTTTTCAACTCGCTTTCTTGGGAGCTGGCCGCAAAAGCGCAGGATTGCTTCAGGCCCTATTCTGGCTCCGGGCGGCAGGCTGAGCCTGTGGTTAATTCTGCTACCTGATGGGAAAATAGAGTGACCTGTGCCTGTCCCAACACCTAGAGCTAATCTCTCAATGGTTCCCCCTCTTCCCGTTCATCCTCAGGAGAAATTGCAACGTGTACGGAACAGGAGGTTAAAGGTGCTGATTCTCCAAGGAGGGAGATTGCTAGTAAAGCGGCTGGAATGGCGAACCGGAGCACAAGGAGATGAGAAATGAGGTGCGTTTTAGAAACCTTTCCCGGTCACACGGTGTACCATCTTCTGGGTTTCTCGTGCATGTTTTCGACGTAGGAAGATGCCCTTGACCCTGGAGATTTGGGACCCATGGGATGGGTACCACGCCGTATTACTTTAAAGGGTCTGCGTTTGCTCACCCAACCTCACCAAAACTCTCAGCCCCAAGAGTGTCCACCCTTATGTCTCAGTCATCTGTGGGTCTAGATATGGTCAATCCAGGTGGCATCGCAGCCCCTGAACGAATTTTGTAAGAATTTCTCTCTCTTTCACTGTCTTTGTTTCACGGGTTTTTAAAAGTAATTGATTTTTATAATAGGGTTTAGCTGCTTTGCACTGCTGTGTTTATGCCGCTTTTCACCCACTTGACTCACTTACAGAGAGATATCAATACATAGGTTTTAAGATTCTTACTAGTCAGATATATTCTTGGGCGGTGAATAGGGGGCGTTGAGTCCAGTTCACTGAGCAAGGAGTAGGTCTTGTCTATTACATATTGGGTTTATGGAACGGTATCTGAGCTAATTTGAAACCCTTGTTTTATGCATCACCCCACCTCACCTTTCCCGTTAAGCAGCCATAGTGTGTTTTCTAAACGTGCGACTCTGTTCTGTTTTGTAATTCAGTTCAAGGGTAGCGGTTTTTACATTCTCTCTGTAAGTGATATCTTATGATAAGTGTCTTTTTCTGTGTGACTTATTTCACTTAGAATCGTCGTACCTAAATCCACTCATCATGCTGCTCCTAGCCTTATGACGTTGATTTCATGACTGAGTGATATTCCATTGTACATAAGGACCACAACTTCTTTATCCATTCTTCTCTTTCCTGGGATGTTTAAGGTGTAACGAAGTGGAGGTTCTTGTCAACAGAGCAGCCCTAAACTTTGGGGTGCCTGTGTCTTGCTGATTTTTAGTTTTCCCAATTTATACGCCCATGAGTGGAAGTGCCCTATGCTCTCTAAGCTGAGTTTTTTAGATGTTTCAGGACACACCGTACACTTCTCCAGAGTGGCTGTTGGCAATTTACAGCCCACCCATCAGCGTAGCAAGGCTCCCATTTCTCCATGGCCTGTCCTGCATTTCTGGTTTTGACACTTTATTCAGCATGGCCCTTTTGACCGATGGGAAGCAAGACTTCTTTGTAGCGCTGATTTGCCTTTCCAGGTTGCTTGGTTGGCCAAAAAGGGCGTATGCGTTTTTTCCTGAATATATTCAGGAAAAAACGCATACGCCCTTTTTGGCCAAGGGCATCATTGTCGAGGTTTTGCCGCTTTTCCTGTGCTTTAAAGGCGATTTGAATCTACCTCCTGAAATCTGTTTCCTGCAATTCTGCCTTGCTTTCAAATCCTCATCGTTGCCTTCCTTCCATATATTTGTGGACGAGAGTTATCATTTCTACCTCTGCAGGTTTGTGAATTGCAGTGCCCCTGAGCTCCATTTTTTAACTCGCTTTCTTGGGAGCTGGCCGCAAAAGCGCAGGATTGCTTCAGGCCCTATTCTGGCTCCGGGCGGTAGGCTGAGCCTGTCGTTAATTCTTCTTCCTGATGGGAAAATAGAGTGACTTGTGCCTGTCCCAACACCTAGAGCTAGTCTCTCATTGGTTCCCCCTCTTCCCGTTCATCCTCAGGACAAATTGCAACGTGTACGGAACAGGAGGATAAAGGTGCTGATTCTCCCAGGAGGGAGATTGCTAGTAAAGCGGCTGGAATGGCGAACCGGAGCACAAGGAGATGAGAAATGAGGTGCGTTTTAGAAACCTTTCCTGGTCACACGGTGTACCATCTTCTGGGTTTCTCGTGCGTGTTTTCGATGTAGGAAGATGCCCTTGAACCTGGAGATTTGGGACGCATGGGATGGGTACCACGCCGTATTACTTTAAAGGGTCTGCGTTTGCTCACCCAACCTCACCAAACCTCTCAGCCCCAAGAGTGTCCACCCTTATGTCTCAGTCATCTGTGGGTCTAGATATGGTCAATCCAGCTGGCATCGCAGCCCCTGAACGAATTTTGTAAGAATTTCTCTCTCTTTCACTGTCTTTGTTTCACGGGTTTTTAAAAGTAATTGATTTTTATAATGGGGTTTAGCTGCTTTGCACTGCTGTGTTTATGCCGCTTTACACCCACTTGACTCACTTACAGAGAGATATCAATACATAGGTTTTAAGATTCTTACTAGTCAGATATATTCTTGGGCGGTGAATAGGGGGCGTTGAGTCCAGTTCACTGAGCAAGGAGTAGGTCTTGTCTATTACATATTGGGTTTATGGAACGGTATCTGAGCTAATTTGAAACCCTTGTTTTATGCATCACCCCACCTCACCTTTCCCGTTAAGCAGCCATAGTGTGTTTTCTAAACGTGCGACTCTGTTCTGTTTTGTAATTCAGTTCAAGGGTAGCGGTTTTTACATTCTCTCTGTAAGTGATATCTTATGATCAGTGTCTTTTTCTGTGTGACTTATTTCACTTAGAATCGTCGTACCTAAATCTACTCATCATGCTGCTCCTAGCCTTATGACGTTGATTTCATGGCTGAGTGATATTCCATTGTACATAAGGACCACAACTTCTTTATCCATTCTTCTCTTTCCTGGGATGTTTAAGGTGTAACGAAGTGGAGGTTCTTGTCAACAGAGCAGCCCTAAACTTTGGGGTGCCTGTGTCTTGCTGATTTTTAGTTTTCCCAATTTATACGCCCATGAGTGGAAGTGCCCTATGCTCTCTAAGCTGAGTTTTTTAGATGTTTCAGGACACACCGTACACTTCTCCAGAGTGGCTGTTGGCAATTTACAGCCCGCCCATCAGCGTAGCAAGGCTCCCATTTCTCCATGGCCTGTCCTGCATTTCTGGTTTTGACACTTTATTCAGCATGGCCCTTTTGACCGATGGGAAGCGAGACTTCTTTGTAGCGCTGATTTGCCTTTCCAGGTTGCTTGGTTGGCCAAAAAGGGCGTATGCGTTTTTTCCTGAATATATTCAGGAAAAAACGCATACGCCCTTTTTGGCCAAGGGCATCATTGTCGAGGTTTTGCCGCTTTTCCTGTGCTTTAAAGGCGATTCGAATCTACCTCCTGAAATTTGTTTCCTGCAATTCTGCCTTGCTTTCAAATCCTCATCGTTGCCTTCCTTCCATATATTTGTGGACGAGAGTTATCATTTCTACCTCTGCAGGTTTGTGAATTGCAGTGCCCCTGAGCTCCATTTTTTAACTCGCTTTCTTGGGAGCTGGCCGCAAAAGCGCAGGATTGCTTCAGGCCCTATTCTGGCTCCGGGCGGCAGGCTGAGCCTGTCGTTAATTCTTCTTCCTGATGGGAAAATAGAGTGACTTGTGCCTGTCCCAACACCTAGAGCTAGTCTCTCATTGGTTCCCCCTCTTCCCGTTCATCCTCAGGACAAATTGCAACGTGTACGGAACAGGAGGTTAAAGGTGCTGATTCTCCCAGGAGGGAGATTGCTAGTAAAGCAGCTGGAATGGCGAACCGGAGCACAAGGAGATGAGAAATGAGGTGCGTTTTAGAAACCTTTCCTGGTCACACGGTGTACCATCTTCTGGGTTTGTCGTGCATGTTTTCGACGTAGGAAGATGCCCTTGAACCTGGAGATTTGGGACCCATGGGATGGGTACCACGCCGTATTACTTTAAAGGGTCTGCGTTTGCTCACCCAACCTCACCAAACCTCTCAGCCCCAAGAGTGTCCACCCTTATGTCTCAGTCATCTGTGGGTCTAGATATGGTCAATCCAGCTGGCATCGCAGCACCTGAACGAATTTTGTAAGAATTTCTCTCTCTTTCACTGTCTTTGTTTCACGGGTTTTTAAAAGTAATTGATTTTTATAATGGGGTTTAGCTGCTTTACACTGCTGTGTTTATGCCGCTTTACACCTACTTGACTCACTTACAGAGAGATATCACTACATAGGTTTTAAGATTCTTACTAGTCAGATATATTCTTGGGCGGTGAATAGGGGTTGTTGAGTCCAGTTCACTGAGCAAGGAGTAGGTCTTGTCTATTACATATTGGGTTTATGGAACGGTATCTGAGCTAATTTGAAACCCTTGTTTTATGCATCACCCCACCTCACCTTTCCCGTTAAGCAGCCATAGTGTGTTTTCTAAACGTGCGACTCTGTTCTGTTTTGTAATTCAGTTCAAGGGTAGCGGTTTTTACATTCTCTCTGTAAGTGATATCTTATGATAAGTGTCTTTTTCTGTGTGACTTATTTCACTTAGAATCGTCGTACCTAAATCCACTCATCATGCTGCTCCTAGCCTTATGACGTTGATTTCATGGCTGAGTGATATTCCATTGTACATAAGGACCACAACTTCTTTATCCATTCTTCTCTTTCCTGGGATGTTTAAGGTGTAACGAAGTGGAGGTTCTTGTCAACAGAGCAGCCCTAAACTTTGGGGTGCCTGTGTCTTGCTGATTTTTAGTTTTCCCAATTTATACGCCCATGAGTGGAAGTGCCCTATGCTCTCTAAGCTGAGTTTTTTAGATGTTTCAGGACACACCGTACACTTCTCCAGAGTGGCTGTTGGCAATTTACAGCCCGCCCATCAGCGTAGCAAGGCTCCCATTTCTCCATGGCCTGTCCTGCATTTCTGGTTTTGACACTTTATTCAGCATGGCCCTTTTGACCGATGGGAAGCGAGACTTCTTTGTAGCGCTGATTTGCCTTTCCAGGTTGCTTGGTTGGCCAAAAAGGGCGTATGCGTTTTTTCCTGAATATATTCAGGAAAAAACGCATACGCCCTTTTTGGCCAAGGGCATCATTGTCGAGGTTTTGCCGCTTTTCCTGTGCTTTAAAGGCGATTCGAATCTACCTCCTGAAATCTGTTTCCTGCAATTCTGCCTTGCTTTCAAATCCTCATCGTTGCCTTCCTTCCATATATTTGTGGACGAGAGTTATCATTTCTACCTCTGCAGGTTTGTGAATTGCAGTGCCCCTGAGCTCCATTTTTTAACTCGCTTTCTTGGGAGCTGGCCGCAAAAGCGCAGGATTGCTTCAGGCCCTATTCTGGCTCCGGGCGGTAGGCTGAGCCTGTCGTTAATTCTTCTTCCTGATGGGAAAATAGAGTGACTTGTGCCTGTCCCAACACCTAGAGCTAGGCTCTCATTGGTTCCCCCTCTTCCCGTTCATCCTCAGGACAAATTGCAACGTGTACGGAATAGGAGGATAAAGGTGCTGATTCTCCCAGGAGGGAGATTGCTAGTAAAGCGGCTGGAATGGCGAACCGGAGCACAAGGAGATGAGAAATGAGGTGCGTTTTAGAAACCTTTCCTGGTCACACGGTGTACCATCTTCTGGGTTTCTCGTGCGTGTTTTCGATGTAGGAAGATGCCCTTGAACCTGGAGATTTGGGACGCATGGGATGGGTACCACGCCGTATTACTTTAAAGGGTCTGCGTTTGCTCACCCAACCTCACCAAACCTCTCAGCCCCAAGAGTGTCCACCCTTATGTCTCAGTCATCTGTGGGTCTAGATATGGTCAATCCAGCTGGCATCGCAGCCCCTGAACGAATTTTGTAAGAATTTCTCTCTCTTTCACTGTCTTTGTTTCACGGGTTTTTAAAAGTAATTGATTTTTATAATGGGGTTTAGCTGCTTTGCACTGCTGTGTTTATGCCGCTTTACACCCACTTGACTCACTTACAGAGAGATATCAATACATAGGTTTTAAGATTCTTACTAGTCAGATATATTCTTGGGCGGTGAATAGGGGGCGTTGAGTCCAGTTCACTGAGCAAGGAGTAGGTCTTGTCTATTACATATTGGGTTTATGGAACGGTATCTGAGCTAATTTGAAACCCTTGTTTTATGCATCACCCCACCTCACCTTTCCCGTTAAGCAGCCATAGTGTGTTTTCTAAACGTGCGACTCTGTTCTGTTTTGTAATTCAGTTCAAGGGTAGCGGTTTTTACATTCTCTCTGTAAGTGATATCTTATGATAAGTGTCTTTCTGTGTGACTTATTTCACTTAGAATCGTCGTACCTAAATCCACTCATCATGCTGCTCCTAGCCTTATGACGTTGATTTCATGGCTGAGTGATATTCCATTGTACATAAGGACCACAACTTCTTTATCCATTCTTCTCTTTCCTGGGATGTTTAAGGTGTAACGAAGTGGAGGTTCTTGTCAACAGAGCAGCCCTAAACTTTGGGGTGCCTGTGTCTTGCTGATTTTTAGTTTTCCCAATTTATACGCCCATGAGTGGAAGTGCCCTATGCTCTCTAAGCTGAGTTTTTTAGATGTTTCAGGACACACCGTACACTTCTCCAGAGTGGCTGTTGGCAATTTACAGCCCGCCCATCAGCGTAGCAAGGCTCCCATTTCTCCATGGCCTGTCCTGCATTTCTGGTTTTGACACTTTATTCAGCATGGCCCTTTTGACCGATGGGAAGCGAGACTTCTTTGTAGCGCTGATTTGCCTTTCCAGGTTGCTTGGTTGGCCAAAAAGGGCGTATGCGTTTTTTCCTGAATATATTCAGGAAAAAACGCATACGCCCTTTTTGGCCAAGGGCATCATTGTCGAGGTTTTGCCGCTTTTCCTGTGCTTTAAAGGCGATTCGAATCTACCTCCTGAAATTTGTTTCCTGCAATTCTGCCTTGCTTTCAAATCCTCATCGTTGCCTTCCTTCCATATATTTGTGGACGAGAGTTATCATTTCTACCTCTGCAGGTTTGTGAATTGCAGTGCCCCTGAGCTCCATTTTTTAACTCGCTTTCTTGGGAGCTGGCCGCAAAAGCGCAGGATTGCTTCAGGCCCTATTCTGGCTCCGGGCGGCAGGCTGAGCCTGTCGTTAATTCTTCTTCCTGATGGGAAAATAGAGTGACTTGTGCCTGTCCCAACACCTAGAGCTAGTCTCTCATTGGTTCCCCCTCTTCCCGTTCATCCTCAGGACAAATTGCAACGTGTACGGAACAGGAGGTTAAAGGTGCTGATTCTCCCAGGAGGGAGATTGCTAGTAAAGCAGCTGGAATGGCGAACCGGAGCACAAGGAGATGAGAAATGAGGTGCGTTTTAGAAACCTTTCCTGGTCACACGGTGTACCATCTTCTGGGTTTGTCGTGCATGTTTTCGACGTAGGAAGATGCCCTTGAACCTGGAGATTTGGGACCCATGGGATGGGTACCACGCCGTATTACTTTAAAGGGTCTGCGTTTGCTCACCCAACCTCACCAAACCTCTCAGCCCCAAGAGTGTCCACCCTTATGTCTCAGTCATCTGTGGGTCTAGATATGGTCAATCCAGCTGGCATCGCAGCACCTGAACGAATTTTGTAAGAATTTCTCTCTCTTTCACTGTCTTTGTTTCACGGGTTTTTAAAAGTAATTGATTTTTATAATGGGGTTTAGCTGCTTTGCACTGCTGTGTTTATGCCGCTTTACACCTACTTGACTCACTTACAGAGAGATATCACTACATAGGTTTTAAGATTCTTACTAGTCAGATATATTCTTGGGCGGTGAATAGGGGTTGTTGAGTCCAGTTCACTGAGCAAGGAGTAGGTCTTGTCTATTACATATTGGGTTTATGGAACGGTATCTGAGCTAATTTGAAACCCTTGTTTTATGCATCACCCCACCTCACCTTTCCCGTTAAGCAGCCATAGTGTGTTTTCTAAACGTGCGACTCTGTTCTGTTTTGTAATTCAGTTCAAGGGTAGCGGTTTTTACATTCCCTCTGTAAGTGATATCTTATGATAAGTGTCTTTTTCTGTGTGACTTATTTCACTTAGAATCGTCGTACCTAAATCCACTCATCATGCTGCTCCTAGCCTTATGACGTTGATTTCATGGCTGAGTGATATTCCATTGTACATAAGGACCACAACTTCTTTATCCATTCTTCTCTTTCCTGGGATGTTTAAGGTGTAACGAAGTGGAGGTTCTTGTCAACAGAGCAGCCCTAAACTTTGGGGTGCCTGTGTCTTGCTGATTTTTAGTTTTCCCAATTTATACGCCCATGAGTGGAAGTGCCCTATGCTCTCTAAGCTGAGTTTTTTAGATGTTTCAGGACACACCGTACACTTCTCCAGAGTGGCTGTTGGCAATTTACAGCCCGCCCATCAGCGTAGCAAGGCTCCCATTTCTCCATGGCCTGTCCTGCATTTCTGGTTTTGACACTTTATTCAGCATGGCCCTTTTGACCGATGGGAAGCGAGACTTCTTTGTAGCGCTGATTTGCCTTTCCAGGTTGCTTGGTTGGCCAAAAAGGGCGTATGCGTTTTTTCCTGAATATATTCAGGAAAAAACGCATACGCCCTTTTTGGCCAAGGGCATCATTGTCGAGGTTTTGCCGCTTTTCCTGTGCTTTAAAGGCGATTCGAATCTACCTCCTGAAATCTGTTTCCTGCAATTCTGCCTTGCTTTCAAATCCTCATCGTTGCCTTCCTTCCATATATTTGTGGACGAGAGTTATCATTTCTACCTCTGCAGGTTTGTGAATTGCAGTGCCCCTGAGCTCCATTTTTTAACTCGCTTTCTTGGGAGCTGGCCGCAAAAGCGCAGGATTGCTTCAGGCCCTATTCTGGCTCCGGGCGGTAGGCTGAGCCTGTCGTTAATTCTTCTTCCTGATGGGAAAATAGAGTGACTTGTGCCTGTCCCAACACCTAGAGCTAGTCTCTCATTGGTTCCCCCTCTTCCCGTTCATCCTCAGGACAAATTGCAACGTGTACGGAATAGGAGGATAAAGGTGCTGATTCTCCCAGGAGGGAGATTGCTAGTAAAGCGGCTGGAATGGCGAACCGGAGCACAAGGAGATGAGAAATGAGGTGCGTTTTAGAAACCTTTCCCGGTCACACGGTGTACCATCTTCTGGGTTTCTCGTGCGTGTTTTCGATGTAGGAAGATGCCCTTGAACCTGGAGATTTGGGACGCATGGGATGGGTACCACGCCGTATTACTTTAAAGGGTCTGCGTTTGCTCACCCAACCTCACCAAACCTCTCAGCCCCAAGAGTGTCCACCCTTATGTCTCAGTCATCTGTGGGTCTAGATATGGTCAATCCAGCTGGCATCGCAGCCCCTGAACGAATTTTGTAAGAATTTCTCTCTCTTTCACTGTCTTTGTTTCACGGGTTTTTAAAAGTAATTGATTTTTATAATGGGGTTTAGCTGCTTTGCACTGCTGTGTTTATGCCGCTTTACACCCACTTGACTCACTTACAGAGAGCTATCAATACATAGGTTTTAAGATTCTTACTAGTCAGATATATTCTTGGGCGGTGAATAGGGGGCGTTGAGTCCAGTTCACTGAGCAAGGAGTAGGTCTTGTCTATTACATATTGGGTTTATGGAACGGTATCTGAGCTAATTTGAAACCCTTGTTTTATGCATCACCCCACCTCACCTTTCCCGTTAAGCAGCCATAGTGTGTTTTCTAAACGTGCGACTCTGTTCTGTTTTGTAATTCAGTTCAAGGGTAGCGGTTTTTACATTCTCTCTGTAAGTGATATCTTATGATCAGTGTCTTTTTCTGTGTGACTTATTTCACTTAGAATCGTCGTACCTAAATCTACTCATCATGCTGCTCCTAGCCTTATGACGTTGATTTCATGGCTGAGTGATATTCCATTGTACATAAGGACCACAACTTCTTTATCCATTCTTCTCTTTCCTGGGATGTTTAAGGTGTAACGAAGTGGAGGTTCTTGTCAACAGAGCAGCCCTAAACTTTGGGGTGCCTGTGTCTTGCTGATTTTTAGTTTTCCCAATTTATACGCCCATGAGTGGAAGTGCCCTATGCTCTCTAAGCTGAGTTTTTTAGATGTTTCAGGACACACCGTACACTTCTCCAGAGTGGCTGTTGGCAATTTACAGCCCGCCCATCAGCGTAGCAAGGCTCCCATTTCTCCATGGCCTGTCCTGCATTTCTGGTTTTGACACTTTATTCAGCATGGCCCTTTTGACCGATGGGAAGCGAGACTTCTTTGTAGCGCTGATTTGCCTTTCCAGGTTGCTTGGTTGGCCAAAAAGGGCGTATGCGTTTTTTCCTGAATATATTCAGGAAAAAACGCATACGCCCTTTTTGGCCAAGGGCATCATTGTCGAGGTTTTGCCGCTTTTCCTGTGCTTTAAAGGCGATTCGAATCTACCTCCTGGAATCGGTTTCCTGCAATTCTGCCTTGCTTTCAAATCCTCATCGTTGCCTTCCTTCCATATATTTGTGGACGAGAGTTATCATTTCTACCTCTGCAGGTTTGTGAATTGCAGTGCCCCTGAGCTCCATTTTTTAACTCGCTTTCTTGGGAGCTGGCCGCAAAAGCGCAGGATTGCTTCAGGCCCTATTCTGGCTCCGGGCGGCAGGCTGAGCCTGTCGTTAATTCTCCTTCCTGATGGGAAAATAGAGTGACTTGTGCCTGTCCCAACACCTAGAGCTAGTATCTCATTGGTTCCCCCTCTTCCCGTTCATCCTCAGGACAAATTGCAACGTGTACGGAACAGGAGGTTAAAGGTGCTGATTCTCCCAGGTGGGAGATTGCTAGTAAAGCGGCTGGAATGGCGAACCGGAGCACAAGGAGATGAGAAATGAGGTGCGTTTTAGAAACCTTTCCTGGTCACACGGTGTACCATCTTCTGGGTTTGTCGTGCATGTTTTCGATGTAGGAAGATGCCCTTGAACCTGGAGATTTGGGACCCATGGGATGGGTACCACGCCGTATTACTTTAAAGGGTCTGCGTTTGCTCACCCAACCTCACCAAACCTCTCAGCCCCAAGAGTGTCCACCCTTATGTCTCAGTCATCTGTGGGTCTAGATATGGTCAATCCAGCTGGCATCGCAGCACCTGAACGAATTTTGTAAGAATTTCTCTCTCTTTCACTGTCTTTGTTTCACGGGTTTTTAAAAGTAATTGATTTTTATAATGGGGTTTAGCTGCTTTGCACTGCTGTGTTTATGCCGCTTTACACCTACTTGACTCACTTACAGAGAGATATCACTACATAGGTTTTAAGATTCTTACTAGTCAGATATATTCTTGGGCGGTGAATAGGGGTTGTTGAGTCCAGTTCACTGAGCAAGGAGTAGGTCTTGTCTATTACATATTGGGTTTATGGAACGGTATCTGAGCTAATTTGAAACCCTTGTTTTATGCATCACCCCACCTCACCTTTCCCGTTAAGCAGCCATAGTGTGTTTTCTAAACGTGCGACTCTGTTCTGTTTTGTAATTCAGTTCAAGGGTAGCGGTTTTTACATTCCCTCTGTAAGTGATATCTTATGATAAGTGTCTTTTTCTGTGTGACTTATTTCACTTAGAATCGTCGTACCTAAATCCACTCATCATGCTGCTCCTAGCCTTATGACGTTGATTTCATGGCTGAGTGATATTCCATTGTACATAAGGACCACAACTTCTTTATCCATTCTTCTCTTTCCTGGGATGTTTAAGGTGTAACGAAGTGGAGGTTCTTGTCAACAGAGCAGCCCTAAACTTTGGGGTGCCTGTGTCTTGCTGATTTTTAGTTTTCCCAATTTATACGCCCATGAGTGGAAGTGCCCTATGCTCTCTAAGCTGAGTTTTTTAGATGTTTCAGGACACACCGTACACTTCTCCAGAGTGGCTGTTGGCAATTTACAGCCCGCCCATCAGGTAGCAAGGCTCCCATTTCTCCATGGCCTGTCCTGCATTTCTGGTTTTGACACTTTATTCAGCATGGCCCTTTTGACCGATGGGAAGCGAGACTTCTTTGTAGCGCTGATTTGCCTTTCCAGGTTGCTTGGTTGGCCAAAAAGGGCGTATGCGTTTTTTCCTGAATATATTCAGGAAAAAACGCATACGCCCTTTTTGGCCAAGGGCATCATTGTCGAGGTTTTGCCGCTTTTCCTGTGATTTAAAGGCTATTCGAATCTACCTCCTGAAATCTGTTTCCTGCAATTCTACCTTGCTTTCAAATCCTCTTCGTAGCCTTCCCTCCATATATTTGTGGACGAGAGTTATCATTTCTAACTCTGCAGGTTTGTGAATTGCAGTGCCCCTGAGCTCCATTTTTCAACTCGCTTTCTTGGGAGCTGGCCGCAAAAGCGCAGGATTGCTTCAGGCCCTATTCTGGCTCCGGGCGGCAGGCTGAGCCTGTGGTTAATTCTGCTACCTGATGGGAAAATAGAGTGACCTGTGCCTGTCCCAACACCTAGAGCTAATCTCTCAATGGTTCCCCCTCTTCCCGTTCATCCTCAGGAGAAATTGCAACGTGTACGGAACAGGAGGTTAAAGGTGCTGATTCTCCAAGGAGGGAGATTGCTAGTAAAGCGGCTGGAATGGCGAACCGGAGCACAAGGAGATGAGAAATGAGGTGCGTTTTAGAAACCTTTCCCGGTCACACGGTGTACCATCTTCTGGGTTTCTCGTGCATGTTTTCGACGTAGGAAGATGCCCTTGACCCTGGAGATTTGGGACCCATGGGATGGGTACCACGCCGTATTACTTTAAAGGGTCTGCGTTTGCTCACCCAACCTCACCAAAACTCTCAGCCCCAAGAGTGTCCACCCTTATGTCTCAGTCATCTGTGGGTCTAGATATGGTCAATCCAGGTGGCATCGCAGCCCCTGAACGAATTTTGTAAGAATTTCTCTCTCTTTCACTGTCTTTGTTTCACGGGTTTTTAAAAGTAATTGATTTTTATAATAGGGTTTAGCTGCTTTGCACTGCTGTGTTTATGCCGCTTTTCACCCACTTGACTCACTTACAGAGAGATATCAATACATAGGTTTTAAGATTCTTACTAGTCAGATATATTCTTGGGCGGTGAATAGGGGGCGTTGAGTCCAGTTCACTGAGCAAGGAGTAGGTCTTGTCTATTACATATTGGGTTTATGGAACGGTATCTGAGCTAATTTGAAACCCTTGTTTTATGCATCACCCCACCTCACCTTTCCCGTTAAGCAGCCATAGTGTGTTTTCTAAACGTGCGACTCTGTTCTGTTTTGTAATTCAGTTCAAGGGTAGCGGTTTTTACATTCTCTCTGTAAGTGATATCTTATGATAAGTGTCTTTTTCTGTGTGACTTATTTCACTTAGAATCGTCGTACCTAAATCCACTCATCATGCTGCTCCTAGCCTTATGACGTTGATTTCATGGCTGAGTGATATTCCATTGTACATAAGGACCACAACTTCTTTATCCATTCTTCTCTTTCCTGGGATGTTTAAGGTGTAACGAAGTGGAGGTTCTTGTCAACAGAGCAGCCCTAAACTTTGGGGTGCCTGTGTCTTGCTGATTTTTAGTTTTCCCAATTTATACGCCCATGAGTGGAAGTGCCCTATGCTCTCTAAGCTGAGTTTTTTAGATGTTTCAGGACACACCGTACACTTCTCCAGAGTGGCTGTTGGCAATTTACAGCCCACCCATCAGCGTAGCAAGGCTCCCATTTCTCCATGGCCTGTCCTGCATTTCTGGTTTTGACACTTTATTCAGCATGGCCCTTTTGACCGATGGGAAGCAAGACTTCTTTGTAGCGCTGATTTGCCTTTCCAGGTTGCTTGGTTGGCCAAAAAGGGCGTATGCGTTTTTTCCTGAATATATTCAGGAAAAAACGCATACGCCCTTTTTGGCCAAGGGCATCATTGTGGAGGTTTTGCCGCTTTTCCTGTGCTTTAAAGGCGATTCGAATCTACCTCCTGAAATCTGTTTCCTGCAATTCTACCTTGCTTTCAAATCCTCTTCGTAGCCTTCCCTCCATATATTTGTGGACGAGAGTTATCATTTCTAACTCTGCAGGTTTGTGAATTGCAGTGCCCCTGAGCTCCATTTTTCAACTCGCTTTCTTGGGATGGCCGCAAAAGCGCAGGATTGCTTCAGGCCCTATTCTGGCTCCGGGCGGCAGGCTGAGCCTGTGGTTAATTCTTCTTCCTGATGGGAAAATAGAGTGACCTGTGCCTGTCCCAGCACCTAGAGCTAGTCTCTCATTGGTTCCCCCTCTTCCCGTTCATCCTCAGGACAAATTGCAACGTGTACGGAACAGGAGGTTAAAGGTGCTGATTCTCCCAGGAGGGAGATTGCTAGTAAAGCGGCTGGAATGGCGAACCGGAGCACAAGGAGATGAGAAATGAGGTGCGTTTTAGAAACCTTTCCCGGTCACACGGTGTACCATCTTCTGGGTTGCTCGTGCATGTTTTCGACGTAGGAAGATGCCCTTGAACCTGGAGATTTGGGACCCATGGGATGGGTACCACGCCGTATTACTTTAAAGGGTCTGCGTTAGCTCACCCAACCTCACCAAACCTCTCAGCCCCAAGAGTGTCCACCCTTATGTCTCAATCAGCTGTGTTTCTAGATATGGTCAATCCAGGTGGCATCGCAGCCCCTGAACGAATTTTGTAAGAATTTCTCTCTCTTTCACTGTCTTTGTTTCACGGGTTTTTAAAAGTAATTGATTTTTATAATGGGGTTTAGCTGCTTTGCACTGCTGTGTTTATGCCGCTTTACACCCACTTGACTCACTTACAGAGAGATATCAATACATAGGTTTTAAGATTCTTACTAGTCAGATATATTCTTGGGCGGTGAATAGGGGGCGTTGAGTCCAGTTCACTGAGCAAGGAGTAGGTCTTGTCTATTACATATTGGGTTTATGGAACGGTATCTGAGCTAATTTGAAACCCTTGTTTTATGCATCACCCCACCTCACCTTTCCCGTTAAGCAGCCATAGTGTGTTTTCTAAACGTGCGACTCTGTTCTGTTTTGTAATTCAGTTCAAGGGTAGCGGTTTTTACATTCCCTCTGTAAGTGATATCTTATGATAAGTGTCTTTTTCTGTGTGACTTATTTCACTTAGAATCGTCGTACCTAAATCCACTCATCATGCTGCTCCTAGCCTTATGACGTTGATTTCATGGCTGAGTGATATTCCATTGTACATAAGGACCACAACTTCTTTATCCATTCTTCTCTTTCCTGGGATGTTTCAGGTGTAACGAAGTGGAGGTTCTTGTCAACAGAGCAGCCCTAAACTTTGGGGTGCCTGTGTCTTGCTGATTTTTAGTTTTCCCAATTTATACGCCCATGAGTGGAAGTGCCCTATGCTCTCTAAGCTGAGTTTTTTAGATGTTTCAGGACACACCGTACACTTCTCCAGAGTGGCTGTTGGCAATTTACAGCCCGCCCATCAGCGTAGCAAGGCTCCCATTTCTCCATGGCCTGTCCTGCATTTCTGGTTTTGACACTTTATTCAGCATGGCCCTTTTGACCGATGGGAAGCGAGACTTCTTTGTAGCGCTGATTTGCCTTTCCAGGTTGCTTGGTTGGCCAAAAAGGGCGTATGCGTTTTTTCCTGAATATATTCAGGAAAAAACGCATACGCCCTTTTTGGCCAAGGGCATCATTGTTGAGGTTTTGCCGCTTTACCTGTGCTTTAAAGGCGATTCGAATCTACCTCCTGAAATCTGTTTCCTGCAATTCTGCCTTGCTTTCAAATCCTCTTCGTAGCCTTCCCTCCATATATTTGTGGACGAGAGTTATCATTTCTAAGTCTGCAGGTTTGTGAATTGCAGTGCCCCTGAGCTCCATTTTTCAACTCGCTTTCTTGGGAGCTGGCCGCAAAAGCGCAGGATTGCTTCAGGCCCTATTCTGGCTCCGGGCGGCAGGCTGAGCCTGTGGTTAATTCTGCTACCTGATGGGAAAATAGAGTGACCTGTGCCTGTCCCAACACCTAGAGCTAGTCTGTCAATGGTTCCCCCTCTTCCCGTTCATCCTCAGGAGAAATTGCAACGTGTACGGAACAGGAGGTTAAAGGTGCTGATTCTCCAAGGAGGGAGATTGCTAGTAAAGCGGCTGGAATGGCGAACCGGAGCACAAGGAGATGAGAAATGAGGTGCGTTTTAGAAACCTTTCCTGGTCACACGGTGTACCATCTTCTGGGTTGCTCGTGCATGTTTTCGACGTAGGAAGATGCCCTTGACCCTGGAGATTTGGGACCCATGGGATGGGTACCACGCCGTATTACTTTAAAGGGTCTGCGTTTGCTCACCCAACCTCACCAAACCTCTCAGCCCCAAGAGTGTCCACCCTTATGTCTCAGTCATCTGTGGGTCTAGATATGGTCAATCCAGCTGGCATCGCAGCACCTGAACGAATTTTGTAAGAATTTCTCTCTCTTTCACTGTCTTTGTTTCACGGGTTTTTAAAAGTAATTGATTTTTATAATGGGGTTTAGCTGCTTTGCACTGCTGTGTTTATGCCGCTTTACACCTACTTGACTCACTTACAGAGAGCTATCAATACATAGGTTTTAAGATTCTTACTAGTCAGATATATTCTTGGGCGGTGAATAGGGGGCGTTGAGTCCAGTTCACTGAGCAAGGAGTAGGTCTTGTCTATTACATATTGGGTTTATGGAACGGTATCTGAGCTAATTTGAAACCCTTGTTTTATGCATCACCCCACCTCACCTTTCCCGTTAAGCAGCCATAGTGTGTTTTCTAAACGTGCGACTCTGTTCTGTTTTGTAATTCAGTTCAAGGGTAGCGGTTTTTACATTCCCTCTGTAAGTGATATCTTATGATAAGTGTCTTTTTCTGTGTGACTTATTTCACTTAGAATCGTCGTACCTAAATCCACTCATCATGCTGCTCCTAGCCTTATGACGTTGATTTCATGGCTGAGTGATATTCCATTGTACATAAGGACCACAACTTCTTTATCCATTCTTCTCTTTCCTGGGATGTTTAAGGTGTAACGAAGTGGAGGTTCTTGTCAACAGAGCAGCCCTAAACTTTGGGGTGCCTGTGTCTTGCTGATTTTTAGTTTTCCCAATTTATACGCCCATGAGTGGAAGTGCCCTATGCTCTCTAAGCTGAGTTTTTTAGATGTTTCAGGACACACCGTACACTTCTCCAGAGTGGCTGTTGGCAATTTACAGCCCGCCCATCAGCGTAGCAAGGCTCCCATTTCTCCATGGCCTGTCCTGCATTTCTGGTTTTGACACTTTATTCAGCATGGCCCTTTTGACCGATGGGAAGCGAGACTTCTTTGTAGCGCTGATTTGCCTTTCCAGGTTGCTTGGTTGGCCAAAAAGGGCGTATGCGTTTTTTCCTGAATATATTCAGGAAAAAACGCATACGCCCTTTTTGGCCAAGGGCATCATTGTCGAGGTTTTGCCGCTTTTCCTGTGCTTTAAAGGCGATTCGAATCTACCTCCTGAAATCTGTTTCCTGCAATTCTGCCTTGCTTTCAAATCCTCTTCGTAGCCTTCCCTCCATATATTTGTGGACGAGAGTTATCATTTCTAAGTCTGCAGGTTTGTGAATTGCAGTGCCCCTGAGCTCCATTTTTCAACTCGCTTTCTTGGGAGCTGGCCGCAAAAGCGCAGGATTGCTTCAGGCCCTATTCTGGCTCCGGGCGGCAGGCTGAGCCTGTGGTTAATTCTGCTTCCTGATGGGAAAATAGAGTGACCTGTGCCTGTCCCAACACCTAGAGCTAGTCTCTCATTGGTTCCCCCTCTTCCCGTTCATCCTCAGGACAAATTGCAACGTGTTCGGAACAGGAGGTTAAAGGTGCTGATTCTCCAAGGAGGGAGATTGCTAGTAAAGCGGCTGGAATGGCGAACCGGAGCACAAGGAGATGAGAAATGAGGTGCGTTTTAGAAACCTTTCCTGGTCACACGGTGTACCATCTTCTGGGTTTCTCGTGCATGTTTTCGATGTAGGAAGATGCCCTTGAACCTGGAGATTTGGGACCCATGGGATGGGTAGCACGCCGTATTACTTTAAAGGGTCTGCGTTTGCTCACCCAACCTCACCAAACCTCTCAGCCCCAAGAGTGTCCACCCTTATGTCTCAATCAGCTGTGGGTCTAGATATGGTCAATCCAGGTGGCATCGCAGCCCCTGAACGAATTTTGTAAGAATTTCTCTCTCTTTCACTGTCTTTGTTTCACGGGTTTTTAAAAGTAATTGATTTTTATAATAGGGTTTAGCTGCTTTGCACTGCTGTGTTTATGCCGCTTTACACCCACTTGACTCACTTACAGAGAGATATCAATACATAGGTTTTAAGATTCTTACTAGTCAGATATATTCTTGGGCGGTGAATAGGGGGCGTTGAGTCCAGTTCACTGAGCAAGGAGTAGGTCTTGTCTATTACATATTGGGTTTATGGAACGGTATCTGAGCTAATTTGAAACCCTTGTTTTATGCATCACCCCACCTCACCTTTCCGGTTAAGCAGCCATAGTGTGTTTTCTAAACGTGCGACTCTGTTCTGTTTTGTAATTCAGTTCAAGGGTAGCGGTTTTTACATTCCCTCTGTAAGTGATATCTTATGATAAGTGTCTTTTTCTGTGTGACTTATTTCACTTAGAATCGTGGTACCTAAATCCACTCATCATGCTGCTCCTAGCCTTATGACGTTGATTTCATGGCTGAGTGATATTCCATTGTACATAAGGACCACAACTTCTTTATCCATTCTTCTCTTTCCTGGGATGTTTAAGGTGTAACGAAGTGGAGCTTCTTGTCAACAGAGCAGCCCTAAACTTTGGGGTGCCTGTGTCTTGCTGATTTTTAGTTTTCCCAATTTATACGCCCATGAGTGGAAGTGCCCTATGCTCTCTAAGCTGAGTTTTTTAGATGTTTCAGGACACACCGTACACTTCTCCAGAGTGGCTGTTGGCAATTTACAGCCCGCCCATCAGCGTAGCAAGGCTCCCATTTCTCCATGGCCTGTCCTGCATTTCTGGTTTTGACACTTTATTCAGCATGGCCCTTTTGACCGATGGGAAGCGAGACTTCTTTGTAGCGCTGATTTGCCTTTCCAGGTTGCTTGGTTGGCCAAAAAGGGCGTATGCGTTTTTTCCTGAATATATTCAGGAAAAAACGCATACGCCCTTTTTGGCCAAGGGCATCATTGTCGAGGTTTTGCCGCTTTTCCTGTGCTTTAAAGGCGATTCGAATCTACCTCCTGAAATCTGTTTCCTGCAATTCTGCCTTGCTTTCAAATCCTCTTCGTAGCCTTCCCTCCATATATTTGTGGACGAGAGTTATCATTTCTAACTCTGCAGGTTTGTGAATTGCAGTGCCCCTGAGCTCCATTTTTCAACTCGCTTTCTTGGGAGCTGGCCGCAAAAGCGCAGGATTGCTTCAGGCCCTATTCTGGCTCCGGGCGGCAGGCTGAGCCTGTGGTTAATTCTGCTACCTGATGGGAAAATAGAGTGACCTGTGCCTGTCCCAACACCTAGAGCTAGTCTCTCAATGGTTCCCCCTCTTCCCGTTCATCCTGAGGAGAAATTGCAACGTGTACGGAACAGGAGGTTAAAGGTGCTGATTCTCCAAGGAGGGAGATTGCTAGTAAAGCGGCTGGAATGGCGAACCGGAGCACAAGGAGATGAGAAATGAGGTGCGTTTTAGAAACCTTTCCCGGTCACACGGTGTACCATCTTCTGGGTTGCTCGTGCATGTGTTCGACGTAGGAAGATGCCCTTGACCCTGGAGATTTGGGACCCATGGGATGGGTACCACGCCGTATTACTTTAAAGGGTCTGCGTTTGCTCACCCAACCTCACCAAACCTCTCAGCCCCAAGAGTGTCCACCCTTATGTCTCAGTCATCTGTGGGTCTAGATATGGTCAATCCAGCTGGCATCGCAGCACCTGAACGAATTTTGTAAGAATTTCTCTCTCTTTCACTGTCTTTGTTTCACGGGTTTTTAAAAGTAATTGATTTTTATAATGGGGTTTAGCTGCTTTGCACTGCTGTGTTTATGCCGCTTTACACCTACTTGACTCACTTACAGAGAGATATCAATACATAGGTTTTAAGATTCTTACTAGTCAGATATATTCTTGGGCGGTGAATAGGGGTTGTTGAGTCCAGTTCACTGAGCAAGGAGTAGGTCTTGTCTATTACATATTGGGTTTATGGAACGGTATCTGAGCTAATTTGAAACCCTTGTTTTATGCATCACCCCACCTCACCTTTCCCGTTAAGCAGCCATAGTGTGTTTTCTAAACGTGCGACTCTGTTCTGTTTTGTAATTCAGTTCAAGGGTAGCGGTTTTTACATTCCCTCTGTAAGTGATATCTTATGATAAGTGTCTTTTTCTGTGTGACTTATTTCACTTAGAATCGTCGTACCTAAATCCACTCATCATGCTGCTCCTAGCCTTATGACGTTGATTTCATGGCTGAGTGATATTCCATTGTACATAAGGACCACAACTTCTTTATCCATTCTTCTCTTTCCTGGGATGTTTAAGGTGTAACGAAGTGGAGGTTCTTGTCAACAGAGCAGCCCTAAACTTTGGGGTGCCTGTGTCTTGCTGATTTTTAGTTTTCCCAATTTATACGCCCATGAGTGGAAGTGCCCTATGCTCTCTAAGCTGAGTTTTTTAGATGTTTCAGGACACACCGTACACTTCTCCAGAGTGGCTGTTGGCAATTTACAGCCCGCCCATCAGCGTAGCAAGGCTCCCATTTCTCCATGGCCTGTCCTGCATTTCTGGTTTTGACACTTTATTCAGCATGGCCCTTTTGACCGATGGGAAGCGAGACTTCTTTGTAGTGCTGATTTGCCTTTCCAGGTTGCTTGGTTGGCCAAAAAGGGCGTATGCGTTTTTTCCTGAATATATTCAGGAAAAAACGCATACGCCCTTTTTGGCCAAGGGCATCATTGTCGAGGTTTTGCCGCTTTTCCTGTGCTTTAAAGGCGATTCGAATCTACCTCCTGAAATCTGTTTCCTGCAATTCTGCCTTGCTTTCAAATCCTCTTCGTAGCCTTCCCTCCATATATTTGTGGACGAGAGTTATCATTTCTAACTCTGCAGGTTTGTGAATTGCAGTGCCCCTGAGCTCCATTTTTCAACTCGCTTTCTTGGGAGCTGGCCGCAAAAGCGCAGGATTGCTTCAGGCCCTATTCTGGCTCCGGGCGGCAGGCTGAGCCTGTGGTTAATTCTGCTTCCTGATGGGAAAATAGAGTGACCTCTGCCTGTCCCAACACCTAGAGCTAGTCTCTCATTGGTTCCCCCTCTTCCCGTTCATCCTCAGGACAAATTGCAACGTGTACGGAACAGGAGGTTAAAGGTGCTGATTCTCCAAGGAGGGAGATTGCTAGTAAAGCGGCTGGAATGGCGAACCGGAGCACAAGGAGATGAGAAATGAGGTGCGTTTTAGAAACCTTTCCCGGTCACACGGTGTACCATCTTCTGGGTTTCTCGTGCATGTTTTCGACGTAGGAAGATGCCCTTGAACCTGGAGATTTGGGACCCATGGGATGGGTACCACGCCATATTACTTTAAAGGGTCTGCGTTAGCTCACCCAACCTCACCAAACCTCTCAGCCCCAAGAGTGTCCACCCTTATGTCTCAATCAGCTGTGGGTCTAGATATGGTCAATCCAGGTGGCATCGCAGCCCCTGAACGAATTTTGTAAGAATTTCTCTCTCTTTCACTGTCTTTGTTTCACGGGTTTTTAAAAGTAATTGATTTTTATAATAGGGTTTAGCTGCTTTGCACTGCTGTGTTTATGCCGCTTTACACCCACTTGACTCACTTACAGAGAGATATCAATACATAGGTTTTAAGATTCTTACTAGTCAGATATATTCCTGGGCGGTGAATAGGGGTTGTTGAGTCCAGTTCACTGAGCAAGGAGTAGGTCTTGTCTATTACATATTGGGTTTATGGAACGGTATCTGAGCTAATTTGAAACCCTTGTTTTATGCATCACCCCACCTCACCTTTCCCGTTAAGCAGCCATAGTGTGTTTTCTAAACGTGCGACTCTGTTCTGTTTTGTAATTCAGTTCAAGGGTAGCGGTTTTTACATTCCCTCTGTAAGTGATATCTTATGATAAGTGTCTTTTTCTGTGTGACTTATTTCACTTAGAATCGTCGTACCTAAATCCACTCATCATGCTGCTCCTAGCCTTATGACGTTGATTTCATGGCTGAGTGATATTCCATTGTACATAAGGACCACAACTTCTTTATCCATTCTTCTCTTTCCTGGGATGTTTAAGGTGTAACGAAGTGGAGGTTCTTGTCAACAGAGCAGCCCTAAACTTTGGGGTGCCTGTGTCTTGCTGATTTTTAGTTTTCCCAATTTATACGCCCATGAGTGGAAGTGCCCTATGCTCTCTAAGCTGAGTTTTTTAGATGTTTCAGGACACACCGTACACTTCTCCAGAGTGGCTGTTGGCAATTTACAGCCCGCCCATCAGCGTAGCAAGGCTCCCATTTCTCCATGGCCTGTCCTGCATTTCTGGTTTTGACACTTTATTCAGCATGGCCCTTTTGACCGATGGGAAGCGAGACTTCTTTGTAGCGCTGATTTGCCTTTCCAGGTTGCTTGGTTGGCCAAAAAGGGCGTATGCGTTTTTTCCTGAATATATTCAGGAAAAAACGCATACGCCCTTTTTGGCCAAGGGCATCATTGTCGAGGTTTTGCCGCTTTTCCTGTGCTTTAAAGGCGATTCGAATCTACCTCCTGAAATTTGTTTCCTGCAATTCTACCTTGCTTTCAAATCCTCTTCGTAGCCTTCCTTCCATATATTTGTGGACGAGAGTTATCATTTCTACCTCTGCAGGTTTGTGAATTGCAGTGCCCCTGAGCTCCATTTTTTAACTCGCTTTCTTGGGAGCTGGCCGCAAAAGCACAGGATTGCTTCAGGCCCTATTCTGGCTCCGGGCGGCAGGCTGAGCCTGTCGTTAATTCTTCTTCCTGATGGGAAAATAGAGTGACTTGTGCCTGTCCCAACACCTAGAGCTAGTCTCTCATTGGTTCCCCCTCTTCCCGTTCATCCTCAGGACAAATTGCAACGTGTACGGAACAGGAGGTTAAAGGTGCTCATTCTCCCAGGAGGGAGATTGCTAGTAAAGCGGCTGGAATGGCGAACCGGAGCACAAGGAGATGAGAAATGAGGTGCGTTTTAGAAACCTTTCCTGGGCACACGGTGTACCATCTTCTGGGTTTCTCGTGCATGTTTTCGATGTAGGAAGATGCCCTTGAACCTGGAGATTTGGGACCCATGGGATGGGTAGCACGCCGTATTACTTTAAAGGGTCTGCGTTTGCTCACCCAACCTCACCAAACCTCTCAGCCCCAAGAGTGTCCACCCTTATGTCTCAATCAGCTGTGGGTCTAGATATGGTCAATCCAGGTGGCATCGCAGCCCCTGAACAAATTTTGTAAGAATTTCTCTCTCTTTCACTGTCTTTGTTTCACGGGTTTTTAAAAGTAATTGATTTTTATAATAGGGTTTAGCTGCTTTGCACTGCTGTGTTTATGCCGCTTTACACCCACTTGACTCACTTACAGAGAGATATCAATACATAGGTTTTAAGATTCTTACTAGTCAGATATATTCTTGGGCGGTGAATAGGGGGCGTTGAGTCCAGTTCACTGAGCAAGGAGTAGGTCTTGTCTATTACATATTGGGTTTATGGAACGGTATCTGAGCTAATTTGAAACCCTTGTTTTATGCATCACCCCACCTCACCTTTCCCGTTAAGCAGCCATAGTGTGTTTTCTAAACGTGCGACTCTGTTCTGTTTTGTAATTCAGTTCAAGGGTAGCGGTTTTTACATTCCCTCTGTAAGTGATATCTTATGATAAGTGTCTTTTTCTGTGTGACTTATTTCACTTAGAATCGTCGTACCTAAATCCACTCATCATGCTGCTCCTAGCCTTATGACGTTGATTTCATGGCTGAGTGATATTCCATTGTACATAAGGACCACAACTTCTTTATCCATTCTTCTCTTTCCTGGGATGTTTAAGGTGTAACGAAGTGGAGGTTCTTGTCAACAGAGCAGCCCTAAACTTTGGGGTGCCTGTGTCTTGCTGATTTTTAGTTTTCCCAATTTATACGCCCATGAGTGGAAGTGCCCTATGCTCTCTAAGCTGAGTTTTTTAGATGTTTCAGGACACACCGTACACTTCTCCAGAGTGGCTGTTGGCAATTTACAGCCCGCCCATCAGCGTAGCAAGGCTCCCATTTCTCCATGGCCTGTCCTGCATTTCTGGTTTTGACACTTTATTCAGCATGGCCCTTTTGACCGATGGGAAGCGAGACTTCTTTGTAGCGCTGATTTGCCTTTCCAGGTTGCTTGGTTGGCCAAAAAGGGCGTATGCGTTTTTTCCTGAATATATTCAGGAAAAAACGCATACGCCCTTTTTGGCCAAGGGCATCATTGTCGAGGTTTTGCCGCTTTTCCTGTGCTTTAAAGGCGATTCGAATCTACCTCCTGAAATCGGTTTCCTGCAATTCTGCCTTGCTTTCAAATCCTCTTCGTAGCCTTCCCTCCATATATTTGTGGACGAGAGTTATCATTTCTAACTCTGCAGGTTTGTGAATTGCAGTGCCCCTGAGCTCCATTTTTCAACTCGCTTTCTTGGGAGCTGGCTGCAAAAGCGCAGGATTGCTTCAGGCCCTATTCTGGCTCCGGGCGGCAGGCTGAGCCTGTGGTTAATTCTGCTACCTGATGGGAAAATAGAGTGACCTGTGCCTGTCCCAACACCTAGAGCTAGTCTGTCAATGGTTCCCCCTCTTCCCGTTCATCCTCAGGACAAATTGCAACGTGTACGGAACAGGAGGTTAAAGGTGCTGATTCTCCAAGGAGGGAGATTGCTAGTAAAGCGGCTGGAATGGCGAACCGGAGCACAAGGAGATGAGAAATGAGGTGCGTTTTAGAAACCTTTCCCGGTCACACGGTGTACCATCTTCTGGGTTTCTCATGCGTGTTTTCGACGTAGGAAGATGCCCTTGACCCTGGAGATTTGGGACCCATGGGATGGGTACCACGCCGTATTACTTTAAAGGGTCTGCGTTTGCTCACCCAACCTCACCAAACCTCTCAGCCCCAAGAGTGTCCACCCTTATGTCTCAGTCATCTGTGGGTCTAGATATGGTCAATCCAGCTGGCATCGCAGCACCTGAACGAATTTTGTAAGAATTTCTCTCTCTTTCACTGTCTTTGTTTCACGGGTTTTTAAAAGTAATTGATTTTTATAATGGGGTTTAGCTGCTTTGCACTGCTGTGTTTATGCCGCTTTACACCTACTTGACTCACTTACAGAGAGCTATCACTACATAGGTTTTAAGATTCTTAGTAGTCAGATATATTCTTGGGCGGTGAATAGGGGTTGTTGAGTCCAGTTCACTGAGCAAGGAGTAGGTCTTGTCTATTACATATTGGGTTTATGGAACGGTATCTGAGCTAATTTGAAACCCTTGTTTTATGCATCACCCCACCTCACCTTTCCCGTTAAGCAGCCATAGTGTGTTTTCTAAACGTGCGACTCTGTTCTGTTTTGTAATTCAGTTCAAGGGTAGCGTTTTTTACATTCTCTCTGTAAGTGATATCTTATGATAAGTGTCTTTTTCTGTGTGACTTATTTCACTTAGAATCGTCGTACCTAAATCCACTCATCATGCTGCTCCTAGCCTTATGACGTTGATTTCATGGCTGAGTGATATTCCATTGTACATAAGGACCACAACTTCTTTATCCATTCTTCTCTTTCCTGGGATGTTTAAGGTGTAACGAAGTGGAGGTTCTTGTCAACAGAGCAGCCCTAAACTTTGGGGTGCCTGTGTCTTGCTGATTTTTAGTTTTCCCAATTTATACGCCCATGAGTGGAAGTGCCCTATGCTCTCTAAGCTGAGTTTTTTAGATGTTTCAGGACACACCGTACACTTCTCCAGAGTGGCTGTTGGCAATTTACAGCCCGCCCATCAGCGTAGCAAGGCTCCCATTTCTCCATGGCCTGTCCTGCATTTCTGGTTTTGACACTTTATTCAGCATGGCCCTTTTGACCGATGGGAAGCGAGACTTCTTTGTAGTGCTGATTTGCCTTTCCAGGTTGCTTGGTTGGCCAAAAAGGGCGTATGCGTTTTTTCCTGAATATATTCAGGAAAAAACGCATACGCCCTTTTTGGCCAAGGGCATCATTGTCGAGGTTTTGCCGCTTTTCCTGTGCTTTAAAGGCGATTCGAATCTACCTCCTGAAATCGGTTTCCTGCAATTCTGCCTTGCTTTCAAATCCTCTTCGTAGCCTTCCCTCCATATATTTGTGGACGAGAGTTATCATTTCTAACTCTGCAGGTTTGTGAATTGCAGTGCCCCTGAGCTCCATTTTTCAACTCGCTTTCTTGGGAGCTGGCCGCAAAAGCGCAGGATTGCTTCAGGCCCTATTCTGGCTCCGGGCGGCAGGCTGAGCCTGTGGTTAATTCTGCTTCCTGATGGGAAAATAGAGTGACCTCTGCCTGTCCCAACACCTAGAGCTAGTCTCTCATTGGTTCCCCCTCTTCCCGTTCATCCTCAGGACAAATTGCAACGTGTACGGAACAGGAGGTTAAAGGTGCTGATTCTCCAAGGAGGGAGATTGCTAGTAAAGCGGCTGGAATGGCGAACCGGAGCACAAGGAGATGAGAAATGAGGTGCGTTTTAGAAACCTTTCCCGGTCACACGGTGTACCATCTTCTGGGTTTCTCGTGCATGTTTTCGACGTAGGAAGATGCCCTTGAACCTGGAGATTTGGGACCCATGGGATGGGTACCACGCCATATTACTTTAAAGGGTCTGCGTTAGCTCACCCAACCTCACCAAACCTCTCAGCCCCAAGAGTGTCCACCCTTATGTCTCAATCAGCTGTGGGTCTAGATATGGTCAATCCAGGTGGCATCGCAGCCCCTGAACGAATTTTGTAAGAATTTCTCTCTCTTTCACTGTCTTTGTTTCACGGGTTTTTAAAAGTAATTGATTTTTATAATAGGGTTTAGCTGCTTTGCACTGCTGTGTTTATGCTGCTTTACACCCACTTGACTCACTTACAGAGAGATATCAATACATAGGTTTTAAGATTCTTACTAGTCAGATATATTCCTGGGCGGTGAATAGGGGTTGTTGAGTCCAGTTCACTGAGCAAGGAGTAGGTCTCGTCTATTACATATTGGGTTTATGGAACGGTATCTGAGCTAATTTGAAACCCTTGTTTTATGCATCACCCCACCTCACCTTTCCCGTTAAGCAGCCATAGTGTGTTTTCTAAACGTGCGACTCTGTTCTGTTTTGTAATTCAGTTCAAGGGTAGCGGTTTTTACATTCTCTCTGTAAGTGATATCTTATGATAAGTGTCTTTTTCTGTGTGACTTATTTCACTTAGAATCGTCGTACCTAAATCCACTCATCATGCTGCTCCTAGCCTTATGACGTTGATTTCATGGCTGAGTGATATTCCATTGTACATAAGGACCACAACTTCTTTATCCATTCTTCTCTTTCCTGGGATGTTTAAGGTGTAACGAAGTGGAGGTTCTTCTCAACAGAGCAGCCCTAAACTTTGGGGTGCCTGTGTCTTGCTGATTTTTAGTTTTCCCAATTTATACGCCCATGAGTGGAAGTGCCCTATGCTCTCTAAGCTGAGTTTTTTAGATGTTTCAGGACACACCGTACACTTCTCCAGAGTGGCTGTTGGCAATTTACAGCCCGCCCATCAGCGTAGCAAGGCTCCCATTTCTCCATGGCCTGTCCTGCATTTCTGGTTTTGACACTTTATTCAGCATGGCCCTTTTGACCGATGGGAAGCGAGACTTCTTTGTAGCGCTGATTTGCCTTTCCAGGTTGCTTGGTTGGCCAAAAAGGGCGTATGCGTTTCTTCCTGAATATATTCAGGAAAAAACGCATACGCCCTTTTTGGCCAAGGGCATCATTGTCGAGGTTTTGCCGCTTTTCCTGTGCTTTAAAGGCGATTCGAATCTACCTCCTGAAATCGGTTTCCTGCAATTCTGCCTTGCTTTCAAATCCTCTTCGTAGCCTTCCCTCCATATATTTGTGGACGAGAGTTATCATTTCTAACTCTGCAGGTTTGTGAATTGCAGTGCCCCTGAGCTCCATTTTTCAACTCGCTTTCTTGGGAGCTGGCCGCAAAAGCGCAGGATTGCTTCAGGCCCTATTCTGGCTCCGGGCGGCAGGCTGAGCCTGTGGTTAATTCTGCTTCCTGATGGGAAAATAGAGTGACCTCTGCCTGTCCCAACACCTAGAGCTAGTCTCTCATTGGTTCCCCCTCTTCCCGTTCATCCTCAGGACAAATTGCAACGTGTACGGAACAGGAGGTTAAAGGTGCTGATTCTCCAAGGAGGGAGATTGCTAGTAAAGCGGCTGGAATGGCGAACCGGAGCACAAGGAGATGAGAAATGAGGTGCGTTTTAGAAACCTTTCCCGGTCACACGGTGTACCATCTTCTGGGTTTCTCGTGCATGTTTTCGACGTAGGAAGATGCCCTTGAACCTGGAGATTTGGGACCCATGGGATGGGTACCACGCCATATTACTTTAAAGGGTCTGCGTTAGCTCACCCAACCTCACCAAACCTCTCAGCCCCAAGAGTGTCCACCCTTATGTCTCAATCAGCTGTGGGTCTAGATATGGTCAATCCAGGTGGCATCGCAGCCCCTGAACGAATTTTGTAAGAATTTCTCTCTCTTTCACTGTCTTTGTTTCACGGGTTTTTAAAAGTAATTGATTTTTATAATAGGGTTTAGCTGCTTTGCACTGCTGTGTTTATGCCGCTTTACACCCACTTGACTCACTTACAGAGAGATATCAATACATAGGTTTTAAGATTCTTACTAGTCAGATATATTCCTGGGCGGTGAATAGGGGTTGTTGAGTCCAGTTCACTGAGCAAGGAGTAGGTCTTGTCTATTACATATTGGGTTTATGGAACGGTATCTGAGCTAATTTGAAACCCTTGTTTTATGCATCACCCCACCTCACCTTTCCCGTTAAGCAGCCATAGTGTGTTTTCTAAACGTGCGACTCTGTTCTGTTTTGTAATTCAGTTCAAGGGTAGCGGTTTTTACATTCCCTCTGTAAGTGATATCTTATGATAAGTGTCTTTTTCTGTGTGACTTATTTCACTTAGAATCGTCGTACCTAAATCCACTCATCATGCTGCTCCTAGCCTTATGACGTTGATTTCATGGCTGAGTGATATTCCATTGTACATAAGGACCACAACTTCTTTATCCATTCTTCTCTTTCCTGGGATGTTTAAGGTGTAACGAAGTGGAGGTTCTTGTCAACAGAGCAGCCCTAAACTTTGGGGTGCCTGTGTCTTGCTGATTTTTAGTTTTCCCAATTTATACGCCCATGAGTGGAAGTGCCCTATGCTCTCTAAGCTGAGTTTTTTAGATGTTTCAGGACACACCGTACACTTCTCCAGAGTGGCTGTTGGCAATTTACAGCCCGCCCATCAGCGTAGCAAGGCTCCCATTTCTCCATGGCCTGTCCTGCATTTCTGGTTTTGACACTTTATTCAGCATGGCCCTTTTGACCGATGGGAAGCGAGACTTCTTTGTAGCGCTGATTTGCCTTTCCAGGTTGCTTGGTTGGCCAAAAAGGGCGTATGCGTTTTTTCCTGAATATATTCAGGAAAAAACGCATACGCCCTTTTTGGCCAAGGGCATCATTGTCGAGGTTTTGCCGCTTTTCCTGTGCTTTAAAGGCGATTCGAATCTACCTCCTGAAATTTGTTTCCTGCAATTCTACCTTGCTTTCAAATCCTCTTCGTAGCCTTCCTTCCATATATTTGTGGACGAGAGTTATCATTTCTACCTCTGCAGGTTTGTGAATTGCAGTGCCCCTGAGCTCCATTTTTTAACTCGCTTTCTTGGGAGCTGGCCGCAAAAGCACAGGATTGCTTCAGGCCCTATTCTGGCTCCGGGCGGCAGGCTGAGCCTGTCGTTAATTCTTCTTCCTGATGGGAAAATAGAGTGACTTGTGCCTGTCCCAACACCTAGAGCTAGTCTCTCATTGGTTCCCCCTCTTCCCGTTCATCCTCAGGACAAATTGCAACGTGTACGGAACAGGAGGTTAAAGGTGCTCATTCTCCCAGGAGGGAGATTGCTAGTAAAGCGGCTGGAATGGCGAACCGGAGCACAAGGAGATGAGAAATGAGGTGCGTTTTAGAAACCTTTCCTGGGCACACGGTGTACCATCTTCTGGGTTTCTCGTGCATGTTTTCGATGTAGGAAGATGCCCTTGAACCTGGAGATTTGGGACCCATGGGATGGGTAGCACGCCGTATTACTTTAAAGGGTCTGCGTTTGCTCACCCAACCTCACCAAACCTCTCAGCCCCAAGAGTGTCCACCCTTATGTCTCAATCAGCTGTGGGTCTAGATATGGTCAATCCAGGTGGCATCGCAGCCCCTGAACAAATTTTGTAAGAATTTCTCTCTCTTTCACTGTCTTTGTTTCACGGGTTTTTAAAAGTAATTGATTTTTATAATAGGGTTTAGCTGCTTTGCACTGCTGTGTTTATGCCGCTTTACACCCACTTGACTCACTTACAGAGAGATATCAATACATAGGTTTTAAGATTCTTACTAGTCAGATATATTCTTGGGCGGTGAATAGGGGGCGTTGAGTCCAGTTCACTGAGCAAGGAGTAGGTCTTGTCTATTACATATTGGGTTTATGGAACGGTATCTGAGCTAATTTGAAACCCTTGTTTTATGCATCACCCCACCTCACCTTTCCCGTTAAGCAGCCATAGTGTGTTTTCTAAACGTGCGACTCTGTTCTGTTTTGTAATTCAGTTCAAGGGTAGCGGTTTTTACATTCCCTCTGTAAGTGATATCTTATGATAAGTGTCTTTTTCTGTGTGACTTATTTCACTTAGAATCGTCGTACCTAAATCCACTCATCATGCTGCTCCTAGCCTTATGACGTTGATTTCATGGCTGAGTGATATTCCATTGTACATAAGGACCACAACTTCTTTATCCATTCTTCTCTTTCCTGGGATGTTTAAGGTGTAACGAAGTGGAGGTTCTTGTCAACAGAGCAGCCCTAAACTTTGGGGTGCCTGTGTCTTGCTGATTTTTAGTTTTCCCAATTTATACGCCCATGAGTGGAAGTGCCCTATGCTCTCTAAGCTGAGTTTTTTAGATGTTTCAGGACACACCGTACACTTCTCCAGAGTGGCTGTTGGCAATTTACAGCCCGCCCATCAGCGTAGCAAGGCTCCCATTTCTCCATGGCCTGTCCTGCATTTCTGGTTTTGACACTTTATTCAGCATGGCCCTTTTGACCGATGGGAAGCGAGACTTCTTTGTAGCGCTGATTTGCCTTTCCAGGTTGCTTGGTTGGCCAAAAAGGGCGTATGCGTTTTTTCCTGAATATATTCAGGAAAAAACGCATACGCCCTTTTTGGCCAAGGGCATCATTGTCGAGGTTTTGCCGCTTTTCCTGTGCTTTAAAGGCGATTCGAATCTACCTCCTGAAATCGGTTTCCTGCAATTCTGCCTTGCTTTCAAATCCTCTTCGTAGCCTTCCCTCCATATATTTGTGGACGAGAGTTATCATTTCTAACTCTGCAGGTTTGTGAATTGCAGTGCCCCTGAGCTCCATTTTTCAACTCGCTTTCTTGGGAGCTGGCTGCAAAAGCGCAGGATTGCTTCAGGCCCTATTCTGGCTCCGGGCGGCAGGCTGAGCCTGTGGTTAATTCTGCTACCTGATGGGAAAATAGAGTGACCTGTGCCTGTCCCAACACCTAGAGCTAGTCTGTCAATGGTTCCCCCTCTTCCCGTTCATCCTCAGGACAAATTGCAACGTGTACGGAACAGGAGGTTAAAGGTGCTGATTCTCCAAGGAGGGAGATTGCTAGTAAAGCGGCTGGAATGGCGAACCGGAGCACAAGGAGATGAGAAATGAGGTGCGTTTTAGAAACCTTTCCCGGTCACACGGTGTACCATCTTCTGGGTTTCTCATGCGTGTTTTCGACGTAGGAAGATGCCCTTGACCCTGGAGATTTGGGACCCATGGGATGGGTACCACGCCGTATTACTTTAAAGGGTCTGCGTTTGCTCACCCAACCTCACCAAACCTCTCAGCCCCAAGAGTGTCCACCCTTATGTCTCAGTCATCTGTGGGTCTAGATATGGTCAATCCAGCTGGCATCGCAGCACCTGAACGAATTTTGTAAGAATTTCTCTCTCTTTCACTGTCTTTGTTTCACGGGTTTTTAAAAGTAATTGATTTTTATAATGGGGTTTAGCTGCTTTGCACTGCTGTGTTTATGCCGCTTTACACCTACTTGACTCACTTACAGAGAGCTATCACTACATAGGTTTTAAGATTCTTAGTAGTCAGATATATTCTTGGGCGGTGAATAGGGGTTGTTGAGTCCAGTTCACTGAGCAAGGAGTAGGTCTTGTCTATTACATATTGGGTTTATGGAACGGTATCTGAGCTAATTTGAAACCCTTGTTTTATGCATCACCCCACCTCACCTTTCCCGTTAAGCAGCCATAGTGTGTTTTCTAAACGTGCGACTCTGTTCTGTTTTGTAATTCAGTTCAAGGGTAGCGTTTTTTACATTCTCTCTGTAAGTGATATCTTATGATAAGTGTCTTTTTCTGTGTGACTTATTTCACTTAGAATCGTCGTACCTAAATCCACTCATCATGCTGCTCCTAGCCTTATGACGTTGATTTCATGGCTGAGTGATATTCCATTGTACATAAGGACCACAACTTCTTTATCCATTCTTCTCTTTCCTGGGATGTTTAAGGTGTAACGAAGTGGAGGTTCTTGTCAACAGAGCAGCCCTAAACTTTGGGGTGCCTGTGTCTTGCTGATTTTTAGTTTTCCCAATTTATACGCCCATGAGTGGAAGTGCCCTATGCTCTCTAAGCTGAGTTTTTTAGATGTTTCAGGACACACCGTACACTTCTCCAGAGTGGCTGTTGGCAATTTACAGCCCGCCCATCAGCGTAGCAAGGCTCCCATTTCTCCATGGCCTGTCCTGCATTTCTGGTTTTGACACTTTATTCAGCATGGCCCTTTTGACCGATGGGAAGCGAGACTTCTTTGTAGCGCTGATTTGCCTTTCCAGGTTGCTTGGTTGGCCAAAAAGGGCGTATGCGTTTTTTCCTGAATATATTCAGGAAAAAACGCATACGCCCTTTTTGGCCAAGGGCATCATTGTCGAGGTTTTGCCGCTTTTCCTGTGCTTTAAAGGCGATTCGAATCTACCTCCTGAAATCGGTTTCCTGCAATTCTGCCTTGCTTTCAAATCCTCTTCGTTGCCTTCCCTCCATATATTTGTGGACGAGAGTTATCATTTCTACCTCTGCAGGTTTGTGAATTGCAGTGCCCCTGAGCTCCATTTTTCAACTCGCTTTCTTGGGAGCTGGCCGCAAAAGCGCAGGATTGCTTCAGGCCCTATTCTGGCTCCAGGCGGCAGGCTGAGCCTGTGGTTAATTCTGCTTCCTGATGGGAAAATAGAGTGACCTGTGCCTGTCCCAACACCTAGAGCTAGTCTCTCATTGGTTCCCCCTCTTCCCGTTCATCCTCAGGACAAATTGCAACGTGTTCGGAACAGGAGGTTAAAGGTGCTGATTCTCCAAGGAGGGAGATTGCTAGTAAAGTGGCTGGAATGGCGAACCGGAGCACAAGGAGATGAGAAATGAGGTGCGTTTTAGAAACCTTTCCCGGTCACACGGTGTACCATCTTCTGGGTTTCTCGTGCATGTTTTCGACGTAGGACGATGCCCTTGAACCTGGAGATTTGGGACCCATGGGATGGGTACCACGCCGTATTACTTTACAGGGTCTGCGTTAGCTCACCCAACCTCACCAAACCTCTCAGCCCCAAGAGTGTCCACCCTTATGTCTCAATCAGCTGTGGGTCTAGATATGGTCAATCCAGGTGGCATCGCAGCCCCTGAACGAATTTTGTAAGAATTTCTCTCTCTTTCACTGTCTTTGTTTCACGGGTTTTTAAAAGTAATTGATTTTTATAATAGGGTTTAGCTGCTTTGCACTGCTGTGTTTATGCCGCTTTACACCCACTTGACTCACTTACAGAGAGATATCAATACATAGGTTTTAAGATTCTTACTAGTCAGATATATTCTTGGGCGGTGAATAGGGGGCGTTGAGTCCAGTTCACTGAGCAAGGAGTAGGTCTTGTCTATTACATATTGGGTTTATGGAACGGTATCTGAGCTAATTTGAAACCCTTGTTTTATGCATCACCCCACCTCACCTTTCCCGTTAAGCAGCCATAGTGTGTTTTCTAAACGTGCGACTCTGTTCTGTTTTGTAATTCAGTTCAAGGGTAGCGTTTTTTACATTCTCTCTGTAAGTGATATCTTATGATAAGTGTCTTTTTCTGTGTGACTTATTTCACTTAGAATCGTCGTACCTAAATCCACTCATCATGCTGCTCCTAGCCTTATGACGTTGATTTCATGGCTGAGTGATATTCCATTGTACATAAGGACCACAACTTCTTTATCCATTCTTCTCTTTCCTGGGATGTTTAAGGTGTAACGAAGTGGAGGTTCTTGTCAACAGAGCAGCCCTAAACTTTGGGGTGCCTGTGTCTTGCTGATTTTTAGTTTTCCCAATTTATACGCCCATGAGTGGAAGTGCCCTATGCTCTCTAAGCTGAGTTTTTTAGATGTTTCAGGACACACCGTACACTTCTCCAGAGTGGCTGTTGGCAATTTACAGCCCGCCCATCAGCGTAGCAAGGCTCCCATTTCTCCATGGCCTGTCCTGCATTTCTGGTTTTGACACTTTATTCAGCATGGCCCTTTTGACCGATGGGAAGCGAGACTTCTTTGTAGCGCTGATTTGCCTTTCCAGGTTGCTTGGTTGGCCAAAAAGGGCGTATGCGTTTTTTCCTGAATATATTCAGGAAAAAACGCATACGCCCTTTTTGGCCAAGGGCATCATTGTCGAGGTTTTGCCTCTTTTCCTGTGCTTTAAAGGCGATTCGAATCTACCTCCTGAAATCTGTTTCCTGCAATTCTGCCTTGCTTTCAAATCCTCTTCGTAGCCTTCCCTCCATATATTTGTGGACGAGAGTTATCATTTCTAACTCTGCAGGTTTGTGAATTGCAGTGCCCCTGAGCTCCATTTTTCAACTCGCTTTCTTGGGAGCTGGCTGCAAAAGCGCAGGATTGCTTCAGGCCCTATTCTGGCTCCGGGCGGCAGGCTGAGCCTGTGGTTAATTCTGCTACCTGATGGGAAAATAGAGTGACCTGTGCCTGTCCCAACACCTAGAGCTAGTCTCTCAATGGTTCCCCCTCTTCCCGTTCATCCTGAGGAGAAATTGCAACGTGTACGGAACAGGAGGTTAAAGGTGCTGATTCTCCAAGGAGGGAGATTGCTAGTAAAGCGGCTGGAATGGCGAACCGGAGCACAAGGAGATGAGAAATGAGGTGCGTTTTAGAAACCTTTCCCGGTCACACGGTGTACCATCTTCTGGGTTGCTCGTGCATGTGTTCGACGTAGGAAGATGCCCTTGACCCTGGAGATTTGGGACCCATGGGATGGGTACCACGCCGTATTACTTTAAAGGGTCTGCGTTTGCTCACCCAACCTCACCAAACCTCTCAGCCCCAAGAGTGTCCACCCTTATGTCTCAGTCATCTGTGGGTCTAGATATGGTCAATCCAGCTGGCATCGCAGCACCTGAACGAATTTTGTAAGAATTTCTCTCTCTTTCACTGTCTTTGTTTCACGGGTTTTTAAAAGTAATTGATTTTTATAATGGGGTTTAGCTGCTTTGCACTGCTGTGTTTATGCCGCTTTACACCTACTTGACTCACTTACAGAGAGATATCAATACATAGGTTTTAAGATTCTTACTAGTCAGATATATTCTTGGGCGGTGAATAGGGGTTGTTGAGTCCAGTTCACTGAGCAAGGAGTAGGTCTTGTCTATTACATATTGGGTTTATGGAACGGTATCTGAGCTAATTTGAAACCCTTGTTTTATGCATCACCCCACCTCACCTTTCCCGTTAAGCAGCCATAGTGTGTTTTCTAAACGTGCGACTCTGTTCTGTTTTGTAATTCAGTTCAAGGGTAGCGGTTTTTACATTCCCTCTGTAAGTGATATCTTATGATAAGTGTCTTTTTCTGTGTGACTTATTTCACTTAGAATCGTCGTACCTAAATCCACTCATCATGCTGCTCCTAGCCTTATGACGTTGATTTCATGGCTGAGTGATATTCCATTGTACATAAGGACCACAACTTCTTTATCCATTCTTCTCTTTCCTGGGATGTTTCAGGTGTAACGAAGTGGAGGTTCTTGTCAACAGAGCAGCCCTAAACTTTGGGGTGCCTGTGTCTTGCTGATTTTTAGTTTTCCCAATTTATACGCCCATGAGTGGAAGTGCCCTATGCTCTCTAAGCTGAGTTTTTTAGATGTTTCAGGACACACCGTACACTTCTCCAGAGTGGCTGTTGGCAATTTACAGCCCGCCCATCAGCGTAGCAAGGCTCCCATTTCTCCATGGCCTGTCCTGCATTTCTGGTTTTGACACTTTATTCAGCATGGCCCTTTTGACCGATGGGAAGCGAGACTTCTTTGTAGCGCTGATTTGCCTTTCCAGGTTGCTTGGTTGGCCAAAAAGGGCGTATGCGTTTTTTCCTGAATATATTCAGGAAAAAACGCATACGCCCTTTTTGGCCAAGGGCATCATTGTCGAGGTTTTGCCGCTTTTCCTGTGCTTTAAAGGCGATTCGAATCTACCTCCTGAAATCGGTTTCCTGCAATTCTGCCTTGCTTTCAAATCCTCTTCGTAGCCTTCCCTCCATATATTTGTGGACGAGAGTTATCATTTCTAACTCTGCAGGTTTGTGAATTGCAGTGCCCCTGAGCTCCATTTTTCAACTCGCTTTCTTGGGAGCTGGCCGCAAAAGCGCAGGATTGCTTCAGGCCCTATTCTGGCTCCGGGCGGCAGGCTGAGCCTGTGGTTAATTCTGCTTCCTGATGGGAAAATAGAGTGACCTCTGCCTGTCCCAACACCTAGAGCTAGTCTCTCATTGGTTCCCCCTCTTCCCGTTCATCCTCAGGACAAATTGCAACGTGTACGGAACAGGAGGTTAAAGGTGCTGATTCTCCAAGGAGGGAGATTGCTAGTAAAGCGGCTGGAATGGCGAACCGGAGCACAAGGAGATGAGAAATGAGGTGCGTTTTAGAAACCTTTCCCGGTCACACGGTGTACCATCTTCTGGGTTTCTCGTGCATGTTTTCGACGTAGGAAGATGCCCTTGAACCTGGAGATTTGGGACCCATGGGATGGGTACCACGCCATATTACTTTAAAGGGTCTGCGTTAGCTCACCCAACCTCACCAAACCTCTCAGCCCCAAGAGTGTCCACCCTTATGTCTCAATCAGCTGTGGGTCTAGATATGGTCAATCCAGGTGGCATCGCAGCCCCTGAACGAATTTTGTAAGAATTTCTCTCTCTTTCACTGTCTTTGTTTCACGGGTTTTTAAAAGTAATTGATTTTTATAATAGGGTTTAGCTGCTTTGCACTGCTGTGTTTATGCTGCTTTACACCCACTTGACTCACTTACAGAGAGATATCAATACATAGGTTTTAAGATTCTTACTAGTCAGATATATTCCTGGGCGGTGAATAGGGGTTGTTGAGTCCAGTTCACTGAGCAAGGAGTAGGTCTTGTCTATTACATATTGGGTTTATGGAACGGTATCTGAGCTAATTTGAAACCCTTGTTTTATGCATCACCCCACCTCACCTTTCCCGTTAAGCAGCCATAGTGTGTTTTCTAAACGTGCGACTCTGTTCTGTTTTGTAATTCAGTTCAAGGGTAGCGGTTTTTACATTCTCTCTGTAAGTGATATCGTATGATAAGTGTCTTTTTCTGTGTGACTTATTTCACTTAGAATCGTCGTACCTAAATCCACTCATCATGCTGCTCCTAGCCTTATGACGTTGATTTCATGGCTGAGTGATATTCCATTGTACATAAGGACCACAACTTCTTTATCCATTCTTCTCTTTCCTGGGATGTTTAAGGTGTAACGAAGTGGAGGTTCTTGTCAACAGAGCAGCCCTAAACTTTGGGGTGCCTGTGTCTTGCTGATTTTTAGTTTTCCCAATTTATACGCCCATGAGTGGAAGTGCCCTATGCTCTCTAAGCTGAGTTTTTTAGATGTTTCAGGACACACCGTACACTTCTCCAGAGTGGCTGTTGGCAATTTACAGCCCGCCCATCAGCGTAGCAAGGCTCCCATTTCTCCATGGCCTGTCCTGCATTTCTGGTTTTGACACTTTATTTAGCATGGCCCTTTTGACCGATGGGAAGCGAGACTTCTTTGTAGCGCTGATTTGCCTTTCCAGGTTGCTTGGTTGGCCAAAAAGGGCGTATGCGTTTTTTCCTGAATATATTCAGGAAAAAACGCATACGCCCTTTTTGGCCAAGGGCATCATTGTCGAGGTTTTGCCGCTTTTCCTGTGCTTTAAAGGCGATTCGAATCTACCTCCTGAAATCGGTTTCCTGCAATTCTGCCTTGCTTTCAAATCCTCTTCGTTGCCTTCCCTCCATATATTTGTGGACGAGAGTTATCATTTCTAACTCTGCAGGTTTGTGAATTGTAGTGCCCCTGAGCTCCATTTTTCAACTCGCTTTCTTGGGAGCTGGCCGCAAAAGCGCAGGATTGCTTCAGGCCCTATTCTGGCTCCAGGCGGCAGGCTGAGCCTGTGGTTAATTCTGCTTCCTGATGGGAAAATAGAGTGACCTGTGCCTGTCCCAACACCTAGAGCTAGTCTCTCATTGGTTCCCCCTCTTCCCGTTCATCCTCAGGACAAATTGCAACGTGTTCGGAACAGGAGGTTAAAGGTGCTGATTCTCCAAGGAGGGAGATTGCTAGTAATGCGGCTGGAATGGCGAACCGGAGCACAAGGAGATGAGAAATGAGGTGCGTTTTAGAAACCTTTCCCGGTCACACGGTGTACCATCTTCTGGGTTTCTCGTGCATGTTTTCGACGTAGGACGATGCCCTTGAACCTGGAGATTTGGGACCCATGGGATGGGTACCACGCCGTATTACTTTACAGGGTCTGCGTTAGCTCACCCAACCTCACCAAACCTCTCAGCCCCAAGAGTGTCCACCCTTATGTCTCAATCAGCTGTGGGTCTAGATATGGTCAATCCAGGTGGCATCGCAGCCCCTGAACGAATTTTGTAAGAATTTCTCTCTCTTTCACTGTCTTTGTTTCACGGGTTTTTAAAAGTAATTGATTTTTATAATAGGGTTTAGCTGCTTTGCACTGCTGTGTTTATGCCGCTTTACACCCACTTGACTCACTTACAGAGAGATATCAATACATAGGTTTTAAGATTCTTACTAGTCAGATATATTCTTGGGCGGTGAATAGGGGGCGTTGAGTCCAGTTCACTGAGCAAGGAGTAGGTCTTGTCTATTACATATTGGGTTTATGGAACGGTATCTGAGCTAATTTGAAACCCTTGTTTTATGCATCACCCCACCTCACCTTTCCCGTTAAGCAGCCATAGTGTGTTTTCTAAACGTGCGACTCTGTTCTGTTTTGTAATTCAGTTCAAGGGTAGCGGTTTTTACATTCCCTCTGTAAGTGATATCTTATGATAAGTGTCTTTTTCTGTGTGAGTTATTTCACTTAGAATCGTCGTACCTAAATCCACTCATCATGCTGCTCCTAGCCTTATGACGTTGATTTCATGGCTGAGTGATATTCCATTGTACATAAGGACCACAACTTCTTTATCCATTCTTCTCTTTCCTGGGATGTTTCAGGTGTAACGAAGTGGAGGTTCTTGTCAACAGAGCAGCCCTAAACTTTGGGGTGCCTGTGTCTTGCTGATTTTTAGTTTTCCCAATTTATACGCCCATGAGTGGAAGTGCCCTATGCTCTCTAAGCTGAGTTTTTTAGATGTTTCAGGACACACCGTACACTTCTCCAGAGTGGCTGTTGGCAATTTACAGCCCGCCCATCAGCGTAGCAAGGCTCCCATTTCTCCATGGCCTGTCCTGCATTTCTGGTTTTGACACTTTATTCAGCATGGCCCTTTTGACCGATGGGAAGCGAGACTTCTTTGTAGCGCTGATTTGCCTTTCCAGGTTGCTTGGTTGGCCAAAAAGGGCGTATGCGTTTTTTCCTGAATATATTCAGGAAAAAACGCATACGCCCTTTTTGGCCAAGGGCATCATTGTCGAGGTTTTGCCGCTTTTCCTGTGCTTTAAAGGCGATTCGAATCTACCTCCTGAAATCTGTTTCCTGCAATTCTGCCTTGCTTTCAAATCCTCTTCGTAGCCTTCCCTCCATATATTTGTGGACGAGAGTTATCATTTCTAACTCTGCAGGTTTGTGAATTGCAGTGCCCCTGAGCTCCATTTTTCAACTCGCTTTCTTGGGAGCTGGCCGCAAAAGCGCAGGATTGCTTCAGGCACTATTCTGGCTCCGGGCGGCAGGCTGAGCCTGTGGTTAATTCTGCTACCTGATGGGAAAATAGAGTGACCTGTGCCTGTCCCAACACCTAGAGCTAGTCTCTCAATGGTTCCCCCTCTTCCCGTTCATCCTGAGGAGAAATTGCAACGTGTACGGAACAGGAGGTTAAAGGTGCTGATTCTCCAAGGAGGGAGATTGCTAGTAAAGCGGCTGGAATGGCGAACCGGAGCACAAGGAGATGAGAAATGAGGTGCGTTTTAGAAACCTTTCCCGGTCACACGGTGTACCATCTTCTGGGTTGCTCGTGCATGTGTTCGACGTAGGAAGATGCCCTTGACCCTGGAGATTTGGGACCCATGGGATGGGTACCACGCCGTATTACTTTAAAGGGTCTGCGTTTGCTCACCCAACCTCACCAAACCTCTCAGCCCCAAGAGTGTCCACCCTTATGTCTCAGTCATCTGTGGGTCTAGATATGGTCAATCCAGCTGGCATCGCAGCCCCTGAACGAATTTTGTAAGAATTTCTCTCTCTTTCACTGTCTTTGTTTCACGGGTTTTTAAAAGTAATTGATTTTTATAATGGGGTTTAGCTGCTTTGCACTGCTGTGTTTATGCAGCTTTACACCTACTTGACTCACTTACAGAGAGATATCAATACATAGGTTTTAAGATTCTTACTAGTCAGATATATTCTTGGGCGGTGAATAGGGGTTGTTGAGTCCAGTTCACTGAGCAAGGAGTAGGTCTTGTCTATTACATATTGGGTTTATGGAACGGTATCTGAGCTAATTTGAAACCCTTGTTTTATGCATCACCCCACCTCACCTTTCCCGTTAAGCAGCCATAGTGTGTTTTCTAAACGTGCGACTCTGTTCTGTTTTGTAATTCAGTTCAAGGGTAGCGGTTTTTACATTCCCTCTGTAAGTGATATCTTATGATAAGTGTCTTTTTCTGTGTGACTTATTTCACTTAGAATCGTCGTACCTAAATCCACTCATCATGCTGCTCCTAGCCTTATGACGCTGATTTCATGGCTGAGTGATATTCCATTGTACATAAGGACCACAACTTCTTTATCCATTCTTCTCTTTCCTGGGATGTTTAAGGTGTAACGAAGTGGAGGTTCTTGTCAACAGAGCAGCCCTAAACTTTGGGGTGCCTGTGTCTTGCTGATTTTTAGTTTTCCCAATTTATACGCCCATGAGTGGAAGTGCCCTATGCTCTCTAAGCTGAGTTTTTTAGATGTTTCAGGACACACCGTACACTTCTCCAGAGTGGCTGTTGGCAATTTACAGCCCGCCCATCAGTGTAGCAAGGCTCCCATTTCTCCATGGCCTGTCCTGCATTTCTGGTTTTGACACTTTATTCAGCATGGCCCTTTTGACCGATGGGAAGCGAGACTTCTTTGTAGCGCTGATTTGCCTTTCCAGGTTGCTTGGTTGGCCAAAAAGGGCGTATGCGTTTTTTCCTGAATATATTCAGGAAAAAACGCATACGCCCTTTTTGGCCAAGGGCATCATTGTCGAGGTTTTGCCGCTTTTCCTGTGCTTTAAAGGCGATTCGAATCTACCTCCTGAAATCTGTTTCCTGCAATTCTACCTTGCTTTCAAATCCTCTTCGTAGCCTTCCCTCCATATATTTGTGGACGAGAGTTATCATTTCTAACTGCAGGTTTGTGAATTGCAGTGCCCCTGAGCTCCATTTTTCAACTCGCTTTCTTGGGAGCTGGCCGCAAAAGCGCAGGATTGCTTCAGGCCCTATTCTGGCTCCGGGCGGCAGGCTGAGCCTGTGGTTAATTCTGCTTCCTGATGGGAAAATAGAGTGACCTGTGCCTGTCCCAACACCTAGAGCTAGTCTCTCATTGGTTCCCCCTCTTCCCGTTCATCCTCAGGACAAATTGCAACGTGTACGGAACAGGAGGTTAAAGGTGCTGATTCTCCAAGGAGGGAGATTGCTAGTAAAGCGGCTGGAATGGCGAACCGGAGCACAAGGAGATGAGAAATGAGGTGCGTTTTAGAAACCTTTCCCGGTCACACGGTGTACCATCTTCTGGGTTGTTCGTGCATGTTTTCGACGTAGGAAGATGCCCTGGAACCTGGAGATTTGGGACCCATGGGATGGGTACCACGCCGTATTACTTTAAAGGGTCTGCGTTAGCTCACCCAACCTCACCAAACCTCTCAGCCCCAAGAGTGTCCACCCTTATGTCTCAATCAGCTGTGGGTCTAGATATGGTCAATCCAGGTGGCACCGCAGCCCCTGAACGAATTTTGTAAGAATTTATCTCTCTTTCACTGTCTTTGTTTGACGGGCTTTTAAAAGTAATTGATTTTTATAATGGGGTTTAGCTGCTTTGCACTGCTGTGTTTATGCCGCTTTACACCCACTTGACTCACTTACAGAGAGATAGCAATACATAGGTTTTAAGATTCTTACTAGTCAGATATATTCTTGGGTGGTGAATAGGGGGCGTTGAGTCCAGTTCACTGAGCAAGGAGTAGGTCTTGTCTATTACATATTGGGTTTATGGAACGGTATCTGAGCTAATTTGAAACCCTTGTTTTATGCATCACCCCACCTCACCTTTCCCGTTAAGCAGCCATAGTGTGTTTTCTAAACGTGCGACTCTGTTCTGTTTTGTAATTCAGTTCAAGGGTAGCAGTTTTTACATTCTCTCTGTAAGTGATATCTTATGATAAGTGTCTTTTTCTGTGTGACTTATTTCACTTAGAATCGTCGTACCTAAATCCACTCATCATGCTGCTCCTAGCCTTATGACGTTGATTTCATGGCTGAGTGATATTCCATTGTACATAAGGACCACAACTTCTTTATCCATTCTTCTCTTTCCTGGGATGTTTAAGGTGTAACGAAGTGGAGGTTCTTGTCAACAGAGCAGCCCTAAACTTTGGGGTGCCTGTGTCTTGCTGATTTTTAGTTTTCCCAATTTATACGCCCATGAGTGGAAGTGCCCTATGCTCTCTAAGCTGAGTTTTTTAGATGTTTCAGGACACACTGTACACTTCTCCAGAGTGGCTGTTGGCAATTTATAGCCCGCCCATCAGCGTAGCAAGGCTCCCATTTCTCCATGGCCTGTCCTGCATTTCTGGTTTTGACACTTTATTCAGCATGGCCCTTTTGACCGATGGGAAGCGAGACTTCTTTGTAGCGCTGATTTGCCTTTCCAGGTTGCTTGGTTGGCCAAAAAGGGCGTATGCGTTTTTTCCTGAATATATTCAGGAAAAAACGCATACGCCCTTTTTGGCCAAGGGCATCATTGTCGAGGTTTTGCCGCTTTTCCTGTGCTTTAAAGGCGATTCGAATCTACCTCCTGAAATTTGTTTCCTGCAATTCTGCCTTGCTTTCAAATCCTCATCGTTGCCTTCCTTCCATATATTTGTGGACGAGAGTTATCATTTCTACCTCTGCAGGTTTGTGAATTGCAGTGCCCCTGAGCTCCATTTTTTAACTCGCTTTCTTGGGAGCTGGCCGCAAAAGCGCAGGATTGCTTCAGGCCCTATTCTGGCTCCGGGCGGCAGGCTGAGCCTGTGGTTAATTCTGCTTCCTGATGGGAAAATAGAGTGACCTGTGCCTGTCCCAACACCTAGAGCTAGTCTCTCATTGGTTCCCCCTCTTCCCGTTCATCCTCAGGACAAATTGCAACGTGTTCGGAACAGGAGGTTAAAGGTGCTGATTCTCCAAGGAGGGAGATTGCTAGTAAAGCGGCTGGAATGGCGAACCGGAGCACAAGGAGATGAGAAATGAGGTGCGTTTTAGAAACCTTTCCCGGTCACACGGTGTACCATCTTCTGGGTTTCTCGTGCATGTTTTCGACGTAGGAAGATGCCCTTGAACCTGGAGATTTGGGACCCATGGGATGGGTACCACGCCGTATTACATTACAGGGTCTGCGTTAGCTCACCCAACCTCACCAAACCTCTCAGCCCCAAGAGTGTCCACCCTTATGTCTCAATCAGCTGTGGGTCTAGATATGGTCAATCCAGGTGGCATCGCAGCCCCTGAACGAATTTTGTAAGAATTTCTCTCTCTTTCACTGTCTTTGTTTGACGGGTTTTTAAAAGTAATTGATTTTTATAATGGGGTTTAGCTGCTTTGCACTGCTGTGTTTATGCCGCTTTACACCCACTTGACTCACTTACAGAGAGATAGCAATACATAGGTTTTAAGATTCTTACTAGTCAGATATATTCTTGGGTGGTGAATAGGGGGCGTTGAGTCCAGTTCACTGAGCAAGGAGTAGGTCTTGTCTATTACATATTGGGTTTATGGAACGGTATCTGAGCTAATTTGAAACCCTTGTTTTATGCATCACCCCACCTCACCTTTCCCGTTAAGCAGCCATAGTGTGTTTTCTAAACGTGCGACTCTGTTCTGTTTTGTAATTCAGTTCAAGGGTAGCAGTTTTTACATTCTCTCTGTAAGTGATATCTTATGATAAGTGTCTTTTTCTGTGTGACTTATTTCACTTAGAATCGTCGTACCTAAATCCACTCATCATGCTGCTCCTAGCCTTATGACGTTGATTTCATGGCTGAGTGATATTCCATTGTACATAAGGACCACAACTTCTTTATCCATTCTTCTCTTTCCTGGGATGTTTAAGGTGTAACGAAGTGGAGGTTCTTGTCAACAGAGCAGCCCTAAACTTTGGGGTGCCTGTGTCTTGCTGATTTTTAGTTTTCCCAATTTATACGCCCATGAGTGGAAGTGCCCTATGCTCTCTAAGCTGAGTTTTTTAGATGTTTCAGGACACACTGTACACTTCTCCAGAGTGGCTGTTGGCAATTTATAGCCCGCCCATCAGCGTAGCAAGGCTCCCATTTCTCCATGGCCTGTCCTGCATTTCTGGTTTTGACACTTTATTCAGCATGGCCCTTTTGACCGATGGGAAGCGAGACTTCTTTGTAGCGCTGAATTGCCTTTCCAGGTTGCTTGGTTGGCCAAAAAGGGCGTATGCGTTTTTTCCTGAATATATTCAGGAAAAAACGCATACGCCCTTTTTGGCCAAGGGCATCATTGTCGAGGTTTTGCCGCTTTTCCTGTGCTTTAAAGGCGATTCGAATCTACCTCCTGAAATCGGTTTCCTGCAATTCTGCCTTGCTTTCAAATCCTCTTCGTTGCCTTCCTTCCATATATTTGTGGACGAGAGTTATCATTTCTACCTCTGCAGGTTTGTGAATTGCAGTGCCCCTGAGCTCCATTTTTTAACTCGCTTTCTTGGGAGCTGGCCGCAAAAGCGCAGGATTGCTTCAGGCCCTATTCTGGCTCCGGGCGGCAGGCTGAGCCTGTGGTTAATTCTGCTTCCTGATGGGAAAATAGAGTGACCTGTGCCTGTCCCAACACCTAGAGCTAGTCTCTCATTGGTTCCCCCTCTTCCCGTTCATCCTCAGGACAAATTGCAACGTGTTCGGAACAGGAGGTTAAAGGTGCTGATTCTCCAAGGAGGGAGATTGCTAGTAAAGCGGCTGGAATGGCGAACCGGAGCACAAGGAGATGAGAAATGAGGTGCGTTTTAGAAACCTTTCCCGGTCACACGGTGTACCATCTTCTGGGTTTCTCGTGCATGTTTTCGACGTAGGAAGATGCCCTTGAACCTGGAGATTTGGGACCCATGGGATGGGTACCACGCCGTATTACATTACAGGGTCTGCGTTAGCTCACCCAACCTCACCAAACCTCTCAGCCCCAAGAGTGTCCACCCTTATGTCTCAATCAGCTGTGGGTCTAGATATGGTCAATCCAGGTGGCATCGCAGCCCCTGAACGAATTTTGTAAGAATTTCTCTCTCTTTCACTGTCTTTGTTTCACGGGTTTTTAAAAGTAATTGATTTTTATAATAGGGTTTAGCTGCTTTGCACTGCTGTGTTTATGCCGCTTTACACCCACTTGACTCACTTACAGAGAGATATCAATACATAGGTTTTAAGATTCTTACTAGTCAGATATATTCTTGGGCGGTGAATAGGGGGCGTTGAGTCCAGTTCACTGAGCAAGGAGTAGGTCTTGTCTATTACATATTGGGTTTATGGAACGGTATCTGAGCTAATTTGAAACCCTTGTTTTATGCATCACCCCACCTCACCTTTCCCGTTAAGCAGCCATAGTGTGTTTTCTAAACGTGCGACTCTGTTCTGTTTTGTAATTCAGTTCAAGGGTAGCGGTTTTTACATTCTCTCTGTAAGTGATATCTTATGATAAGTGTCTTTTTCTGTGTGACTTATTTCACTTAGAATCGTCGTACCTAAATCCACTCATCATGCTGCTCCTAGCCTTATGACGTTGATTTCATGGCTGAGTGATATTCCATTGTACATAAGGACCACAACTTCTTTATTCATTCTTATCTTTCCTGGGATGTTTAAGGTGTAACGAAGTGGAGGTTCTTGTCAACAGAGCAGCCCTAAACTTTGGGGTGCCTGTGTCTTGCTGATTTTTAGTTTTCCCAATTTATACGCCCATGAGTGGAAGTGCCCTATGCTCTCTAAGCTGAGTTTTTTAGATGTTTCAGGACACACCGTACACTTCTCCAGAGTGGCTGTTGGCAATTTACAGCCCGCCCATCAGCGTAGCAAGGCTCCCATTTCTCCATGGCCTGTCCTGCATTTCTGGTTTTGACACTTTATTTAGCATGGCCCTTTTGACCGATGGGAAGCGAGACTTCTTTGTAGCGCTGATTTGCCTTTCCAGGTTGCTTGGTTGGCCAAAAAGGGCGTATGCGTTTTTTCCTGAATATATTCAGGAAAAAACGCATACGCCCTTTCTGGCCAAGGGCATCATTGTCGAGGTTTTGCCGCTTTTCCTGTGCTTTAAAGGCGATTCGAATCTACCTCCTGAAATCGGTTTCCTGCAATTCTGCCTTGCTTTCAAATCCTCTTCGTTGCCTTCCCTCCATATATTTGTGGACGAGAGTTATCATTTCTAACTCTGCAGGTTTGTGAATTGCAGTGCCCCTGAGCTCCATTTTTCAACTCGCTTTCTTGGGAGCTGGCCGCAAAAGCGCAGGATTGCTTCAGGCCCTATTCTGGCTCCGGGCGGCAGGCTGAGCCTGTGGTTAATTCTGCTTCCTGATGGGAAAATAGAGTGACCTGTGCCTGTCCCAACACCTAGAGCTAGTCTCTCATTGGTTCCCCCTCTTCCCGTTCATCCTCAGGACAAATTGCAACGTGTTCGGAACAGGAGGTTAAAGGTGCTGATTCTCCAAGGAGGGAGATTGTTAGTAAAGCGGCTGGAATGGCGAACCGTAGCACAAGGAGATGAGAAATGAGGTGCGTTTTAGAAACCTTTCCCGGTCACACGGTGTACCATCTTCTGGGTTTCTCGTGCATGTTTTCGACGTAGGAAGATGCCCTTGAACCTGGAGATTTGGGACCCATGGGATGGGTACCACGCCGTATTACTTTACAGGGTCTGCGTTAGCTCACCCAACCTCACCAAACCTCTCAGCCGCAAGAGTGTCCACCCTTATGTCTCAATCAGCTGTGGGTCTAGATATGGTCAATCCAGGTGGCATCGCAGCCCCTGAACGAATTTTGTAAGAATTTCTCTCTCTTTCACTGTCTTTGTTTCACGGGTTTTTAAAAGTAATTGATTTTTATAATAGGGTTTAGCTGCTTTGCACTGCTGTGTTTATGCCGCTTTACACCCACTTGACTCACTTACAGAGAGATATCAATACATAGGTTTTAAGATTCTTACTAGTCAGATATATTCTTGGGCGGTGAATAGGGGGCGTTGAGTCCAGTTCACTGAGCAAGGAGTAGGTCTGGTCTATTACATATTGGGTTTATGGAACGGTATCTGAGCTAATTTGAAACCCTTGTTTTATGCATCACCCCACCTCACCTTTCCCGTTAAGCAGCCATAGTGTGTTTTCTAAACGTGCGACTCTGTTCTGTTTTGTAATTCAGTTCAAGGGTAGCAGTTTTTACATTCTCTCTGTAAGTGATATCTTATGATAAGTGTCTTTTTCTGTGTGACTTATTTCACTTAGAATCGTCGTACCTAAATCCACTCATCATGCTGCTCCTAGCCTTATGACGTTGATTTCATGGCTGAGTGATATTCCATTGTACATAAGGACCACAACTTCTTTATCCATTCTTCTCTTTCCTGGGATGTTTAAGGTGTAACGAAGTGGAGGTTCTTGTCAACAGAGCAGCCCTAAACTTTGGGGTGCCTGTGTCTTGCTGATTTTTAGTTTTCCCAATTTATACGCCCATGAGTGGAAGTGCCCTATGCTCTCTAAGCTGAGTTTTTTAGATGTTTCAGGACACACTGTACACTTCTCCAGAGTGGCTGTTGGCAATTTATAGCCCGCCCATCAGCGTAGCAAGGCTCCCATTTCTCCATGGCCTGTCCTGCATTTCTGGTTTTGACACTTTATTCAGCATGGCCCTTTTGACCGATGGGAAGCGAGACTTCTTTGTAGCGCTGAATTGCCTTTCCAGGTTGCTTGGTTGGCCAAAAAGGGCGTATGCGTTTTTTCCTGAATATATTCAGGAAAAAACGCATACGCCCTTTTTGGCCAAGGGCATCATTGTCGAGGTTTTGCCGCTTTTCCTGTGCTTTAAAGGCGATTCGAATCTACCTCCTGAAATCGGTTTCCTGCAATTCTGCCTTGCTTTCAAATCCTCTTCGTTGCCTTCCTTCCATATATTTGTGGACGAGAGTTATCATTTCTACCTCTGCAGGTTTGTGAATTGCAGTGCCCCTGAGCTCCATTTTTTAACTCGCTTTCTTGGGAGCTGGCCGCAAAAGCGCAGGATTGCTTCAGGCCCTATTCTGGCTCCGGGCGGCAGGCTGAGCCTGTGGTTAATTCTGCTTCCTGATGGGAAAATAGAGTGACCTGTGCCTGTCCCAACACCTAGAGCTAGTCTCTCATTGGTTCCCCCTCTTCCCGTTCATCCTCAGGACAAATTGCAACGTGTTCGGAACAGGAGGTTAAAGGTGCTGATTCTCCAAGGAGGGAGATTGCTAGTAAAGCGGCTGGAATGGCGAACCGGAGCACAAGGAGATGAGAAATGAGGTGCGTTTTAGAAACCTTTCCCGGTCACACGGTGTACCATCTTCTGGGTTTCTCGTGCATGTTTTCGACGTAGGAAGATGCCCTTGAACCTGGAGATTTGGGACCCATGGGATGGGTACCACGCCGTATTACATTACAGGGTCTGCGTTAGCTCACCCAACCTCACCAAACCTCTCAGCCCCAAGAGTGTCCACCCTTATGTCTCAATCAGCTGTGGGTCTAGATATGGTCAATCCAGGTGGCATCGCAGCCCCTGAACGAATTTTGTAAGAATTTCTCTCTCTTTCACTGTCTTTGTTTGACGGGTTTTTAAAAGTAATTGATTTTTATAATAGGGTTTAGCTGCTTTGCACTGCTGTGTTTATGCCGCTTTACACCCACTTGACTCACTTACAGAGAGATATCAATACATAGGTTTTAAGATTCTTACTAGTCAGATATATTCTTGGGCGGTGAATAGGGGGCGTTGAGTCCAGTTCACTGAGCAAGGAGTAGGTCTTGTCTATTACATATTGGGTTTATGGAACGGTATCTGAGCTAATTTGAAACCCTTGTTTTATGCATCACCCCACCTCACCTTTCCCGTTAAGCAGCCATAGTGTGTTTTCTAAACGTGCGACTCTGTTCTGTTTTGTAATTCAGTTCAAGGGTAGCGGTTTTTACATTCTCTCTGTAAGTGATATCTTATGATAAGTGTCTTTTTCTGTGTGACTTATTTCACTTAGAATCGTCGTACCTAAATCCACTCATCATGCTGCTCCTAGCCTTATGACGTTGATTTCATGGCTGAGTGATATTCCATTGTACATAAGGACCACAACTTCTTTATTCATTCTTATCTTTCCTGGGATGTTTAAGGTGTAACGAAGTGGAGGTTCTTGTCAACAGAGCAGCCCTAAACTTTGGGGTGCCTGTGTCTTGCTGATTTTTAGTTTTCCCAATTTATACGCCCATGAGTGGAAGTGCCCTATGCTCTCTAAGCTGAGTTTTTTAGATGTTTCAGGACACACCGTACACTTCTCCAGAGTGGCTGTTGGCAATTTACAGCCCGCCCATCAGCGTAGCAAGGCTCCCATTTCTCCATGGCCTGTCCTGCATTTCTGGTTTTGACACTTTATTTAGCATGGCCCTTTTGACCGATGGGAAGCGAGACTTCTTTGTAGCGCTGATTTGCCTTTCCAGGTTGCTTGGTTGGCCAAAAAGGGCGTATGCGTTTTTTCCTGAATATATTCAGGAAAAAACGCATACGCCCTTTTTGGCCAAGGGCATCATTGTCGAGGTTTTGCCGCTTTTCCTGTGCTTTAAAGGCGATTCGAATCTACCTCCTGAAATCGGTTTCCTGCAATTCTGCCTTGCTTTCAAATCCTCTTCGTTGCCTTCCCTCCATATATTTGTGGACGAGAGTTATCATTTCTAACTCTGCAGGTTTGTGAATTGCAGTGCCCCTGAGCTCCATTTTTCAACTCGCTTTCTTGGGAGCTGGCCGCAAAAGCGCAGGATTGCTTCAGGCCCTATTCTGGCTCCGGGCGGCAGGCTGAGCCTGTGGTTAATTCTGCTTCCTGATGGGAAAATAGAGTGACCTGTGCCTGTCCCAACACCTAGAGCTAGTCTCTCATTGGTTCCCCCTCTTCCCGTTCATCCTCAGGACAAATTGCAACGTGTTCGGAACAGGAGGTTAAAGGTGCTGATTCTCCAAGGAGGGAGATTGTTAGTAAAGCGGCTGGAATGGCGAACCGTAGCACAAGGAGATGAGAAATGAGGTGCGTTTTAGAAACCTTTCCCGGTCACACGGTGTACCATCTTCTGGGTTTCTCGTGCATGTTTTCGACGTAGGAAGATGCCCTTGAACCTGGAGATTTGGGACCCATGGGATGGGTACCACGCCGTATTACTTTACAGGGTCTGCGTTAGCTCACCCAACCTCACCAAACCTCTCAGCCGCAAGAGTGTCCACCCTTATGTCTCAATCAGCTGTGGGTCTAGATATGGTCAATCCAGGTGGCATCGCAGCCCCTGAACGAATTTTGTAAGAATTTCTCTCTCTTTCACTGTCTTTGTTTCACGGGTTTTTAAAAGTAATTGATTTTTATAATAGGGTTTAGCTGCTTTGCACTGCTGTGTTTATGCCGCTTTACACCCACTTGACTCACTTACAGAGAGGTATCAATACATAGGTTTTAAGATTCTTACTAGTCAGATATATTCTTGGGCGGTGAATAGGGGGCGTTGAGTCCAGTTCACTGAGCAAGGAGTAGGTCTGGTCTATTACATATTGGGTTTATGGAACGGTATCTGAGCTAATTTGAAACCCTTGTTTTATGCATCACCCCACCTCACCTTTCCCGTTAAGCAGCCATAGTGTGTTTTCTAAACGTGCGACTCTGTTCTGTTTTGTAATTCAGTTCAAGGGTAGCGGTTTTTACATTCCCTCTGTAAGTGATATCTTATGATAAGTGTCTTTTTCTGTGTGACTTATTTCACTTAGAATCGTCGTACCTAAATCCACTCATCATGCTGCTCCTAGCCTTATGACGTTGATTTCATGGCTGAGTGATATTCCATTGTACATAAGGACCACAACTTCTTTATCCATTCTTCTCTTTCCTGGGATGTTTAAGGTGTAACGAAGTGGAGGTTCTTGTCAACAGAGCAGCCCTAAACTTTGGGGTGCCTGTGTCTTGCTGATTTTTAGTTTTCCCAATTTATACGCCCATGAGTGGAAGTGCCCTATGCTCTCTAAGCTGAGTTTTTTAGATGTTTCAGGACACACCGTACACTTCTCCAGAGTGGCTGTTGGCAATTTACAGCCCGCCCATCAGCGTAGCAAGGCTCCCATTTCTCCATGGCCTGTCCTGCATTTCTGGTTTTGACACTTTATTCAGCATGGCCCTTTTGACCGATGGGAAGCGAGACTTCTTTGTAGCGCTGATTTGCCTTTCCAGGTTGCTTGGTTGGCCAAAAAGGGCGTATGCGTTTTTTCCTGAATATATTCAGGAAAAAACGCATACGCCCTTTTTGGCCAAGGGCATCATTGTCGAGGTTTTGCCGCTTTTCCTGTGCTTTAAATGCGATTCGAATCTACCTCCTGAAATCGGTTTCCTGCAATTCTGCCTTGCTTTCAAATCCTCTTTGTTGCCTTCCCTCCATATATTTGTGGACGAGAGTTATCATTTCTAACTCTGCAGGTTTGTGAATTGCAGTGCCCCTGAGCTCCATTTTTCAACTCGCTTTCTTGGGAGCTGGCCGCAAAAGCGCAGGATTGCTTCAGGCCCTATTCTGGCTCCGGGCGGTAGGCTGAGCCTGTGGTTAATTCTGCTTCCTGATGGGAAAATAGAGTGACCTGTGCCTGTCCCAACACCTAGAGCTAGTCTCTCCTTGGTTCCCCCTCTTCCCGTTCATCCTCAGGACAAATTGCAACGTGTACGGAACAGGAGGTTAAAGGTGCTGATTCTCCTAGGAGGGAGATTGCTAGTAAAGCGGCTGGAATGGCGAACCGGAGCACAAGGAGATGAGAAATGAGGTGCGTTTTAGAAACCTTTCCCGGTCACACGGTGTACCATCTTCTGGGTTTCTCGTGCATGTTTTCGACGTAGGAAGATGCCCTTGAACCTGGAGATTTGGGACCCATGGGATGGGTACCACGCCAAATTACTTTAAAGGGTCTGCGTTAGCTCACCCAACCTCACCAAACCTCTCAGCCCCAAGAGTGTCCACCCTTATGTCTCAATCAGCTGTGGGTCTAGATATGGTCAATCCAGGTGGCATCGCAGCCCCTGAACGAATTTTGTAAGAATTTCTCTCTCTTTCACTGTCTTTGTTTCACGGGTTTTTAAAAGTAATTGATTTTTATAATAGGGTTTAGCTGCTTTGCACTGCTGTGTTTATGCCGCTTTACACCCACTTGACTCACTTACAGAGAGATATCACTACATAGGTTTTAAGATTCTTACTAGTCAGATATATTCTTGGGCGGTGAATAGGGGGCGTTGAGTCCAGTTCACTGAGCAAGGAGTAGGTCTGGTCTATTACATATTGGGTTTATGGAACGGTATCTGAGCTAATTTGAAACCCTTGTTTTATGCATCACCCCACCTCACCTTTCCCGTTAAGCAGCCATAGTGTGTTTTCTAAACGTGCGACTCTGTTCTGTTTTGTAATTCAGTTCAAGGGTAGCGGTTTTTACATTCCCTCTGTAAGTGATATCTTATGATAAGTGTCTTTTTCTGTGTGACTTATTTCACTTAGAATCGTCGTACCTAAATCCACTCATCATGCTGCTCCTAGCCTTATGACGTTGATTTCATGGCTGAGTGATATTCCATTGTACATAAGGACCACAACTTCTTTATCCATTCTTCTCTTTCCTGGGATGTTTAAGGTGTAACGAAGTGGAGGTTCTTGTCAACAGAGCAGCCCTAAACTTTGGGGTGCCTGTGTCTTGCTGATTTTTAGTTTTCCCAATTTATACGCCCATGAGTGGAAGTGCCCTATGCTCTCTAAGCTGAGTTTTTTAGATGTTTCAGGACACACCGTACACTTCTCCAGAGTGGCTGTTGGCAATTTACAGCCCGCCCATCAGCGTAGCAAGGCTCCCATTTCTCCATGGCCTGTCCTGCATTTCTGGTTTTGACACTTTATTCAGCATGGCCCTTTTGACCGATGGGAAGCGAGACTTCTTTGTAGCGCTGATTTGCCTTTCCAGGTTGCTTGGTTGGCCAAAAAGGGCGTATGCGTTTTTTCCTGAATATATTCAGGAAAAAACGCAAACGCCCTTTTTGGCCAAGGGCATCATTGTCGAGGTTTTGCCGCTTTTCCTGTGCTTTAAAGGCGATTCGAATCTACCTCCTGAAATCGGTTTCCTGCAATTCTGCCTTGCTTTCAAATCCTCTTCGTTGCCTTCCCTCCATATATTTGTGGACGAGAGTTATCATTTCTAACTCTGCAGGTTTGTGAATTGCAGTGCCCCTGAGCTCCATTTTTCAACTCGCTTTCTTGGGAGCTGGCCGCAAAAGCGCAGGATTGCTTCAGGCCCTATTCTGGCTCCGGGCGGCAGGCTGAGCCTGTGGTTAATTCTTCTTCCTGATGGGAAAATAGAGTGACCTGTGCCTGTCCCAACACCTAGAGCTAGTCTCTCATTGGTTCCCCCTCTTCCCGTTCATCCTCAGGACAAATTGCAACGTGTACGGAACAGGAGGTTAAAGGTGCTGATTCTCCTATGAGGGAGATTGCTAGTAAAGCGGCTGGAATGGCGAACCAGAGCACAAGGAGATGAGAAATGAGGTGCGTTTTAGAAACCTTTCCCGGTCACACGGTGTACCATCTTCTGGGTTTCTCGTGCATGTTTTCGACGTAGGAAGATGCCCTTGAACCTGGAGATTTGGGACCCATGGGATGGGTACCACGCCGTATTACTTTACAGGGTCTGCGTTAGCTCACCCAACCTCACCAAACCTCTCAGCCCCAAGAGTGTCCACCCTTATGTCTCAATCAGCTGTGGGTCTAGATATGGTCAATCCAGGTGGCATCGCAGCCCCTGAACGAATTTTGTAAGAATTTCTCTCTCTTTCACTGTCTTTGTTTCACGGGTTTTTAAAAGTAATTGATTTTTATAATAGGGTTTAGCTGCTTTGCACTGCTGTGTTTATGCCGCTTTACACCCACTTGACTCACTTACAGAGAGATATCACTACATAGGTTTTAAGATTCTTACTAGTCAGATATATTCTTGGGCGGTGAATAGGGGGCGTTGAGTCCAGTTCACTGAGCAAGGAGTAGGTCTTGTCTATTACATATTGGGTTTATGGAACGGTATCTGAGCTAATTTGAAACCCTTGTTTTATGCATCACCCCACCTCACCTTTCCCGTTAAGCAGCCATAGTGTGTTTTGTAAACGTGCGACTCTGTTCTGTTTTGTAATTCAGTTCAAGGGTAGCGGTTTTTACATTCCCTCTGTAAGTGATATCTTATGATAAGTGTCTTTTTCTGTGTGACTTATTTCACTTAGAATCGTCGTACCTAAATCCACTCATCATGCTGCTCCTAGCCTTATGACGTTGATTTCATGGCTGAGTGATATTCCATTGTACATAAGGACCACAACTTCTTTATCCATTCTTCTCTTTCCTGGGATGTTTAAGGTGTAACGAAGTGGAGGTTCTTGTCAACAGAGCAGCCCTAAACTTTGGGGTGCCTGTGTCTTGCTGATTTTTAGTTTTCCCAATTTATACGCCCATGAGTGGAAGTGCCCTATGCTCTCTAAGCTGAGTTTTTTAGATGTTTCAGGACACACCGTACACTTCTCCAGAGTGGCTGTTGGCAATTTACAGCCCGCCCATCAGCGTAGCAAGGCTCCCATTTCTCCATGGCCTGTCCTGCATTTCTGGTTTTGACACTTTATTCAGCATGGCCCTTTTGACCGATGGGAAGCGAGACTTCTTTGTAGCGCTGATTTGCCTTTCCAGGTTGCTTGGTTGGCCAAAAAGGGCGTATGCGTTTTTTCCTGAATATATTCAGGAAAAAACGCATACGCCCTTTTTGGCCAAGGGCATCATTGTCGAGGTTTTGCCGCTTTTCCTGTGCTTTAAAGGCGATTCGAATCTACCTCCTGAAATCGGTTTCCTGCAATTCTGCCTTGCTTTCAAATCCTCTTCGTTGCCTTCCCTCCATATATTTGTGGACGAGAGTTATCATTTCTAACTCTGCAGGTTTGTGAATTGCAGTGCCCCTGAGCTCCATTTTTCAACTCGCTTTCTTGGGAGCTGGCCGCAAAAGCGCAGGATTGCTTCAGGCCCTATTCTGGCTCCGGGCGGCAGGCTGAGCCTGTGGTTAATTCTGCTTCCTGATGGGAAAATAGAGTGACCTGTGCCTGTCCCAACACCTAGAGCTAGTCTCTCATTGGTTCCCCCTCTTCCCGTTCATCCTCAGGACAAATTGCAACGTGTTCGGAACAGGAGGTTAAAGGTGCTGATTCTCCAAGGAGGGAGATTGCTAGTAAAGCGGCTGGAATGGCGAACCGGAGCACAAGGAGATGAGAAATGAGGTGCGTTTTAGAAACCTTTCCCGGTCACACGGTGTACCATCTTCTGGGTTTCTCGTGCATGTTTTCGACGTAGGAAGATGCCCTTGAACCTGGAGATTTGGGACCCATGGGATGGGTACCACGCCGTATTACATTACAGGGTCTGCGTTAGCTCACCCAACCTCACCAAACCTCTCAGCCCCAAGAGTGTCCACCCTTATGTCTCAATCAGCTGTGGGTCTAGATATGGTCAATCCAGGTGGCATCGCAGCCCCTGAACGAATTTTGTAAGAATTTCTCTCTCTTTCACTGTCTTTGTTTCACGGGTTTTTAAAAGTAATTGATTTTTATAATAGGGTTTAGCTGCTTTGCACTGCTGTGTTTATGCCGCTTTACACCCACTTGACTCACTTACAGAGAGATATCAATACATAGGTTTTAAGATTCTTACTAGTCAGATATATTCTTGGGCGGTGAATAGGGGGCGTTGAGTCCAGTTCACTGAGCAAGGAGTAGGTCTTGTCTATTACATATTGGGTTTATGGAACGGTATCTGAGCTAATTTGAAACCCTTGTTTTATGCATCACCCCACCTCACCTTTCCCGTTAAGCAGCCATAGTGTGTTTTCTAAACGTGCGACTCTGTTCTGTTTTGTAATTCAGTTCAAGGGTAGCGGTTTTTACATTCTCTCTGTAAGTGATATCTTATGATAAGTGTCTTTTTCTGTGTGACTTATTTCACTTAGAATCGTCGTACCTAAATCCACTCATCATGCTGCTCCTAGCCTTATGACGTTGATTTCATGGCTGAGTGATATTCCATTGTACATAAGGACCACAACTTCTTTATCCATTCTTATCTTTCCTGGGATGTTTAAGGTGTAACGAAGTGGAGGTTCTTGTCAACAGAGCAGCCCTAAACTTTGGGGTGCCTGTGTCTTGCTGATTTTTAGTTTTCCCAATTTATACGCCCATGAGTGGAAGTGCCCTATGCTCTCTAAGCTGAGTTTTTTAGATGTTTCAGGACACACCGTACACTTCTCCAGAGTGGCTGTTGGCAATTTACAGCCCGCCCATCAGCGTAGCAAGGCTCCCATTTCTCCATGGCCTGTCCTGCATTTCTGGTTTTGACACTTTATTCAGCATGGCCCTTTTGACCGATGGGAAGCGAGACTTCTTTGTAGCGCTGATTTGCCTTTCCAGGTTGCTTGGTTGGCCAAAAAGGGCGTATGCGTTTTTTCCTGAATATATTCAGGAAAAAACGCATACGCCCTTTTTGGCCAAGGGCATCATTGTCGAGGTTTTGCCGCTTTTCCTGTGCTTTAAATGCGATTCGAATCTACCTCCTGAAATCGGTTTCCTGCAATTCTGCCTTGCTTTCAAATCCTCTTCGTTGCCTTCCCTCCATATATTTGTGGACGAGAGTTATCATTTCTAACTCTGCAGGTTTGTGAATTGCAGTGCCCCTGAGCTCCATTTTTCAACTCGCTTTCTTGGGAGCTGGCCGCAAAAGCGCAGGATTGCTTCAGGCCCTATTCTGGCTCCGGGCGGTAGGCTGAGCCTGTGGTTAATTCTGCTTCCTGATGGGAAAATAGAGTGACCTGTGCCTGTCCCAACACCTAGAGCTAGTCTCTCATTGGTTCCCCCTCTTCCCGTTCATCCTCAGGACAAATTGCAACGTGTACGGAACAGGAGGTTAAAGGTGCTGATTCTCCAAGGAGGGAGATTGCTAGTAAAGCGGCTGGAATGGCGAACCGGAGCACAAGGAGATGAGAAATGAGGTGCGTTTTAGAAACCTTTCCCGGTCACACGGTGTACCATCTTCTGGGTTTCTCGTGCATGTTTTCGACGTAGGAAGATGCCCTTGAACCTGGAGATTTGGGACCCATGGGATGGGTACCACGCCAAATTACTTTAAAGGGTCTGCGTTAGCTCACCCAACCTCACCAAACCTCTCAGCCCCAAGAGTGTCCACCCTTATGTCTCAATCAGCTGTGGGTCTAGATATGGTCAATCCAGGTGGCATCGCAGCCCCTGAACGAATTTTGTAAGAATTTCTCTCTCTTTCACTGTCTTTGTTTCACGGGTTTTTAAAAGTAATTGATTTTTATAATAGGGTTTAGCTGCTTTGCACTGCTGTGTTTATGCCGCTTTACACCCACTTGACTCACTTACAGAGAGATATCAATACATAGGTTTTAAGATTCTTACTAGTCAGATATATTCTTGGGCGGTGAATAGGGGGCGTTGAGTCCAGTTCACTGAGCAAGGAGTAGGTCTGGTCTATTACATATTGGGTTTATGGAACGGTATCTGAGCTAATTTGAAACCCTTGTTTTATGCATCACCCCACCTCACCTTTCCCGTTAAGCAACCATAGTGTGTTTTCTAAACGTGCGACTCTGTTCTGTTTTGTAATTCAGTTCAAGGGTAGCGGTTTTTACATTCCCTCTGTAAGTGATATCTTATGATAAGTGTCTTTTTCTGTGTGAGTTATTTCACTTAGAATCGTCGTACCTAAATCCACTCATCATGCTGCTCCTAGCCTTATGACGTTGATTTCATGGCTGAGTGATATTCCATTGTACATAAGGACCACAACTTCTTTATCCATTCTTCTCTTTCCTGGGATGTTTAAGGTGTAACGAAGTGGAGGTTCTTGTCAACGGAGCAGCCCTAAACTTTGGGGTGCCTGTGTCTTGCTGATTTTTAGTTTTCCCAATTTATACGCCCATGAGTGGAAGTGCCCTATGCTCTCTAAGCTGAGTTTTTTAGATGTTTCAGGACACACCGTACACTTCTCCAGAGTGGCTGTTGGCAATTTACAGCCCGCCCATCAGCGTAGCAAGGCTCCCATTTCTCCATGGCCTGTCCTGCATTTCTGGTTTTGACACTTTATTCAGCATGGCCCTTTTGACCGATGGGAAGCGAGACTTCTTTGTAGCGCTGATTTGCCTTTCCAGGTTGCTTGGTTGGCCAAAAAGGGCGTATGCGTTTTTTCCTGAATATATTCAGGAAAAAACGCATACGCCCTTTTTGGCCAAGGGCATCATTGTCGAGGTTTTGCCGCTTTTCCTGTGCTTTAAAGGCGATTCGAATCTACCTCCTGAAATCGGTTTCCTGCAATTCTGCCTTGCTTTCAAATCCTCTTCGTTGCCTTCCCTCCATATATTTGTGGACGAGAGTTATCATTTCTAACTCTGCAGGTTTGTGAATTGCAGTGCCCCTGAGCTCCATTTTTCAACTCGCTTTCTTGGGAGCTGGCCGCAAAAGCGCAGGATTGCTTCAGGCCCTATTCTGGCTCCGGGCGGCAGGCTGAGCCTGTGGTTAATTCTGCTTCCTGATGGGAAAATAGAGTGACCTGTGCCTGTCCCAACACCTAGAGCTAGTCTCTCATTGGTTCCCCCTCTTCCCGTTCATCCTCAGGACAAATTGCAACGTGTTCGGAACAGGAGGTTAAAGGTGCTGATTCTCCAAGGAGGGAGATTGCTAGTAAAGCGGCTGGAATGGCGAACCGGAGCACAAGGAGATGAGAAATGAGGTGCGTTTTAGAAACCTTTCCCGGTCACACGGTGTACCATCTTCTGGGTTGCTCGTGCATGTTTTCGACGTAGGAAGATGCCCTTGAACCTGGAGATTTGGGACCCATGGGATGGGTACCACGCCGTATTACATTACAGGGTCTGCGTTAGCTCACCCAACCTCACCAAACCTCTCAGCCCCAAGAGTGTCCACCCTTATGTCTCAATCAGCTGTGGGTCTAGATATGGTCAATCCAGGTGGCATCGCAGCCCCTGAACGAATTTTGTAAGAATTTCTCTCTCTTTCACTGTCTTTGTTTGACGGGTTTTTAAAAGTAATTGATTTTTATAATAGGGTTTAGCTGCTTTGCACTGCTGTGTTTATGCCGCTTTACACCCACTTGACTCACTTACAGAGAGATATCAATACATAGGTTTTAAGATTCTTACTAGTCAGATATATTCTTGGGCGGTGAATAGGGGGCGTTGAGTCCAGTTCACTGAGCAAGGAGTAGGTCTTGTCTATTACATATTGGGTTTATGGAACGGTATCTGAGCTAATTTGAAACCCTTGTTTTATGCATCACCCCACCTCACCTTTCCCGTTAAGCAGCCATAGTGTGTTTTCTAAACGTGCGACTCTGTTCTGTTTTGTAATTCAGTTCAAGGGTAGCGGTTTTTACATTCTCTCTGTAAGTGATATCTTATGATAAGTGTCTTTTTCTGTGTGACTTATTTCACTTAGAATCGTCGTACCTAAATCCACTCATCATGCTGCTCCTAGCCTTATGACGTTGATTTCATGGCTGAGTGATATTCCATTGTACATAAGGACCACAACTTCTTTATCCATTCTTATCTTTCCTGGGATGTTTAAGGTGTAACGAAGTGGAGGTTCTTGTCAACAGAGCAGCCCTAAACTTTGGGGTGCCTGTGTCTTGCTGATTTTTAGTTTTCCCAATTTATACGCCCATGAGTGGAAGTGCCCTATGCTCTCTAAGCTGAGTTTTTTAGATGTTTCAGGACACACCGTACACTTCTCCAGAGTGGCTGTTGGCAATTTACAGCCCGCCCATCAGCGTAGCAAGGCTCCCATTTCTCCATGGCCTGTCCTGCATTTCTGGTTTTGACACTTTATTCAGCATGGCCCTTTTGACCGATGGGAAGCGAGACTTCTTTGTAGCGCTGATTTGCCTTTCCAGGTTGCTTGGTTGGCCAAAAAGGGCGTATGCGTTTTTTCCTGAATATATTCAGGAAAAAACGCATACGCCCTTTTTGGCCAAGGGCATCATTGTCGAGGTTTTGCCGCTTTTCCTGTGCTTTAAATGCGATTCGAATCTACCTCCTGAAATCGGTTTCCTGCAATTCTGCCTTGCTTTCAAATCCTCTTCGTTGCCTTCCCTCCATATATTTGTGGACGAGAGTTATCATTTCTAACTCTGCAGGTTTGTGAATTGCAGTGCCCCTGAGCTCCATTTTTCAACTCGCTTTCTTGGGAGCTGGCCGCAAAAGCGCAGGATTGCTTCAGGCCCTATTCTGGCTCCGGGCGGTAGGCTGAGCCTGTGGTTAATTCTGCTTCCTGATGGGAAAATAGAGTGACCTGTGCCTGTCCCAACACCTAGAGCTAGTCTCTCATTGGTTCCCCCTCTTCCCGTTCATCCTCAGGACAAATTGCAACGTGTACGGAACAGGAGGTTAAAGGTGCTGATTCTCCTAGGAGGGAGATTGCTAGTAAAGCGGCTGGAATGGCGAACCGGAGCACAAGGAGATGAGAAATGAGGTGCGTTTTAGAAACCTTTCCCGGTCACACGGTGTACCATCTTCTGGGTTTCTCGTGCATGTTTTCGACGTAGGAAGATGCCCTTGAACCTGGAGATTTGGGACCCATGGGATGGGTACCACGCCAAATTACTTTAAAGGGTCTGCGTTAGCTCACCCAACCTCACCAAACCTCTCAGCCCCAAGAGTGTCCACCCTTATGTCTCAATCAGCTGTGGGTCTAGATATGGTCAATCCAGGTGGCATCGCAGCCCCTGAACGAATTTTGTAAGAATTTCTCTCTCTTTCACTGTCTTTGTTTCACGGGTTTTTAAAAGTAATTGATTTTTATAATAGGGTTTAGCTGCTTTGCACTGCTGTGTTTATGCCGCTTTACACCCACTTGACTCACTTACAGAGAGATATCAATACATAGGTTTTAAGATTCTTACTAGTCAGATATATTCTTGGGCGGTGAATAGGGGGCGTTGAGTCCAGTTCACTGAGCAAGGAGTAGGTCTGGTCTATGACATATTGGGTTTATGGAACGGTATCTGAGCTAATTTGAAACCCTTGTTTTATGCATCACCCCACCTCACCTTTCCCGTTAAGCAACCATAGTGTGTTTTCTAAACGTGCGACTCTGTTCTGTTTTGTAATTCAGTTCAAGGGTAGCGGTTTTTACATTCCCTCTGTAAGTGATATCTTATGATAAGTGTCTTTTTCTGTGTGAGTTATTTCACTTAGAATCGTCGTACCTAAATCCACTCATCATGCTGCTCCTAGCCTTATGACGTTGATTTCATGGCTGAGTGATATTCCATTGTACATAAGGACCACAACTTCTTTATCCATTCTTCTCTTTCCTGGGATGTTTAAGGTGTAACGAAGTGGAGGTTCTTGTCAACAGAGCAGCCCTAAACTTTGGGGTGCCTGTGTCTTGCTGATTTTTAGTTTTCCCAATTTATACGCCCATGAGTGGAAGTGCCCTATGCTCTCTAAGCTGAGTTTTTTAGATGTTTCAGGACACACCGTACACTTCTCCAGAGTGGCTGTTGGCAATTTACAGCCCGCCCATCAGCGTAGCAAGGCTCCCATTTCTCCATGGCCTGTCCTGCATTTCTGGTTTTGACACTTTATTCAGCATGGCCCTTTTGACCGATGGGAAGCGAGACTTCTTTGTAGCGCTGATTTGCCTTTCCAGGTTGCTTGGTTGGCCAAAAAGGGCGTATGCGTTTTTTCCTGAATATATTCAGGAAAAAACGCAAACGCCCTTTTTGGCCAAGGGCATCATTGTCGAGGTTTTGCCGCTTTTCCTGTGCTTTAAAGGCGATTCGAATCTACCTCCTGAAATCGGTTTCCTGCAATTCTGCCTTGCTTTCAAATCCTCTTCGTTGCCTTCCCTCCATATATTTGTGGACGAGAGTTATCATTTCTAACTCTGCAGGTTTGTGAATTGCAGTGCCCCTGAGCTCCATTTTTCAACTCGCTTTCTTGGGAGCTGGCCGCAAAAGCGCAGGATTGCTTCAGGCCCTATTCTGGCTCCGGGCGGCAGGCTGAGCCTGTGGTTAATTCTGCTTCCTGATGGGAAAATAGAGTGACCTGTGCCTGTCCCAACACCTAGAGCTAGTCTCTCATTGGTTCCCCCTCTTCCCGTTCATCCTCAGGACAAATTGCAACGTGTACGGAACAGGAGGTTAAAGGTGCTGATTCTCCTAGGAGGGAGATTGCTAGTAAAGCGGCTGGAATGGCGAACCGGAGCACAAGGAGATGAGAAATGAGGTGCGTTTTAGAAACCTTTCCCGGTCACACGGTGTACCATCTTCTGGGTTTCTCGTGCATGTTTTCGACGTAGGAAGATGCCCTTGAACCTGGAGATTTGGGACCCATGGGATGGGTACCACGCCAAATTACTTTAAAGGGTCTGCGTTAGCTCACCCAACCTCACCAAACCTCTCAGCCCCAAGAGTGTCCACCCTTATGTCTCAATCAGCTGTGGGTCTAGATATGGTCAATCCAGGTGGCATCGCAGCCCCTGAACGAATTTTGTAAGAATTTCTCTCTCTTTCACTGTCTTTGTTTCACGGGTTTTTAAAAGTAATTGATTTTTATAATAGGGTTTAGCTGCTTTGCACTGCTGTGTTTATGCCGCTTTACACCCACTTGACTCACTTACAGAGAGATATCACTACATAGGTTTTAAGATTCTTACTAGTCAGATATATTCTTGGGCGGTGAATAGGGGGCGTTGAGTCCAGTTCACTGAGCAAGGAGTAGGTCTGGTCTATTACATATTGGGTTTATGGAACGGTATCTGAGCTAATTTGAAACCCTTGTTTTATGCATCACCCCACCTCACCTTTCCCGTTAAGCAACCATAGTGTGTTTTCTAAACGTGCGACTCTGTTCTGTTTTGTAATTCAGTTCAAGGGTAGCGGTTTTTACATTCCCTCTGTAAGTGATATCTTATGATAAGTGTCTTTTTCTGTGTGAGTTATTTCACTTAGAATCGTCGTACCTAAATCCACTCATCATGCTGCTCCTAGCCTTATGACGTTGATTTCATGGCTGAGTGATATTCCATTGTACATAAGGACCACAACTTCTTTATCCATTCTTCTCTTTCCTGGGATGTTTAAGGTGTAACGAAGTGGAGGTTCTTGTCAACAGAGCAGCCCTAAACTTTGGGGTGCCTGTGTCTTGCTGATTTTTAGTTTTCCCAATTTATACGCCCATGAGTGGAAGTGCCCTATGCTCTCTAAGCTGAGTTTTTTAGATGTTTCAGGACACACCGTACACTTCTCCAGAGTGGCTGTTGGCAATTTACAGCCCGCCCATCAGCGTAGCAAGGCTCCCATTTCTCCATGGCCTGTCCTGCATTTCTGGTTTTGACACTTTATTCAGCATGGCCCTTTTGACCGATGGGAAGCGAGACTTCTTTGTAGCGCTGATTTGCCTTTCCAGGTTGCTTGGTTGGCCAAAAAGGGCGTATGCGTTTTTTCCTGAATATATTCAGGAAAAAACGCAAACGCCCTTTTTGGCCAAGGGCATCATTGTCGAGGTTTTGCCGCTTTTCCTGTGCTTTAAAGGCGATTCGAATCTACCTCCTGAAATCGGTTTCCTGCAATTCTGCCTTGCTTTCAAATCCTCTTCGTTGCCTTCCCTCCATATATTTGTGGACGAGAGTTATCATTTCTAACTCTGCAGGTTTGTGAATTGCAGTGCCCCTGAGCTCCATTTTTCAACTCGCTTTCTTGGGAGCTGGCCGCAAAAGCGCAGGATTGCTTCAGGCCCTATTCTGGCTCCGGGCGGCAGGCTGAGCCTGTGGTTAATTCTGCTTCCTGATGGGAAAATAGAGTGACCTGTGCCTGTCCCAACACCTAGAGCTAGTCTCTCATTGGTTCCCCCTCTTCCCGTTCATCCTCAGGACAAATTGCAACGTGTACGGAACAGGAGGTTAAAGGTGCTGATTCTCCTATGAGGGAGATTGCTAGTAAAGCGGCTGGAATGGCGAACCAGAGCACAAGGAGATGAGAAATGAGGTGCGTTTTAGAAACCTTTCCCGGTCACACGGTGTACCATCTTCTGGGTTTCTCGTGCATGTTTTCGACGTAGGAAGATGCCCTTGAACCTGGAGATTTGGGACCCATGGGATGGGTACCACGCCGTATTACTTTACAGGGTCTGCGTTAGCTCACCCAACCTCACCAAACCTCTCAGCCCCAAGAGTGTCCACCCTTATGTCTCAATCAGCTGTGGGTCTAGATATGGTCAATCCAGGTGGCATCGCAGCCCCTGAACGAATTTTGTAAGAATTTCTCTCTCTTTCACTGTCTTTGTTTCACGGGTTTTTAAAAGTAATTGATTTTTATAATAGGGTTTAGCTGCTTTGCACTGCTGTGTTTATGCCGCTTTACACCCACTTGACTCACTTACAGAGAGATATCACTACATAGGTTTTAAGATTCTTACTAGTCAGATATATTCTTGGGCGGTGAATAGGGGGCGTTGAGTCCAGTTCACTGAGCAAGGAGTAGGTCTTGTCTATTACATATTGGGTTTATGGAACGGTATCTGAGCTAATTTGAAACCCTTGTTTTATGCATCACCCCACCTCACCTTTCCCGTTAAGCAGCCATAGTGTGTTTTGTAAACGTGCGACTCTGTTCTGTTTTGTAATTCAGTTCAAGGGTAGCGGTTTTTACATTCCCTCTGTAAGTGATATCTTATGATAAGTGTCTTTTTCTGTGTGACTTATTTCACTTAGAATCGTCGTACCTAAATCCACTCATCATGCTGCTCCTAGCCTTATGACGTTGATTTCATGGCTGAGTGATATTCCATTGTACATAAGGACCACAACTTCTTTATCCATTCTTCTCTTTCCTGGGATGTTTAAGGTGTAACGAAGTGGAGGTTCTTGTCAACAGAGCAGCCCTAAACTTTGGGGTGCCTGTGTCTTGCTGATTTTTAGTTTTCCCAATTTATACGCCCATGAGTGGAAGTGCCCTATGCTCTCTAAGCTGAGTTTTTTAGATGTTTCAGGACACACCGTACACTTCTCCAGAGTGGCTGTTGGCCATTTACAGCCCGCCCATCAGCGTAGCAAGGCTCCCATTTCTCCATGGCCTGTCCTGCATTTCTGGTTTTGACACTTTATTCAGCATGGCCCTTTTGACCGATGGGAAGCGAGACTTCTTTGTAGCGCTGATTTGCCTTTCCAGGTTGCTTGGTTGGCCAAAAAGGGCGTATGCGTTTTTTCCTGAATATATTCAGGAAAAAACGCATACGCCCTTTTTGGCCAAGGGCATCATTGTCGAGGTTTTGCCGCTTTTCCTGTGCTTTAAAGGCGATTCGAATCTACCTCCTGAAATCGGTTTCCTGCAATTCTGCCTTGCTTTCAAATCCTCTTCGTTGCCTTCCCTCCATATATTTGTGGACGAGAGTTATCATTTCTAACTCTGCAGGTTTGTGAATTGCAGTGCCCCTGAGCTCCATTTTTCAACTCGCTTTCTTGGGAGCTGGCCGCAAAAGCGCAGGATTGCTTCAGGCCCTATTCTGGCTCCGGGCGGCAGGCTGAGCCTGTGGTTAATTCTGCTTCCTGATGGGAAAATAGAGTGACCTGTGCCTGTCCCAACACCTAGAGCTAGTCTCTCATTGGTTCCCCCTCTTCCCGTTCATCCTCAGGACAAATTGCAACGTGTTCGGAACAGGAGGTTAAAGGTGCTGATTCTCCAAGGAGGGAGATTGCTAGTAAAGCGGCTGGAATGGCGAACCGGAGCACAAGGAGATGAGAAATGAGGTGCGTTTTAGAAACCTTTCCCGGTCACACGGTGTACCATCTTCTGGGTTTCTCGTGCATGTTTTCGACGTAGGAAGATGCCCTTGAACCTGGAGATTTGGGACCCATGGGATGGGTACCACGCCGTATTACATTACAGAGTTTGCGTTAGCTCACCCAACCTCACCAAACCTCTCAGCCCCAAGAGTGTCCACCCTTATGTCTCAATCAGCTGTGGGTCTAGATATGGTCAATCCAGGTGGCATCGCAGCCCCTGAACGAATTTTGTAAGAATTTCTCTCTCTTTCACTGTCTTTGTTTCACGGGTTTTTAAAAGTAATTGATTTTTATAATAGGGTTTAGCTGCTTTGCACTGCTGTGTTTATGCCGCTTTACACCCACTTGACTCACTTACAGAGAGATATCAATACATAGGTTTTAAGATTCTTACTAGTCAGATATATTCTTGGGCGGTGAATAGGGGGCGTTGAGTCCAGTTCACTGAGCAAGGAGTAGGTCTTTTCTATTACATATTGGGTTTATGGAACGGTATCTGAGCTAATTTGAAACCCTTGTTTTATGCATCACCCCACCTCACCTTTCCCGTTAAGCAGCCATAGTGTGTTTTCTAAACGTGCGACTCTGTTCTGTTTTGTAATTCAGTTCAAGGGTAGCGGTTTTTACATTCTCTCTGTAAGTGATATCTTATGATAAGTGTCTTTTTCTGTGTGACTTATTTCACTTAGAATCGTCGTACCTAAATCCACTCATCATGCTGCTCCTAGCCTTATGACGTTGATTTCATGGCTGAGTGATATTCCATTGTACATAAGGACCACAACTTCTTTATCCATTCTTATCTTTCCTGGGATGTTTAAGGTGTAACGAAGTGGAGGTTCTTGTCAACAGAGCAGCCCTAAACTTTGGGGTGCCTGTGTCTTGCTGATTTTTAGTTTTCCCAATTTATACGCCCATGAGTGGAAGTGCCCTATGCTCTCTAAGCTGAGTTTTTTAGATGTTTCAGGACACACCGTACACTTCTCCAGAGTGGCTGTTGGCAATTTACAGCCCGCCCATCAGCGTAGCAAGGCTCCCATTTCTCCATGGCCTGTCCTGCATTTCTGGTTTTGACACTTTATTCAGCATGGCCCTTTTGACCGATGGGAAGCGAGACTTCTTTGTAGCGCTGATTTGCCTTTCCAGGTTGCTTGGTTGGCCAAAAAGGGCGTATGCGTTTTTTCCTGAATATATTCAGGAAAAAACGCATACGCCCTTTTTGGCCAAGGGCATCATTGTCGAGGTTTTGCCGCTTTTCCTGTGCTTTAAAGGCGATTCGAATCTACCTCCTGAAATCGGTTTCCTGCAATTCTGCCTTGCTTTCAAATCCTCTTCGTTGCCTTCCCTCCATATATTTGTGGACGAGAGTTATCATTTCTAACTCTGCAGGTTTGTGAATTGCAGTGCCCCTGAGCTCCATTTTTCAACTCGCTTTCTTGGGAGCTGGCCGCAAAAGCGCAGGATTGCTTCAGGCCCTATTCTGGCTCCGGGCGGCAGGCTGAGACTGTGGTTAATTCTGCTTCCTGATGGGAAAATAGAGTGACCTGTGCCTGTCCCAACACCTAGAGCTAGTCTCTCATTGGTTCCCCCTCTTCCCGTTCATCCTCAGGACAAATTGCAACGTGTTCGGAACAGGAGGTTAAAGGTGCTGATTCTCCAAGGAGGGAGATTGCTAGTAAAGTGGCTGGAATGGCGAACCGGAGCACAAGGAGATGAGAAATGAGGTGCGTTTTAGAAACCTTTCCCGGTCACACGGTGTACCATCTTCTGGGTTTCTCGTGCATGTTTTCGACGTAGGACGATGCCCTTGAACCTGGAGATTTGGGACCCATGGGATGGGTACCACGCCGTATTACTTTACAGGGTCTGCGTTAGCTCACCCAACCTCACCAAACCTCTCAGCCCCAAGAGTGTCCACCCTTATGTCTCAATCAGCTGTGGGTCTAGATATGGTCAATCCAGGTGGCATCGCAGCCCCTGAACGAATTTTGTAAGAATTTCTCTCTCTTTCACTGTCTTTGTTTCACGGGTTTTTAAAAGTAATTGATTTTTATAATAGGGTTTAGCTGCTTTGCACTGCTGTGTTTATGCCGCTTTACACCCACTTGACTCACTTACAGAGAGATATCAATACATAGGTTTTAAGATTCTTACTAGTCAGATATATTCTTGGGCGGTGAATAGGGGGCGTTGAGTCCAGTTCACTGAGCAAGGAGTAGGTCTTGTCTATTACATATTGGGTTTATGGAACGGTATCTGAGCTAATTTGAAACCCTTGTTTTATGCATCACCCCACCTCACCTTTCCCGTTAAGCAGCCATAGTGTGTTTTCTAAACGTGCGACTCTGTTCTGTTTTGTAATTCAGTTCAAGGGTAGCGGTTTTTACATTCCCTCTGTAAGTGATATCTTATGATAAGTGTCTTTTTCTGTGTGACTTATTTCACTTAGAATCGTGGTACCTAAATCCACTCATCATGCTGCTCCTAGCCTTATGACGTTGATTTCATGGCTGAGTGATATTCCATTGTACATAAGGACCACAACTTCTTTATCCATTCTTCTCTTTCCTGGGATGTTTAAGGTGTAACGAAGTGGAGGTTCTTGTCAACAGAGCAGCCCTAAACTTTGGGGTGCCTGTGTCTTGCTGATTTTTAGTTTTCCCAATTTATACGCCCATGAGTGGAAGTGCCCTATGCTCTCTAAGCTGAGTTTTTTAGATGTTTCAGGACACACCGTACACTTCTCCAGAGTGGCTGTTGGCAATTTACAGCCCGCCCATCAGCGTAGCAAGGCTCCCATTTCTCCATGGCCTGTCCTGCATTTCTGGTTTTGACACTTTATTCAGCATGGCCCTTTTGACCGATGGGAAGCGAGACTTCTTTGTAGCGCTGATTTGCCTTTCCAGGTTGCTTGGTTGGCCAAAAAGGGCGTATGCGTTTTTTCCTGAATATATTCAGGAAAAAACGCATACGCCCTTTTTGGCCAAGGGCATCATTGTCGAGGTTTTGCCGCTTTTCCTGTGCTTTAAAGGCGATTCGAATCTACCTCCTGAAATCTGTTTCCTGCAATTCTGCCTTGCTTTCAAATCCTCTTCGTAGCCTTCCCTCCATATATTTGTGGACGAGAGTTATCATTTCTAACTCTGCAGGTTTGTGAATTGCAGTGCCCCTGAGCTCCATTTTTCAACTCGCTTTCTTGGGAGCTGGCCGCAAAAGCGCAGGATTGCTTCAGGCCCTATTCTGGCTCCGGGCGGCAGGCTGAGCCTGTGGTTAATTCTGCTACCTGATGGGAAAATAGAGTGACCTGTGCCTGTCCCAACACCTAGAGCTAGTCTCTCAATGGTTCCCCCTCTTCCCGTTCATCCTGAGGAGAAATTGCAACGTGTACGGAACAGGAGGTTAAAGGTGCTGATTCTCCAAGGAGGGAGATTGCTAGTAAAGCGGCTGGAATGGCAAACCGGAGCACAAGGAGATGAGAAATGAGGTGCGTTTTAGAAACCTTTCCCGGTCACACGGTGTACCATCTTCTGGGTTGCTCGTGCATGTGTTCGACGTAGGAAGATGCCCTTGACCCTGGAGATTTGGGACCCATGGGATGGGTACCACGCCGTATTACTTTAAAGGGTCTGCGTTTGCTCACCCAACCTCACCAAACCTCTCAGCCCCAAGAGTGTCCACCCTTATGTCTCAGTCATCTGTGGGTCTAGATATGGTCAATCCAGCTGGCATCGCAGCACCTGAACGAATTTTGTAAGAATTTCTCTCTCTTTCACTGTCTTTGTTTCACGGGTTTTTAAAAGTAATTGATTTTTATAATGGGGTTTAGCTGCTTTGCACTGCTGTGTTTATGCCGCTTTACACCTACTTGACTCACTTACAGAGAGATATCAATACATAGGTTTTAAGATTCTTACTAGTCAGATATATTCTTGGGCGGTGAATAGGGGTTGTTGAGTCCAGTTCACTGAGCAAGGAGTAGGTCTTGTCTATTACATATTGGGTTTATGGAACGGTATCTGAGCTAATTTGAAACCCTTGTTTTATGCATCACCCCACCTCACCTTTCCCGTTAAGCAGCCATAGTGTGTTTTCTAAACGTGCGACTCTGTTCTGTTTTGTAATTCAGTTCAAGGGTAGCGGTTTTTACATTCCCTCTGTAAGTGATATCTTATGATAAGTGTCTTTTTCTGTGTGACTTATTTCACTTAGAATCGTCGTACCTAAATCCACTCATCATGCTGCTCCTAGCCTTATGACGTTGATTTCATGGCTGAGTGATATTCCATTGTACATAAGGACCACAACTTCTTTATCCATTCTTCTCTTTCCTGGGATGTTTAAGGTGTAACGAAGTGGAGGTTCTTGTCAACAGAGCAGCCCTAAACTTTGGGGTGCCTGTGTCTTGCTGATTTTTAGTTTTCCCAATTTATACGCCCATGAGTGGAAGTGCCCTATGCTCTCTAAGCTGAGTTTTTTAGATGTTTCAGGACACACCGTACACTTCTCCAGAGTGGCTGTTGGCAATTTACAGCCCGCCCATCAGCGTAGCAAGGCTCCCATTTCTCCATGGCCTGTCCTGCATTTCTGGTTTTGACACTTTATTCAGCATGGCCCTTTTGACCGATGGGAAGCGAGACTTCTTTGTAGTGCTGATTTGCCTTTCCAGGTTGCTTGGTTGGCCAAAAAGGGCGTATGCGTTTTTTCCTGAATATATTCAGGAAAAAACGCATACGCCCTTTTTGGCCAAGGGCATCATTGTCGAGGTTTTGCCGCTTTTCCTGTGCTTTAAAGGCGATTCGAATCTACCTCCTGAAATCGGTTTCCTGCAATTCTGCCTTGCTTTCAAATCCTCTTCGTAGCCTTCCCTCCATATATTTGTGGACGAGAGTTATCATTTCTAACTCTGCAGGTTTGTGAATTGCAGTGCCCCTGAGCTCCATTTTTCAACTCGCTTTCTTGGGAGCTGGCCGCAAAAGCGCAGGATTGCTTCAGGCCCTATTCTGGCTCCGGGCGGCAGGCTGAGCCTGTGGTTAATTCTGCTTCCTGATGGGAAAATAGAGTGACCTCTGCCTGTCCCAACACCTAGAGCTAGTCTCTCATTGGTTCCCCCTCTTCCCGTTCATCCTCAGGACAAATTGCAACGTGTACGGAACAGGAGGTTAAAGGTGCTGATTCTCCAAGGAGGGAGATTGCTAGTAAAGCGGCTGGAATGGCGAACCGGAGCACAAGGAGATGAGAAATGAGGTGCGTTTTAGAAACCTTTCCCGGTCACACGGTGTACCATCTTCTGGGTTTCTCGTGCATGTTTTCGACGTAGGAAGATGCCCTTGAACCTGGAGATTTGGGACCCATGGGATGGGTACCACGCCATATTACTTTAAAGGGTCTGCGTTAGCTCACCCAACCTCACCAAACCTCTCAGCCCCAAGAGTGTCCACCCTTATGTCTCAATCAGCTGTGGGTCTAGATATGGTCAATCCAGGTGGCATCGCAGCCCCTGAACGAATTTTGTAAGAATTTCTCTCTCTTTCACTGTCTTTGTTTCACGGGTTTTTAAAAGTAATTGATTTTTATAATAGGGTTTAGCTGCTTTGCACTGCTGTGTTTATGCTGCTTTACACCCACTTGACTCACTTACAGAGAGATATCAATACATAGGTTTTAAGATTCTTACTAGTCAGATATATTCCTGGGCGGTGAATAGGGGTTGTTGAGTCCAGTTCACTGAGCAAGGAGTAGGTCTTGTCTATTACATATTGGGTTTATGGAACGGTATCTGAGCTAATTTGAAACCCTTGTTTTATGCATCACCCCACCTCACCTTTCCCGTTAAGCAGCCATAGTGTGTTTTCTAAACGTGCGACTCTGTTCTGTTTTGTAATTCAGTTCAAGGGTAGCGGTTTTTACATTCTCTCTGTAAGTGATATCTTATGATAAGTGTCTTTTTCTGTGTGACTTATTTCACTTAGAATCGTCGTACGTAAATCCACTCATCATGCTGCTCCTAGCCTTATGACGTTGATTTCATGGCTGAGTGATATTCCATTGTACATAAGGACCACAACTTCTTTATCCATTCTTCTCTTTCCTGGGATGTTTAAGGTGTAACGAAGTGGAGGTTCTTGTCAACAGAGCAGCCCTAAACTTTGGGGTGCCTGTGTCTTGCTGATTTTTAGTTTTCCCAATTTATACGCCCATGAGTGGAAGTGCCCTATGCTCTCTAAGCTGAGTTTTTTAGATGTTTCAGGACACACCGTACACTTCTCCAGAGTGGCTGTTGGCAATTTACAGCCCGCCCATCAGCGTAGCAAGGCTCCCATTTCTCCATGGCCTGTCCTGCATTTCTGGTTTTGACACTTTATTTAGCAGGGCCCTTTTGACCGATGGGAAGCGAGACTTCTTTGTAGCGCTGATTTGCCTTTCCAGGTTGCTTGGTTGGCCAAAAAGGGCGTATGCGTTTTTTCCTGAATATATTCAGGAAAAAACGCATACGCCCTTTTTGGCCAAGGGCATCATTGTCGAGGTTTTGCCGCTTTTCCTGTGCTTTAAAGGCGATTCGAATCTACCTCCTGAAATCGGTTTCCTGCAATTCTGCCTTGCTTTCAAATCCTCTTCGTTGCCTTCCCTCCATATATTTGTGGACGAGAGTTATCATTTCTAACTCTGCAGGTTTGTGAATTGCAGTGCCCCTGAGCTCCATTTTTCAACTCGCTTTCTTGGGAGCTGGCCGCAAAAGCGCAGGATTGCTTCAGGCCCTATTCTGGCTCCAGGCGGCAGGCTGAGCCTGTGGTTAATTCTGCTTCCTGATGGGAAAATAGAGTGACCTGTGCCTGTCCCAACACCTAGAGCTAGTCTCTCATTGGTTCCCCCTCTTCCCGTTCATCCTCAGGACAAATTGCAACGTGTTCGGAACAGGAGGTTAAAGGTGCTGATTCTCCAAGGAGGGAGATTGCTAGTAAAGCGGCTGGAATGGCGAACCGGAGCACAAGGAGATGAGAAATGAGGTGCGTTTTAGAAACCTTTCCCGGTCACACGGTGTACCATCTTCTGGGTTTCTCGTGCATGTTTTCGACGTAGGACGATGCCCTTGAACCTGGAGATTTGGGACCCATGGGATGGGTACCACGCCGTATTACTTTACAGGGTCTGCGTTAGCTCACCCAACCTCACCAAACCTCTCAGCCCCAAGAGTGTCCACCCTTATGTCTCAATCAGCTGTGGGTCTAGATATGGTCAATCCAGGTGGCATCGCAGCCCCTGAACGAATTTTGTAAGAATTTCTCTCTCTTTCACTGTCTTTGTTTCACGGGTTTTTAAAAGTAATTGATTTTTATAATAGGGTTTAGCTGCTTTGCACTGCTGTGTTTATGCCGCTTTACACCCACTTGACTCACTTACAGAGAGATATCAATACATAGGTTTTAAGATTCTTACTAGTCAGATATATTCTTGGGCGGTGAATAGGGGGCGTTGAGTCCAGTTCACTGAGCAAGGAGTAGGTCTTGTCTATTACATATTGGGTTTATGGAACGGTATCTGAGCTAATTTGAAACCCTTGTTTTATGCATCACCCCACCTCACCTTTCCCGTTAAGCAGCCATAGTGTGTTTTCTAAACGTGCGACTCTGTTCTGTTTTGTAATTCAGTTCAAGGGTAGCGGTTTTTACATTCCCTCTGTAAGTGATATCTTATGATAAGTGTCTTTTTCTGTGTGAGTTATTTCACTTAGAATCGTCGTACCTAAATCCACTCATCATGCTGCTCCTAGCCTTATGACGTTGATTTCATGGCTGAGTGATATTCCATTGTACATAAGGACCACAACTTCTTTATCCATTCTTCTCTTTCCTGGGATGTTTCAGGTGTAACGAAGTGGAGGTTCTTGTCAACAGAGCAGCCCTAAACTTTGGGGTGCCTGTGTCTTGCTGATTTTTAGTTTTCCCAATTTATACGCCCATGAGTGGAAGTGCCCTATGCTCTCTAAGCTGAGTTTTTTAGATGTTTCAGGACACACCGTACACTTCTCCAGAGTGGCTGTTGGCAATTTACAGCCCGCCCATCAGCGTAGCAAGGCTCCCATTTCTCCATGGCCTGTCCTGCATTTCTGGTTTTGACACTTTATTCAGCATGGCCCTTTTGACCGATGGGAAGCGAGACTTCTTTGTAGCGCTGATTTGCCTTTCCAGGTTGCTTGGTTGGCCAAAAAGGGCGTATGCGTTTTTTCCTGAATATATTCAGGAAAAAACGCATACGCCCTTTTTGGCCAAGGGCATCATTGTCGAGGTTTTGCCGCTTTTCCTGTGCTTTAAAGGCGATTCGAATCTACCTCCTGAAATCTGTTTCCTGCAATTCTGCCTTGCTTTCAAATCCTCTTCGTAGCCTTCCCTCCATATATTTGTGGACGAGAGTTATCATTTCTAACTCTGCAGGTTTGTGAATTGCAGTGCCCCTGAGCTCCATTTTTCAACTCGCTTTCTTGGGAGCTGGCCGCAAAAGCGCAGGATTGCTTCAGGCACTATTCTGGCTCCGGGCGGCAGGCTGAGCCTGTGGTTAATTCTGCTACCTGATGGGAAAATAGAGTGACCTGTGCCTGTCCCAACACCTAGAGCTAGTCTCTCAATGGTTCCCCCTCTTCCCGTTCATCCTGAGGAGAAATTGCAACGTGTACGGAACAGGAGGTTAAAGGTGCTGATTCTCCAAGGAGGGAGATTGCTAGTAAAGCGGCTGGAATGGCGAACCGGAGCACAAGGAGATGAGAAATGAGGTGCGTTTTAGAAACCTTTCCCGGTCACACGGTGTACCATCTTCTGGGTTGCTCGTGCATGTGTTCGACGTAGGAAGATGCCCTTGACCCTGGAGATTTGGGACCCATGGGATGGGTACCACGCCGTATTACTTTAAAGGGTCTGCGTTTGCTCACCCAACCTCACCAAACCTCTCAGCCCCAAGAGTGTCCACCCTTATGTCTCAGTCATCTGTGGGTCTAGATATGGTCAATCCAGGTGGCACCGCAGCCCCTGAACGAATTTTGTAAGAATTTCTCTCTCTTTCACTGTCTTTGTTTGACGGGTTTTTAAAAGTAATTGATTTTTATAATGGGGTTTAGCTGCTTTGCACTGCTGTGTTTATGCCGCTTTACACCCACTTGACTCACTTACAGAGAGATAGCAATACATAGGTTTTAAGATTCTTACTAGTCAGATATATTCTTGGGTGGTGAATAGGGGGCGTTGAGTCCAGTTCACTGAGCAAGGAGTAGGTCTTGTCTATTACATATTGGGTTTATGGAACGGTATCTGAGCTAATTTGAAACCCTTGTTTTATGCATCACCCCACCTCACCTTTCCCGTTAAGCAGCCATAGTGTGTTTTCTAAACGTGCGACTCTGTTCTGTTTTGTAATTCAGTTCAAGGGTAGCAGTTTTTACATTCTCTCTGTAAGTGATATCTTATGATAAGTGTCTTTTTCTGTGTGACTTATTTCACTTAGAATCGTCGTACCTAAATCCACTCATCATGCTGCTCCTAGCCTTATGACGTTGATTTCATGGCTGAGTGATATTCCATTGTACATAAGGACCACAACTTCTTTATCCATTCTTCTCTTTCCTGGGATGTTTAAGGTGTAACGAAGTGGAGGTTCTTGTCAACAGAGCAGCCCTAAACTTTGGGGTGCCTGTGTCTTGCTGATTTTTAGTTTTCCCAATTTATACGCCCATGAGTGGAAGTGCCCTATGCTCTCTAAGCTGAGTTTTTTAGATGTTTCAGGACACACTGTACACTTCTCCAGAGTGGCTGTTGGCAATTTATAGCCCGCCCATCAGCGTAGCAAGGCTCCCATTTCTCCATGGCCTGTCCTGCATTTCTGGTTTTGACACTTTATTCAGCATGGCCCTTTTGACCGATGGGAAGCGAGACTTCTTTGTAGCGCTGATTTGCCTTTCCAGGTTGCTTGGTTGGCCAAAAAGGGCGTATGCGTTTTTTCCTGAATATATTCAGGAAAAAACGTATACGCCCTTTTTGGCCAAGGGCATCATTGTCGAGGTTTTGCCGCTTTTCCTGTGCTTTAAAGGCGATTCGAATCTACCTCCTGAAATTTGTTTCCTGCAATTCTGCCTTGCTTTCAAATCCTCATCGTTGCCTTCCTTCCATATATTTGTGGACGAGAGTTATCATTTCTACCTCTGCAGGTTTGTGAATTGCAGTGCCCCTGAGCTCCATTTTTTAACTCGCTTTCTTGGGAGCTGGCCGCAAAAGCGCAGGATTGCTTCAGGCCCTATTCTGGCTCCGGGCGGCAGGCTGAGCCTGTGGTTAATTCTGCTTCCTGATGGGAAAATAGAGTGACCTGTGCCTGTCCCAACACCTAGAGCTAGTCTCTCATTGGTTCCCCCTCTTCCCGTTCATCCTCAGGACAAATTGCAACGTGTTCGGAACAGGAGGTTAAAGGTGCTGATTCTCCAAGGAGGGAGATTGCTAGTAAAGCGGCTGGAATGGCGAACCGGAGCTCAAGGAGATGAGAAATGAGGTGCGTTTTAGAAACCTTTCCCGGTCACACGGTGTACCATCTTCTGGGTTTCTCGTGCATGTTTTCGACGTAGGACGATGCCCTTGAACCTGGAGATTTGGGACCCATGGGATGGGTACCACGCCGTATTACTTTACAGGGTCTGCGTTAGCTCACCCAACCTCACCAAACCTCTCAGCCCCAAGAGTGTCCTCCCTTATGTCTCAATCAGCTGTGGGTCTAGATATGGTCAATCCAGGTGGCATCGCAGCCCCTGAACGAATTTTGTAAGAATTTCTCTCTCTTTCACTGTCTTTGTTTCACGGGTTTTTAAAAGTAATTGATTTTTATAATAGGGTTTAGCTGCTTTGCACTGCTGTGTTTATGCCGCTTTACACCCACTTGACTCACTTACAGAGAGATATCAATACATAGGTTTTAAGATTCTTACTAGTCAGATATATTCTTGGGCGGTGAATAGGGGGCGTTGAGTCCAGTTCACTGAGCAAGGAGTAGGTCTTGTCTATTACATATTGGGTTTATGGAACGGTATCTGAGCTAATTTGAAACCCTTGTTTTATGCATCACCCCACCTCACCTTTCCCGTTAAGCAGCCATAGTGTGTTTTGTAAACGTGCGACTCTGTTCTGTTTTGTAATTCAGTTCAAGGGTAGCGGTTTTTACATTCCCTCTGTAAGTGATATCTTATGATAAGTGTCTTTTTCTGTGTGACTTATTTCACTTAGAATCGTCGTACCTAAATCCACTCATCATGCTGCTCCTAGCCTTATGACGTTGATTTCATGGCTGAGTGATATTCCATTGTACATAAGGACCACAACTTCTTTATCCATTCTTCTCTTTCCTGGGATGTTTAAGGTGTAACGAAGTGGAGGTTCTTGTCAACAGAGCAGCCCTAAACTTTGGGGTGCCTGTGTCTTGCTGATTTTTAGTTTTCCCAATTTATACGCCCATGAGTGGAAGTGCCCTATGCTCTCTAAGCTGAGTTTTTTAGATGTTTCAGGACACACCGTACACTTCTCCAGAGTGGCTGTTGGCAATTTACAGCCCGCCCATCAGCGTAGCAAGGCTCCCATTTCTCCATGGCCTGTCCTGCATTTCTGGTTTTGACACTTTATTCAGCATGGCCCTTTTGACCGATGGGAAGCGAGACTTCTTTGTAGCGCTGATTTGCCTTTCCAGGTTGCTTGGTTGGCCAAAAAGGGCGTATGCGTTTTTTCCTGAATATATTCAGGAAAAAACGCATACGCCCTTTTTGGCCAAGGGCATCATTGTCGAGGTTTTGCCGCTTTTCCTGTGCTTTAAAGGCGATTCGAATCTACCTCCTGAAATCGGTTTCCTGCAATTCTGCCTTGCTTTCAAATCCTCTTCGTTGCCTTCCCTCCATATATTTGTGGACGAGAGTTATCATTTCTAACTCTGCAGGTTTGTGAATTGCAGTGCCCCTGAGCTCCATTTTTCAACTCGCTTTCTTGGGAGCTGGCCGCAAAAGCGCAGGATTGCTTCAGGCCCTATTCTGGCTCCGGGCGGCAGGCTGAGCCTGTGGTTAATTCTGCTTCCTGATGGGAAAATAGAGTGACCTGTGCCTGTCCCAACACCTAGAGCTAGTCTCTCATTGGTTCCCCCTCTTCCCGTTCATCCTCAGGACAAATTGCAACGTGTTCGGAACAGGAGGTTAAAGGTGCTGATTCTCCAAGGAGGGAGATTGCTAGTAAAGCGGCTGGAATGGCGAACCGGAGCACAAGGAGATGAGAAATGAGGTGCGTTTTAGAAACCTTTCCCGGTCACACGGTGTACCATCTTCTGGGTTTCTCGTGCATGTTTTCGACGTAGGAAGATGCCCTTGAACCTGGAGATTTGGGACCCATGGGATGGGTACCACGCCGTATTACATTACAGGGTCTGCGTTAGCTCACCCAACCTCACCAAACCTCTCAGCCCCAAGAGTGTCCACCCTTATGTCTCAATCAGCTGTGGGTCTAGATATGGTCAATCCAGGTGGCATCGCAGCCCCTGAACGAATTTTGTAAGAATTTCTCTCTCTTTCACTGTCTTTGTTTGACGGGTTTTTAAAAGTAATTGATTTTTATAATAGGGTTTAGCTGCTTTGCACTGCTGTGTTTATGCCGCTTTACACCCACTTGACTCACTTACAGAGAGATATCACTACATAGGTTTTAAGATTCTTACTAGTCAGATATATTCTTGGGCGGTGAATAGGGGGCGTTGAGTCCAGTTCACTGAGCAAGGAGTAGGTCTTGTCTATTACATATTGGGTTTATGGAATGGTATCTGAGCTAATTTGAAACCCTTGTTTTATGCATCACCCCACCTCACCTTTCCCGTTAAGCAGCCATAGTGTGTTTTCTAAACGTGCGACTCTGTTCTGTTTTGTAATTCAGTTCAAGGGTAGCGGTTTTTACATTCTCTCTGTAAGTGATATCTTATGATAAGTGTCTTTTTCTGTGTGACTTATTTCACTTAGAATCGTCGTACCTAAATCCACTCATCATGCTGCTCCTAGCCTTATGACGTTGATTTCATGGCTGAGTGATATTCCATTGTACATAAGGACCACAACTTCTTTATTCATTCTTATCTTTCCTGGGATGTTTAAGGTGTAACGAAGTGGAGGTTCTTGTCAACAGAGCAGCCCTAAACTTTGGGGTGCCTGTGTCTTGCTGATTTTTAGTTTTCCCAATTTATACGCCCATGAGTGGAAGTGCCCTATGCTCTCTAAGCTGAGTTTTTTAGATGTTTCAGGACACACCGTACACTTCTCCAGAGTGGCTGTTGGCAATTTACAGCCCGCCCATCAGCGTAGCAAGGCTCCCATTTCTCCATGGCCTGTCCTGCATTTCTGGTTTTGACACTTTATTCAGCATGGCCCTTTTGACCGATGGGAAGCGAGACTTCTTTGTAGCGCTGATTTGCCTTTCCAGGTTGCTTGGTTGGCCAAAAAGGGCGTATGCGTTTTTTCCTGAATATATTCAGGAAAAAACGCATACGCCCTTTTTGGCCAAGGGCATCATTGTCGAGGTTTTGCCGCTTTTCCTGTGCTTTAAAGGCGATTCGAATCTACCTCCTGAAATCGGTTTCCTGCAATTCTGCCTTGCTTTCAAATCCTCTTCGTTGCCTTCCCTCCATATATTTGTGGACGAGAGTTATCATTTCTAACTCTGCAGGTTTGTGAATTGCAGTGCCCCTGAGCTCCATTTTTCAACTCGCTTTCTTGGGAGCTGGCCGCAAAAGCGCAGGATTGCTTCAGGCCCTATTCTGGCTCCGGGCGGCAGGCTGAGCCTGTGGTTAATTCTGCTTCCTGATGGGAAAATAGAGTGACCTGTGCCTGTCCCAACACCTAGAGCTAGTCTCTCATTGGTTCCCCCTCTTCCCGTTCATCCTCAGGACAAATTGCAACGTGTTCGGAACAGGAGGTTAAAGGTGCTGATTCTCCAAGGAGGGAGATTGTTAGTAAAGCGGCTGGAATGGCGAACCGGAGCACAAGGAGATGAGAAATGAGGTGCGTTTTAGAAACCTTTCCCGGTCACACGGTGTACCATCTTCTGGGTTTCTCGTGCATGTTTTCGACGTAGGAAGATGCCCTTGAACCTGGAGATTTGGGACCCATGGGATGGGTACCACGCCGTATTACTTTACAGGGTCTGCGTTAGCTCACCCAACCTCACCAAACCTCTCAGCCCCAAGAGTGTCCACCCTTATGTCTCAATCAGCTGTGGGTCTAGATATGGTCAATCCAGGTGGCATCGCAGCCCCTGAACGAATTTTGTAAGAATTTCTCTCTCTTTCACTGTCTTTGTTTCACGGGTTTTTAAAAGTAATTGATTTTTATAATAGGGTTTAGCTGCTTTGCACTGCTGTGTTTATGCCGCTTTACACCCACTTGACTCACTTACAGAGAGATATCAATACATAGGTTTTAAGATTCTTACTAGTCAGATATATTCTTGGGCGGTGAATAGGGGGCGTTGAGTCCAGTTCACTGAGCAAGGAGTAGGTCTGGTCTATTACATATTGGGTTTATGGAACGGTATCTGAGCTAATTTGAAACCCTTGTTTTATGCATCACCCCACCTCACCTTTCCCGTTAAGCAGCCATAGTGTGTTTTCTAAACGTGCGACTCTGTTCTGTTTTGTAATTCAGTTCAAGGGTAGCGGTTTTTACATTCCCTCTGTAAGTGATATCTTATGATAAGTGTCTTTTTCTGTGTGACTTATTTCACTTAGAATCGTCGTACCTAAATCCACTCATCATGCTGCTCCTAGCCTTATGACGTTGATTTCATGGCTCAGTGATATTCCATTGTACATAAGGACCACAACTTCTTTATCCATTCTTCTCTTTCCTGGGATGTTTAAGGTGTAACGAAGTGGAGGTTCTTGTCAACAGAGCAGCCCTAAACTTTGGGGTGCCTGTGTCTTGCTGATTTTTAGTTTTCCCAATTTATACGCCCATGAGTGGAAGTGCCCTATGCTCTCTAAGCTGAGTATTTTAGATGTTTCAGGACACACCGTACACTTCTCCAGAGTGGCTGTTGGCAATTTACAGCCCGCCCATCAGCGTAGCAAGGCTCCCATTTCTCCATGGCCTGTCCTGCATTTCTGGTTTTGACACTTTATTCAGCATGGCCCTTTTGACCGATGGGAAGCGAGACTTCTTTGTAGCGCTGATTTGCCTTTCCAGGTTGCTTGGTTGGCCAAAAAGGGCGTATGCGTTTTTTCCTGAATATATTCAGGAAAAAACGCATACGCCCTTTTTGGCCAAGGGCATCATTGTCGAGGTTTTGCCGCTTTTCCTGTGCTTTAAAGGCGATTCGAATCTACCTCCTGAAATCGGTTTCCTGCAATTCTGCCTTGCTTTCAAATCCTCTTCGTTGCCTTCCCTCCATATATTTGTGGACGAGAGTTATCATTTCTAACTCTGCAGGTTTGTGAATTGCAGTGCCCCTGAGCTCCATTTTTCAACTCGCTTTCTTGGGAGCTGGCCGCAAAAGCGCAGGATTGCTTCAGGCCCTATTCTGGCTCCGGGCGGCAGGCTGAGCCTGTGGTTAATTCTGCTTCCTGATGGGAAAATAGAGTGACCTGTGCCTGTCCCAACACCTAGAGCTAGTCTCTCATTGGTTCCCCCTCTTCCCGTTCATCCTCAGGACAAATTGCAACGTGTTCGGAACAGGAGGTTAAAGGTGCTGATTCTCCCAGGAGGGAGATTGCTAGTAAAGCGGCTGGAATGGCGAACCGGAGCACAAGGAGATGAGAAATGAGGTGCGTTTTAGAAACCTTTCCCGGTCACACGGTGTACCATCTTCTGGGTTTCTCGTGCATGTTTTCGACGTAGGAAGATGCCCTTGAACCTGCAGATTTGGGACCCATGGGATGGGTACCACGCCGTATTACTTTAAAGGGTCTGCGTTTGCTCACCCAACCTCACCAAACCTCTCAGCCCCAAGAGTGTCCACCCTTATGTCTCAGTCATCTGTGGGTCTAGATATGGTCAATCCAGGTGGCATCGCAGCCCCTGAACGAATTTTGTAAGAATTTCTCTCTCTTTCACTGTCTTTGTTTCACGGGTTTTTGAAAGTAATTGATTTTTATAATAGGGTTTAGCTGCTTTGCACTGCTGTGTTTATGCCGCTTTTCACCCACTTGACTCACTTACAGAGAGATATCAATACATAGGTTTTAAGATTCTTACTAGTCAGATATATTCTTGGGCGGTGAATAGGGGGCGTTGAGTCCAGTTCACTGAGCAAGGAGTAGGTCTTGTCTATTACATATTGGGTTTATGGAACGGTATCTGAGCTAATTTGAAACCCTTGTTTTATGCATCACCCCACCTCACCTTTCCCGTTAAGCAGCCATAGTGTGTTTTCTAAACGTGCGACTCTGTTCTGTTTTGTAATTCAGTTCAAGGGTAGCGGTTTTTACATTCTCTCTGTAAGTGATATCTTATGATAAGTGTCTTTCTGTGTGACTTATTTCACTTAGAATCGTCATACCTAAATCCACTCATCATGCTGCTCCTAGCCTTATGACGTTGATTTCATGGCTGAGTGATATTCCATTGTACATAAGGACCACAACTTCTTTATCCATTCTTCTCTTTCCTGGGATGTTTAAGGTGTAACGAAGTGGAGGTTCTTGTCAACAGAGCAGCCCTAAACTTTGGGGTGCCTGTGTCTTGCTGATTTTTAGTTTTCCCAATTTATACGCCCATGAGTGGAAGTGCCCTATGCTCTCTAAGCTGAGTATTTTAGATGTTTCAGGACACACCGTACACTTCTCCAGAGTGGCTGTTGGCAATTTACAGCCCGCCCATCAGCGTAGCAAGGCTCCCATTTCTCCATGGCCTGTCCTGCATTTCTGGTTTTGACACTTTATTCAGCATGGCCCTTTTGACCGATGGGAAGCGAGACTTCTTTGTAGCGCTGATTTGCCTTTCCAGGTTGCTTGGTTGGCCAAAAAGGGCGTATGCGTTTTTTCCTGAATATATTCAGGAAAAAACGCATACGCCCTTTTTGGCCAAGGGCATCATTGTCGAGGTTTTGCCGCTTTTCCTGTGCTTTAAAGGCGATTCGAATCTACCTCCTGGAATCGGTTTCCTGCAATTCTGCCTTGCTTTCAAATCCTCTTCGTTGCCTTCCCTCCATATATTTGTGGACGAGAGTTATCATTTCTAACTCTGCAGGTTTGTGAATTGCAGTGCCCCTGAGCTCCATTTTTCAACTCGCTTTCTTGGGAGCTGGCCGCAAAAGCGCAGGATTGCTTCAGGCCCTATTCTGGCTCCGGGCGGCAGGCTGAGCCTGTGGTTAATTCTGCTTCCTGATGGGAAAATAGAGTGACCTGTGCCTGTCCCAACACCTAGAGCTAGTCTCTCATTGGTTCCCCCTCTTCCCGTTCATCCTCAGGACAAATTGCAACGTGTTCGGAACAGGAGGTTAAAGGTGCTGATTCTCCAAGGAGGGAGATTGCTAGTAAAGCGGCTGGAATGGCGAACCGGAGCACAAGGAGATGAGAAATGAGGTGCGTTTTAGAAACCTTTCCCGGTCACACGGTGTACCATCTTCTGGGTTTCTCGTGCATGTTTTCGACGTAGGAAGATGCCCTTGACCCTGGAGATTTGGGACCCATGGGATGGGTACCACGCCGTATTACTTAACAGGGTCTGTGTTAGCTCACCCAACCTCACCAAACCTCTCAGCCCCAAGAGTCTCCACCCTTATGTCTCAATCAGCTGTGGGTCTAGATATGGTCAATCCAGGTGGCATCGCAGCCCCTGAACGAATTTTGTAAGAATTTCTCTCTCTTTCACTGTCTTTGTTTCACGGGTTTTTAAAAGTAATTGATTTTTATAATAGGGTTTAGCTGCTTTGCACTGCTGTGTTTATGCCGCTTTACACCCACTTGACTCACTTACAGAGAGATATCAATACATAGGTTTTAAGATTCTTACTAGTCAGATATATTCTTGGGTGGTGAATAGGGGGCGTTGAGTCCAGTTCACTGAGCAAGGAGTAGGTCTTGTCTATTACATATTGGGTTTATGGAACGGTATCTGAGCTAATTTGAAACCCTTGTTTTATGCATCACCCCACCTCACCTTTCCCGTTAAGCAGCCATAGTGTGTTTTCTAAACGTGCGACTCTGTTCTGTTTTGTAATTCAGTTCAAGGGTAGCGGTTTTTACATTCTCTCTGTAAGTGATATCTTATGATAAGTGTCTTTCTGTGTGACTTATTTCACTTAGAATCGTCATACCTAAATCCACTCATCATGCTGCTCCTAGCCTTATGACGTTGATTTCATGGCTGAGTGATATTCCATTGTACATAAGGACCACAACTTCTTTATCCATTCTTCTCTTTCCTGGGATGTTTAAGGTGTAACGAAGTGGAGGTTCTTGTCAACAGAGCAGCCCTAAACTTTGGGGTGCCTGTGTCTTGCTGATTTTTAGTTTTCCCAATTTATACGCCCATGAGTGGAAGTGCCCTATGCTCTCTAAGCTGAGTTTTTTAGATGTTTCAGGACACACCGTACACTTCTCCAGAGTGGCTGTTGGCAATTTACAGCCCGCCCATCAGCGTAGCAAGGCTCCCATTTCTCCATGGCCTGTCCTGCATTTCTGGTTTTGACACTTTATTCAGCATGGCCCTTTTGACCGATGGGAAGCGAGACTTCTTTGTAGCGCTGATTTGCCTTTCCAGGTTGCTTGGTTGGCCAAAAAGGGCGTATGCGTTTTTTCCTGAATATATTCAGGAAAAAACGCATACGCCCTTTTTGGCCAAGGGCATCATTGTCGAGGTTTTGCCGCTTTTCCTGTGCTTTAAAGGCGATTCGAATCTACCTCCTGAAATCTGTTTCCTGCAATTCTGCCTTGCTTTCAAGTCCTCTTCGTTGCCTTCCCTCCATATATTTGTGGACGAGAGTTATCATTTCTAACTCTGCAGGTTTGTGAATTGCAGTGCCCCTGAGCTCCATTTTTCAACTCGCTTTCTTGGGAGCTGGCCGCAAAAGCGCAGGATTGCTTCAGGCCCTATTCTGGCTCCGGGCGGCAGGCTGAGCCTGTGGTTAATTCTGCTTCCTGATGGGAAAATAGAGTGACCTGTGCCTGTCCCAACACCTAGAGCTAGTCTCTCATTGGTTCCCCCTCTTCCCGTTCATCCTCAGGACAAATTGCAACGTGTTCGGAACAGGAGGTTAAAGGTGCTGATTCTCCCAGGAGGGAGATTGCTAGTAAAGCGGCTGGAATGGCGAACCGGAGCACAAGGAGATGAGAAATGAGGTGCGTTTTAGAAACCTTTCCCGGTCACACGGTGTACCATCTTCTGGGTTTCTCGTGCATGTTTTCGACGTAGGAAGATGCCCTTGAACCTGCAGATTTGGGACCCATGGGATGGGTACCACGCCGTATTACTTTAAAGGGTCTGCGTTTGCTCACCCAACCTCACCAAACCTCTCAGCCCCAAGAGTGTCCACCCTTATGTCTCAGTCATCTGTGGGTCTAGATATGGTCAATCCAGGTGGCATCGCAGCCCCTGAACGAATTTTGTAAGAATTTCTCTCTCTTTCACTGTCTTTGTTTCACGGGTTTTTGAAAGTAATTGATTTTTATAATAGGGTTTAGCTGCTTTGCACTGCTGTGTTTATGCCGCTTTTCACCCACTTGACTCACTTACAGAGAGATATCAATACATAGGTTTTAAGATTCTTACTAGTCAGATATATTCTTGGGCGGTGAATAGGGGGCGTTGAGTCCAGTTCACTGAGCAAGGAGTAGGTCTTGTCTATTACATATTGGGTTTATGGAACGGTATCTGAGCTAATTTGAAACCCTTGTTTTATGCATCACCCCACCTCACCTTTCCCGTTAAGCAGCCATAGTGTGTTTTCTAAACGTGCGACTCTGTTCTGTTTTGTAATTCAGTTCAAGGGTAGCGGTTTTTACATTCTCTCTGTAAGTGATATCTTATGATAAGTGTCTTTCTGTGTGACTTATTTCACTTAGAATCGTCGTACCTAAATCCACTCATCATGCTGCTCCTAGCCTTATGACGTTGATTTCATGGCTGAGTGATATTCCATTGTACATAAGGACCACAACTTCTTTATCCATTCTTCTCTTTCCTGGGATGTTTAAGGTGTAACGAAGTGGAGGTTCTTGTCAACAGAGCAGCCCTAAACTTTGGGGTGCCTGTGTCTTGCTGATTTTTAGTTTTCCCAATTTATACGCCCATGAGTGGAAGTGCCCTATGCTCTCTAAGCTGAGTATTTTAGATGTTTCAGGACACACCGTACACTTCTCCAGAGTGGCTGTTGGCAATTTACAGCCCGCCCATCAGCGTAGCAAGGCTCCCATTTCTCCATGGCCTGTCCTGCATTTCTGGTTTTGACACTTTATTCAGCATGGCCCTTTTGACCGATGGGAAGCGAGACTTCTTTGTAGCGCTGATTTGCCTTTCCAGGTTGCTTGGTTGGCCAAAAAGGGCGTATGCGTTTTTTCCTGAATATATTCAGGAAAAAACGCATACGCCCTTTTTGGCCAAGGGCATCATTGTCGAGGTTTTGCCGCTTTTCCTGTGCTTTAAAGGCGATTCGAATCTACCTCCTGAAATCGGTTTCCTGCAATTCTGCCTTGCTTTCAAATCCTCTTCGTTGCCTTCCCTCCATATATTTGTGGACGAGAGTTATCATTTCTAACTCTGCAGGTTTGTGAATTACAGTGCCCCTGAGCTCCATTTTTCAACTCGCTTTCTTGGGAGCTGGCCGCAAAAGCGCAGGATTGCTTCAGGCCCTATTTTGGCTCCGGGCGGCAGGCTGAGCCTGTGGTTAATTCTTCTTCCTGATGGGAAAATAGAGTGACCTGTGCCTGTCCCAACACCTAGAGCTAGTCTCTCATTGGTTCCCCCTCTTCCCGTTCATCCTCAGGACAAATTGCAACGTGTACGGAACAGGAGGTTAAAGGTGCTGATTCTCCAAGGAGGGAGATTGCTAGTAAAGCGGCTGGAATGGCGAACCGGAGCACAAGGAGATGAGAAATGAGGTGCGTATTAGAAACCTTTCCCGGTCACACGGTGTACCATCTTCTGGGTTTCTCATGCATGTTTTCGACGTAGGAAGATGCCCTTGAACCTGGAGATTTGGGACCCATGGGATGGGTACCACGCCGTATTACTTTAAAGGGTCTGCATTTGCTCACCCAACCTCACCAAACCTCTCAGCCCCAAGAGTGTCCACCCTTATGTCTCAGTCATCTGTGGGTCTAGATATGGTCAATCCAGGTGGCATCGCAGCCCCTGAACGAATTTTGTAAGAATTTCTCTCTCTTTCACTGTCTTTGTTTCACGGGTTTTTAAAAGTAATTGATTTTTATAATAGGGTTTAGCTGCTTTGCACTGCTGTGTTTATGCCGCTTTTCACCCACTTGACTCACTTACAGAGAGATATCAATACATAGGTTTTAAGATTCTTACTAGTCAGATATATTCTTGGGCGGTGAATAGGGGGCGTTGAGTCCAGTTCACTGAGCAAGGAGTAGGTCTTGTCTATTACATATTGGGTTTATGGAACGGTATCTGAGCTAATTTGAAACCCTTGTTTTATGCATCACCCCACCTCACCTTTCCCGTTAAGCAGCCATAGTGTGTTTTCTAAACGTGCTACTCTGTTCTGTTTTGTAATTCAGTTCAAGGGTAGCGGTTTTTACATTCCCTCTGTAAGTGATATCTTATGATAAGTGTCTTTTTCTGTGTGACTTATTTCACTTAGAATCGTCGTACCTAAATCCACTCATCATGCTGCTCCTAGCCTTAAGACGTTGATTTCATGGCTGAGTGATATTCCATTGTACATAAGGACCACAACTTCTTTATCCATTCTTCTCTTTCCTGGGATGTTTAAGGTGTAACGAAGTGGAGGTTCTTGTCAACAGAGCAGCCCTAAACTTTGGGGTGCCTGTGTCTTGCTGATTTTTAGTTTTCCCAATTTATACGCCCATGAGTGGAAGTGCCCTATGCTCTCTAAGCTGAGTTTTTTAGATGTTTCAGGACACACCGTACACTTCTCCAGAGTGGCTGTTGGCAATTTACAGCCCGCCCATCAGCGTAGCAAGGCTCCCATTTCTCCATGGCCTGTCCTGCATTTCTGGTTTTGACACTTTATTCAGCATGGCCCTTTTGACCGATGGGAAGCGAGACTTCTTTGTAGCGCTGATTTGCCTTTCCAGGTTGCTTGGTTGGCCAAAATGGGCGTATGCGTTTTTTCCTGAATATATTCAGGAAAAAACGCATACGCCCTTTTTGTCCAAGGGCATCATTGTCGAGGTTTTGCCGCTTTTCCTGTGCTTTAAAGGCGATTCGAATCTACCTCCTGAAATCGGTTTCCTGCAATTCTGCCTTGCTTTCAAATCCTCTTCATAGCCTTCCCTCCATATATTTGTGGACGAGAGTTATCATTTCTAAGTCTGCAGGTTTGTGAATTGCAGTGCCCCTGAGCTCCATTTTTCAGCTCGCTTTCTTGGGAGCTGGCCGCAAAAGCGCAGGATTGCTTCAGGCCCTATTCTGGCTCCGGGCGGCAGGCTGAGCCTGTGGTTAATTCTGCTACCTGATGGGAAAATAGAGTGACCTGTGCCTGTCCCAAAACCTAGAGCTAGTCTCTCATTGGTTCCCCCTCTTCCCGTTCATCCTCAGGACAAATTGCAACGTGTACGGAACAGGAGGTTAAAGGTGCTGATTCTCCAAGGAGGGAGATTGCTAGTAAAGCGGCTGGAATGGCGAACCGGAGCACAAGGAGATGAGAAATGAGGTGCGTTTTAGAAACCTTTCCCGGTCACACGGTGTACCATCTTCTGGGTTTCTCGTGCATGTTTTCGACGTAGGAAGATGCCCTTGAACCTGGAGATTTGGGACCCATGGGATGGGTACCACGCTGTATTACTTTACAGGGTCTGCGTTAGCTCACCCAACCTCACCAAACCTCTCAGCCACAAGAGTGTCCACCCTTATGTCTCAATCAGCTGTGGGTCTAGATATGGTCAATCCAGGTGGCATCGCAGCCCCTGAACGAATTTTGTAAGAATTTCTCTCTCTTTCACTGTCTTTGTTTCACGGGTTTTTAAAAGTAATTGATTTTTATAATAGGGTTTAGCTGCTTTGCACTGCTGTGTTTATGCCGCTTTTCACCCACTTGACTCACTTACAGAGAGATATCAATACATAGGTTTTAAGATTCTTACTAGTCAGATATATTCTTGGGCAGTGAATAGGGGGCGTTGAGTCCAGTTCACTGAGCAAGGAGTAGGTCTTGTCTATTACATATTGGGTTTATGGAACGGTATCTGAGCTAATTTGAAACCCTTGTTTTATGCATCACCCCACCTCACCTTTCCCGTTAAGCAGCCATAGTGTGTTTTCTAAACGTGCGACTCTGTTCTGTTTTGTAATTCAGTTCAAGGGTAGCGGTTTTTACATTCTCTCTGTAAGTGATATCTTATGATAAGTGTCTTTCTGTGTGACTTATTTCACTTAGAATCGTCGTACCTAAATCCACTCATAATGCTGCTCCTAGCTTTATGACGTTGATTTCATGGCTGAGTGATATTCCATTGTACATAAGGACCACAACTTCTTTATCCATTCTTCTCTTTCCTGGGATGTTTAAGGTGTAACGAAGTGGAGGTTCTTGTCAACAGAGCAGCCCTAAACTTTGGGGTGCCTGTGTCTTGCTGATTTTTAGTTTTCCCAATTTATACGCCCATGAGTGGAAGTGCCCTATGCTCTCTAAGCTGAGTTTTTTAGATGTTTCAGGACACACCGTACACTTCTCCAGAGTGGCTGTTGGCAATTTACAGCCCGCCCATCAGCGTAGCAAGGCTCCCATTTCTCCATGGCCTGTCCTGCATTTCTGGTTTTGACACTTTATTCAGCATGGCCCTTTTGACCGATGGGAAGCGAGACTTCTTTGTAGCGCTGATTTGCCTTTCCAGGTTGCTTGGTTGGCCAAAAAGGGCGTATGCGTTTTTTCCTGAATATATTCAGGAAAAAACGCATACGCCCTTTTTGGCCAAGGGCATCATTGTCGAGGTTTTGCCGCTTTTCCTGTGCTTTAAAGGCGATTCGAATCTACCTCCTGAAATCGGTTTCCTGCAATTCTGCCTTGCTTTCAAATCCTCTACGTTGCCTTCCCTCCATATATTTGTGGACGAGAGTTATCATTTCTAACTCTGCAGGTTTGTGAATTGCAGTGTCCCTGAGCTCCATTTTTCAACTCGCTTTCTTGGGAGCTGGCCGCAAAAGCGCAGGATTGCTTCAGGCCCTATTCTGGCTCCGGGCGGCAGGCTGAGCCTGTGGTTAATTCTTCTTCCTGATGGGAAAATAGAGTGACCTGTGCCTGTCCCAACACCTAGAGCTAGTCTCTCATTGGTTCCCCCTCTTCCCGTTCATCCTCAGGACAAATTGCAACGTGTATGGAACAGGAGGTTAAAGGTGCTGATTCTCCAAGGAGGGAGATTGCTAGTAAAGCGGCTGGAATGGCGAACCGGAGCACAAGGAGATGAGAAATGAGGTGCGTTTTAGAAAGCTTTCCCGGTCACACGGTGTACCATCTTCTGGGTTGCTCGTGCATGTTTTCGACGTAGGAAGATGCCCTTGAACCTGGAGATTTGGGACCCATGGGATGGGTACCACGCCGTATTACTTTAAAGGGTCTGCGTTTGCTCACCCAACCTCACCAATCCTCTCAGCCCCAAGAGTGTCCACCCTTATGTCTAAGTCATCTGTGGGTCTAGATATGGTCAATCCAGGTGGCATCGCAGCCCCTGAACGAATTTTGTAAGAATTTCTCTCTCTTTCACTGTCTTTGTTTCACGGGTTTTTAAAAGTAATTGATTTTTATAATAGGGTTTAGCTGCTTTGCACTGCTGTGTTTATGCCGCTTTTCACCCACTTGACTCACTTACAGAGAGATATCAATACATAGGTTTTAAGATTCTTACTAGTCAGATATATTCTTGGGCGGTGAATAGGGGGCGTTGAGTCCAGTTCACTGAGCAAGGAGTAGGTCTTGTCTATTACATATTGGGTTTATGGAACGGTATCTGAGCTAATTTGAAACCCTTGTTTTATGCATCACCCCACCTCACCTTTCCCGTTAAGCAGCCATAGTGTGTTTTCTAAACGTGCGACTCTGTTCTGTTTTGTAATTCAGTTCAAGGGTAGCGGTTTTTACATTCTCTCTGTAAGTGATATCTTATGATAAGTGTCTTTCTGTGTGACTTATTTCACTTAGAATCGTCGTACCTAAATCCACTCATAATGCTGCTCCTAGCCTTATGACGTTGATTTCATGGCTGAGTGATATTCCATTGTACATAAGGACCACAACTTCTTTATCCATTCTTCTCTTTCCTGGGATGTTTAAGGTGTAACGAAGTGGAGGTTCTTGTCAACAGAGCAGCCCTAAACTTTGGGGTGCCTGTGTCTTGCTGATTTTTAGTTTTCCCAATTTATACGCCCATGAGTGGAAGTGCCCTATGCTCTCTAAGCTGAGTATTTTAGATGTTTCAGGACACACCGTACACTTCTCCAGAGTGGCTGTTGGCAATTTACAGCCCGCCCATCAGCGTAGCAAGGCTCCCATTTCTCCATGGCCTGTCCTGCATTTCTGGTTTTGACACTTTATTCAGCATGGCCCTTTTGACCGATGGGAAGCGAGACTTCTTTGTAGCGCTGATTTGCCTTTCCAGGTTGCTTGGTTGGCCAAAAAGGGCGTATGCGTTTTTTCCTGAATATATTCAGGAAAAAACGCATACGCCCTTTTTGGCCAAGGGCATCATTGTCGAGGTTTTGCCGCTTTTCCTGTGCTTTAAAGGCGATTCGAATCTACCTCCTGAAATCGGTTTCCTGCAATTCTGCCTTGCTTTCAAATCCTCTACGTTGCCTTCCCTCCATATATTTGTGGACGAGAGTTATCATTTCTAACTCTGCAGGTTTGTGAATTGCAGTGCCCCTGAGCTCCATTTTTCAACTCGCTTTCTTGGGAGCTGGCCGCAAAAGCGCAGGATTGCTTCAGGCCCTATTCTGGCTCCGGGCGGCAGGCTGAGCCTGTGGTTAATTCTTCTTCCTGATGGGAAAATAGAGTGACCTGTGCCTGTCCCAACACCTAGAGCTAGTCTCTCATTGGTTCCCCCTCTTCCCGTTCATCCTCAGGACAAATTGCAACGTGTATGGAACAGGAGGTTAAAGGTGCTGATTCTCCAAGGAGGGAGATTGCTAGTAAAGCGGCTGGAATGGCGAACCGGAGCACAAGGAGATGAGAAATGAGGTGCGTTTTAGAAACCTTTCCCGGTCACACGGTGTACCATCTTCTGGGTTGCTCGTGCATGTTTTCGACGTAGGAAGATGCCCTTGAACCTGGAGATTTGGGACCCATGGGATGGGTACCACGCCGTATTACTTTAAAGGGTCTGCGTTTGCTCACCCAACCTCACCAAACCTCTCAGCCCCAAGAGTGTCCACCCTTATGTCTCAGTCATCTGTGGGTCTAGATATGGTCAATCCAGGTGGCATCGCAGCCCCTGAACGAATTTTGTAAGAATTTCTCTCTCTTTCACTGTCTTTGTTTCACGGGTTTTTAAAAGTAATTGATTTTTATAATAGGGTTTAGCTGCTTTGCACTGCTGTGTTTATGCCGCTTTTCACCCACTTGACTCACTTACAGAGAGATATCAATACATAGGTTTTAAGATTCTTACTAGTCAGATATATTCTTGGGCGGTGAATAGGGGGCGTTGAGTCCAGTTCACTGAGCAAGGAGTAGGTCTTGTCTATTACATATTGGGTTTATGGAACGGTATCTGAGCTAATTTGAAACCCTTGTTTTATGCATCACCCCACCTCACCTTTCCCGTTAAGCAGCCATAGTGTGTTTTCTAAACGTGCGACTCTGTTCTGTTTTGTAATTCAGTTCAAGGGTAGCGGTTTTTACATTCTCTCTGTAAGTGATATCTTATGATAAGTGTCTTTCTGTGTGACTTATTTCACTTAGAATCGTCGTACCTAAATCCACTCATCATGCTGCTCCTAGCCTTATGACGTTGATTTCATGGCTGAGTGATATTCCATTGTACATAAGGACCACAACTTCTTTATCCATTCTTCTCTTTCCTGGGATGTTTAAGGTGTAACGAAGTGGAGGTTCTTGTCAACAGAGCAGCCCTAAACTTTGGGGTGCCTGTGTCTTGCTGATTTTTAGTTTTCCCAATTTATACGCCCATGAGTGGAAGTGCCCTATGCTCTCTAAGCTGAGTATTTTAGATGTTTCAGGACACACCGTACACTTCTCCAGAGTGGCTGTTGGCAATTTACAGCCCGCCCATCAGCGTAGCAAGGCTCCCATTTCTCCATGGCCTGTCCTGCATTTCTGGTTTTGACACTTTATTCAGCATGGCCCTTTTGACCGATGGGAAGCGAGACTTCTTTGTAGCGCTGATTTGCCTTTCCAGGTTGCTTGGTTGGCCAAAAAGGGCGTATGCGTTTTTTCCTGAATATATTCAGGAAAAAACGCATACGCCCTTTTTGGCCAAGGGCATCATTGTCGAGGTTTTGCCGCTTTTCCTGTGCTTTAAAGGCGATTCGAATCTACCTCCTGAAATCGGTTTCCTGCAATTCTGCCTTGCTTTCAAATCCTCTACGTTGCCTTCCCTCCATATATTTGTGGACGAGAGTTATCATTTCTAACTCTGCAGGTTTGTGAATTGCAGTGCCCCTGAGCTCCATTTTTCAACTCGCTTTCTTGGGAGCTGGCCGCAAAAGCGCAGGATTGCTTCAGGCCCTATTCTGGCTCTGGGCGGCAGGCTGAGCCTGTGGTTAATTCTTCTTCCTGATGGGAAAATAGAGTGACCTGTGCCTGTCCCAACACCTAGAGCTAGTCTCTCATTGGTTCCCCCTCTTCCCGTTCATCCTCAGGACAAATTGCAACGTGTATGGAACAGGAGGTTAAAGGTGCTGATTCTCCAAGGAGGGAGATTGCTAGTAAAGCGGCTGGAATGGCGAACCGGAGCACAAGGAGATGAGAAATGAGGTGCGTTTTAGAAACCTTTCCCGGTCACACGGTGTACCATCTTCTGGGTTGCTCGTGCATGTTTTCGACGTAGGAAGATGCCCTTGAACCTGGAGATTTGGGACCCATGGGATGGGTACCACGCCGTATTACTTTAAAGGGTCTGCGTTTGCTCACCCAACCTCACCAAACCTCTCAGCCCCAAGAGTGTCCACCCTTATGTCTCAGTCATCTGTGGGTCTAGATATGGTCAATCCAGGTGGCATCGCAGCCCCTGAACGAATTTTGTAAGAATTTCTCTCTCTTTCACTGTCTTTGTTTCACGGGTTTTTAAAAGTAATTGATTTTTATAATAGGGTTTAGCTGCTTTGCACTGCTGTGTTTATGCCGCTTTTCACCCACTTGACTCACTTACAGAGAGATATCAATACATAGGTTTTAAGATTCTTACTAGTCAGATATATTCTTGGGCGGTGAATAGGGGGCGTTGAGTCCAGTTCACTGAGCAAGGAGTAGGTCTTGTCTATTACATATTGGGTTTATGGAACGGTATCTGAGCTAATTTGAAACCCTTGTTTTATGCATCACCCCACCTCACCTTTCCCGTTAAGCAGCCATAGTGTGTTTTCTAAACGTGCGACTCTGTTCTGTTTTGTAATTCAGTTCAAGGGTAGCGGTTTTTACATTCTCTCTGTAAGTGATATCTTATGATAAGTGTCTTTCTGTGTGACTTATTTCACTTAGAATCGTCGTACCTAAATCCACTCATCATGCTGCTCCTAGCCTTATGACGTTGATTTCATGGCTGAGTGATATTCCATTGTACATAAGGACCACAACTTCTTTATCCATTCTTCTCTTTCCTGGGATGTTTAAGGTGTAACGAAGTGGAGGTTCTTGTCAACAGAGCAGCCCTAAACTTTGGGGTGCCTGTGTCTTGCTGATTTTTAGTTTTCCCAATTTATACGCCCATGAGTGGAAGTGCCCTATGCTCTCTAAGCTGAGTATTTTAGATGTTTCAGGACACACCGTACACTTCTCCAGAGTGGCTGTTGGCAATTTACAGCCCGCCCATCAGCGTAGCAAGGCTCCCATTTCTCCATGGCCTGTCCTGCATTTCTGGTTTTGACACTTTATTCAGCATGGCCCTTTTGACCGATGGGAAGCGAGACTTCTTTGTAGCGCTGATTTGCCTTTCCAGGTTGCTTGGTTGGCCAAAAAGGGCGTATGCGTTTTTTCCTGAATATATTCAGGAAAAAACGCATACGCCCTTTTTGGCCAAGGGCATCATTGTCGAGGTTTTGCCGCTTTTCCTGTGCTTTAAAGGCGATTCGAATCTACCTCCTGAAATCGGTTTCCTGCAATTCTGCCTTGCTTTCAAATCCTCTACGTTGCCTTCCCTCCATATATTTGTGGACGAGAGTTATCATTTCTAACTCTGCAGGTTTGTGAATTGCAGTGCCCCTGAGCTCCATTTTTCAACTCGCTTTCTTGGGAGCTGGCCGCAAAAGCGCAGGATTGCTTCAGGCCCTATTCTGGCTCTGGGCGGCAGGCTGAGCCTGTGGTTAATTCTTCTTCCTGATGGGAAAATAGAGTGACCTGTGCCTGTCCCAACACCTAGAGCTAGTCTCTCATTGGTTCCCCCTCTTCCCGTTCATCCTCAGGACAAATTGCAACGTGTACGGAACAGGAGGTTAAAGGTGCTGATTCTCCAAGGAGGGAGATTGCTAGTAAAGCGGCTGGAATGGCGAACCGGAGCACAAGGAGATGAGAAATGAGGTGCGTTTTAGAAACCTTTCCCGGTCACACGGTGTACCATCTTCTGGGTTGCTCGTGCATGTTTTCGACGTAGGAAGATGCCCTTGAACCTGGAGATTTGGGACCCATGGGATGGGTACCACGCCGTATTACTTTAAAGGGTCTGCGTTTGCTCACCCAACCTCACCAAACCTCTCAGCCCCAAGAGTGTCCACCCTTATGTCTCAGTCATCTGTGGGTCTAGATATGGTCAATCCAGGTGGCATCGCAGCCCCTGAACGAATTTTGTAAGAATTTCTCTCTCTTTCACTGTCTTTGTTTCACGGGTTTTTAAAAGTAATTGATTTTTATAATAGGGTTTAGCTGCTTTGCACTGCTGTGTTTATGCCGCTTTTCACCCACTTGACTCACTTACAGAGAGATATCAATACATAGGTTTTAAGATTCTTACTAGTCAGATATATTCTTGGGCGGTGAATAGGGGGCGTTGAGTCCAGTTCACTGAGCAAGGAGTAGGTCTTGTCTATTACATATTGGGTTTATGGAACGGTATCTGAGCTAATTTGAAACCCTTGTTTTATGCATCACCCCACCTCACCTTTCCCGTTAAGCAGCCATAGTGTGTTTTCTAAACGTGCGACTCTGTTCTGTTTTGTAATTCAGTTCAAGGGTAGCGGTTTTTACATTCTCTCTGTAAGTGATATCTTATGATAAGTGTCTTTCTGTGTGACTTATTTCACTTAGAATCGTCGTACCTAAATCCACTCATCATGCTGCTCCTAGCCTTATGACGTTGATTTCATGGCTGAGTGATATTCCATTGTACATAAGGACCACAACTTCTTTATCCATTCTTCTCTTTCCTGGGATGTTTAAGGTGTAACGAAGTGGAGGTTCTTGTCAACAGAGCAGCCCTAAACTTTGGGGTGCCTGTGTCTTGCTGATTTTTAGTTTTCCCAATTTATACGCCCATGAGTGGAAGTGCCCTATGCTCTCTAAGCTGAGTATTTTAGATGTTTCAGGACACACCGTACACTTCTCCAGAGTGGCTGTTGGCAATTTACAGCCCGCCCATCAGCGTAGCAAGGCTCCCATTTCTCCATGGCCTGTCCTGCATTTCTGGTTTTGACACTTTATTCAGCATGGCCCTTTTGACCGATGGGAAGCGAGACTTCTTTGTAGCGCTGATTTGCCTTTCCAGGTTGCTTGGTTGGCCAAAAAGGGCGTATGCGTTTTTTCCTGAATATATTCAGGAAAAAACGCATACGCCCTTTTTGGCCAAGGGCATCATTGTCGAGGTTTTGCCGCTTTTCCTGTGCTTTAAAGGCGATTCGAATCTACCTCCTGAAATCGGTTTCCTGCAATTCTGCCTTGCTTTCAAATCCTCTACGTTGCCTTCCCTCCATATATTTGTGGACGAGAGTTATCATTTCTAACACTGCAGGTTTGTGAATTGCAGTGCCCCTGAGCTCCATTTTTCAACTCGCTTTCTTGGGAGCTGGCCGCAAAAGCGCAGGATTGCTTCAGGCCCTATTCTGGCTCTGGGCGGCAGGCTGAGCCTGTGGTTAATTCTTCTTCCTGATGGGAAAATAGAGTGACCTGTGCCTGTCCCAACACCTAGAGCTAGTCTCTCATTGGTTCCCCCTCTTCCCGTTCATCCTCAGGACAAATTGCAACGTGTACGGAACAGGAGGTTAAAGGTGCTGATTCTCCAAGGAGGGAGATTGCTAGTAAAGCAGCTGGAATGGCGAACCGGAGCACAAGGAGATGAGAAATGAGGTGCGTTTTAGAAACCTTTCCCGGTCACACGGTGTACCATCTTCTGGGTTGCTCGTGCATGTTTTCGACGTAGGAAGATGCCCTTGAACCTGGAGATTTGGGACCCATGGGATGGGTACCACGCCGTATTACTTTAAAGGGTCTGCGTTTGCTCACCCAACCTCACCAAACCTCTCAGCCCCAAGAGTGTCCACCCTTATGTCTCAGTCATCTGTGGGTCTAGATATGGTCAATCCAGGTGGCATCGCAGCCCCTGAACGAATTTTGTAAGAATTTCTCTCTCTTTCACTGTCTTTGTTTCACGGGTTTTTAAAAGTAATTGATTTTTATAATAGGGTTTAGCTGCTTTGCACTGCTGTGTTTATGCCGCTTTTCACCCACTTGACTCACTTACAGAGAGATATCAATACATAGGTTTTAAGATTCTTACTAGTCAGATATATTCTTGGGCGGTGAATAGGGGGCGTTGAGTCCAGTTCACTGAGCAAGGAGTAGGTCTTGTCTATTACATATTGGGTTTATGGAACGGTATCTGAGCTAATTTGAAACCCTTGTTTTATGCATCACCCCACCTCACCTTTCCCGTTAAGCAGCCATAGTGTGTTTTCTAAACGTGCGACTCTGTTCTGTTTTGTAATTCAGTTCAAGGGTAGCGGTTTTTACATTCTCTCTGTAAGTGATATCTTATGATAAGTGTCTTTCTGTGTGACTTATTTCACTTAGAATCGTCGTACCTAAATCCACTCATAATGCTGCTCCTAGCCTTATGACGTTGATTTCATGGCTGAGTGATATTCCATTGTACATAAGGACCACAACTTCTTTATCCATTCTTCTCTTTCCTGGGATGTTTAAGGTGTAACGAAGTGGAGGTTCTTGTCAACAGAGCAGCCCTAAACTTTGGGGTGCCTGTGTCTTGCTGATTTTTAGTTTTCCCAATTTATACGCCCATGAGTGGAAGTGCCCTATGCTCTCTAAGCTGAGTATTTTAGATGTTTCAGGACACACCGTACACTTCTCCAGAGTGGCTGTTGGCAATTTACAGCCCGCCCATCAGCGTAGCAAGGCTCCCATTTCTCCATGGCCTGTCCTGCATTTCTGGTTTTGACACTTTATTCAGCATGGCCCTTTTGACCGATGGGAAGCGAGACTTCTTTGTAGCGCTGATTTGCCTTTCCAGGTTGCTTGGTTGGCTAAAAAGGGCGTATGCGTTTTTTCCTGAATATATTCAGGAAAAAACGCATACGCCCTTTTTGGCCAAGGGCATCATTGTCGAGGTTTTGCCGCTTTTCCTGTGCTTTAAAGGCGATTCGAATCTACCTCCTGAAATCGGTTTCCTGCAATTCTGCCTTGCTTTCAAATCCTCTTCGTTGCCTTCCCTCCATATATTTGTGGACGAGAGTTATCATTTCTAAGTCTGCAGGTTTGTGAATTGCAGTGCCCCTGAGCTCCATTTTTCAACTCGCTTTCTTGGGAGCTGGCCGCAAAAGCGCAGGATTGCTTCAGGCCCTATTCTGGCTCCGGGCGGCAGGCTGAGCCTGTGGTTAATTCTTCTTCCTGATGGGAAAATAGAGTGACCTGTGCCTGTCCCAACACCTAGAGCTAGTCTCTCATTGGTTCCCCCTCTTCCCGTTCATCCTCAGGACAAATTGCAACGTGTACGGAACAGGAGGTTAAAGGTGCTGATTCTCCAAGGAGGGAGATTGCTAGTAAAGCGGCTGGAATGGCGAACCGGAGCACAAGGAGATGAGAAATGAGGTGCGGTTTAGAAAGCTTTCCCGGTCACACGGTGTACCATCTTCTGGGTTGCTCGTGCATGTTTTCGACGTAGGAAGATGCCCTTGAACCTGGAGATTTGGGACCCATGGGATGGGTACCACGCCGTATTACTTTACAGGGTCTGCGTTTGCTCACCCAACCTCACCAAACCTCTCAGCCCCAAGAGTGTCCACCCTTATGTCTCAGTCATCTGTGGGTCTAGATATGGTCAATCCAGGTGGCATCGCAGCCCCTGAACGAATTTTGTAAGAATTTCTCTCTCTTTCACTGTCTTTGTTTCACGGGTTTTTAAAAGTAATTGATTTTTATAATAGGGTTTAGCTGCTTTGCACTGCTGTGTTTATGCCACTTTTCACCCACTTGACTCACTTACAGAGAGATATCAATACATAGGTTTTAAGATTCTTACTAGTCAGATATATTCTTGGGCGGTGAATAGGGGGCGTTGAGTCCAGTTCACTGAGCAAGGAGTAGGTCTTGTCTATTACATATTGGGTTTATGGAACGGTATCTGAGCTAATTTGAAACCCTTGTTTTATGCATCACCCCACCTCACCTTTCCCGTTAAGCAGCCATAGTGTGTTTTCTAAACGTGCGACTCTGTTCTGTTTTGTAATTCAGTTCAAGGGTAGCGGTTTTTACATTCTCTCTGTAAGTGATATCTTATGATAAGTGTCTTTCTGTGTGACTTATTTCACTTAGAATCGTCGTACCTAAATCCACTCATAATGCTGCTCCTAGCCTTATGACGTTGATTTCATGGCTGAGTGATATTCCATTGTACATAAGGACCACAACTTCTTTATCCATTCTTCTCTTTCCTGGGATGTTTAAGGTGTAACGAAGTGGAGGTTCTTGTCAACAGAGCAGCCCTAAACTTTGGGGTGCCTGTGTCTTGCTGATTTTTAGTTTTCCCAATTTATACGCCCATGAGTGGAAGTGCCCTATGCTCTCTAAGCTGAGTATTTTAGATGTTTCAGGACACACCGTACACTTCTCCAGAGTGGCTGTTGGCAATTTACAGCCCGCCCATCAGCGTAGCAAGGCTCCCATTTCTCCATGGCCTGTCCTGCATTTCTGGTTTTGACACTTTATTCAGCATGGCCCTTTTGACCGATGGGAAGCGAGACTTCTTTGTAGCGCTGATTTGCCTTTCCAGGTTGCTTGGTTGGCCAAAAAGGGCGTATGCGTTTTTTCCTGAATATATTCAGGAAAAAACGCATACGCCCTTTTTGGCCAAGGGCATCATTGTTGAGGTTTTGCCGCTTTTCCTGTGCTTTAAAGGCGATTCGAATCTACCTCCTGAAATCGGTTTCCTGCAATTCTGCCTTGCTTTCAAATCCTCTTCGTTGCCTTCCCTCCATATATTTGTGGACGAGAGTTATCATTTCTAAGTCTGCAGGTTTGTGAATTGCAGTGCCCCTGAGCTCCATTTTTCAACTCGCTTTCTTGGGAGCTGGCCGCAAAAGCGCAGGATTGCTTCAGGCCCTATTCTGGCTCCGGGCGGCAGGCTGAGCCTGTGGTTAATTCTGCTTCCTGATGGGAAAATAGAGTGACCTGTGCCTGTCCCAACACCTAGAGCTAGTCTCTCATTGGTTCCCCCTCTTCCCGTTCATCCTCAGGACAAATTGCAACGTGTACGGAACAGGAGGTTAAAGGTGCTGATTCTCCAAGGAGGGAGATTGCTAGTAAAGCGGCTGGAATGGCGAACCGGAGCACAAGGAGATGAGAAATGAGGTGCGTTTTAGAAAGCTTTCCCGGTCACACGGTGTACCATCTTCTGGGTTGCTCGTGCATGTTTTCGACGTAGGAAGATGCCCTTGAACCTGGAGATTTGGGACCCATGGGATGGGTACCACGCCGTATTACTTTACAGGGTCTGCGTTTGCTCACCCAACCTCACCAAACCTCTCAGCCCCAAGAGTGTCCACCCTTATGTCTCAGTCATCTGTGGGTCTAGATATGGTCAATCCAGGTGGCATCGCAGCCCCTGAACGAATTTTGTAAGAATTTCTCTCTCTTTCACTGTCTTTGTTTCACGGGTTTTTAAAAGTAATTGATTTTTATAATAGGGTTTAGCTGCTTTGCACTGCTGTGTTTATGCCGCTTTTCACCCACTTGACTCACTTACAGAGAGATATCAATACATAGGTTTTAAGATTCTTACTAGTCAGATATATTCTTGGGCGGTGAATAGGGGGCGTTGAGTCCAGTTCACTGAGCAAGGAGTAGGTCTTGTCTATTACATATTGGGTTTATGGAACGGTATCTGAGCTAATTTGAAACCCTTGTTTTATGCATCACCCCACCTCACCTTTCCCGTTAAGCAGCCATAGTGTGTTTTCTAAACGTGCGACTCTGTTCTGTTTTGTAATTCAGTTCAAGGGTAGCGGTTTTTACATTCTCTCTGTAAGTGATATCTTATGATAAGTGTCTTTCTGTGTGACTTATTTCACTTAGAATCGTCGTACCTAAATCCACTCATCATGCTGCTCCTAGCCTTATGACGTTGATTTCATGGCTGAGTGATATTCCATTGTACATAAGGACCACAACTTCTTTATCCATTCTTCTCTTTCCTGGGATGTTTAAGGTGTAACGAAGTGGAGGTTCTTGTCAACAGAGCAGCCCTAAACTTTGGGGTGCCTGTGTCTTGCTGATTTTTAGTTTTCCCAATTTATACGCCCATGAGTGGAAGTGCCCTATGCTCTCTAAGCTGAGTTTTTTAGATGTTTCAGGACACACCGTACACTTCTCCAGAGTGGCTGTTGGCAATTTACAGCCCGCCCATCAGCGTAGCAAGGCTCCCATTTCTCCATGGCCTGTCCTGCATTTCTGGTTTTGACACTTTATTCAGCATGGCCCTTTTGACCGATGGGAAGCGAGACTTCTTTGTAGCGCTGATTTGCCTTTCCAGGTTGCTTGGTTGGCCAAAAAGGGCGTATGCGTTTTTTCCTGAATATATTCAGGAAAAAACGCATACGCCCTTTTTGGCCAAGGGCATCATTGTCGAGGTTTTGCCGCTTTTCCTGTGCTTTAAAGGCGATTCGAATCTACCTCCTGAAATCGGTTTCCTGCAATTCTGCCTTGCTTTCAAATCCTCTTCGTTGCCTTCCCTCCATATATTTGTGGACGAGAGTTATCATTTCTAACTCTGCAGGTTTGTGAATTGCAGTGCCCCTGAGCTCCATTTTTCAACTCGCTTTCTTGGGAGCTGGCCGCAAAAGCGCAGGATTGCTTCAGGCCCTATTTTCGCTCCGGGCGGCAGGCTGAGCCTGTGGTTAATTCTTCTTCCTGATGGGAAAATAGAGTGACCTGCGCCTGTCCCAACACCTAGAGCTAGTCTCTCATTGGTTCCCCCTCTTCCCGTTCATCCTCAGGACAAATTGCAACGTGTACGGAACAGGAGGTTAAAGGTGCTGATTCTCCAAGGAGGGAGATTGCTAGTAAAGCGGCTGGAATGGCGAACCGGAGCACAAGGAGATGAGAAATGAGGTGCGTTTTAGAAACCTTTCCCGGTCACACGGTGTACCATCTTCTGGGTTTCTCATGCATGTTTTCGACGTAGGAAGATGCCCTTGAACCTGGAGATTTGGGACCCATGGGATGGGTACCACGCCGTATTACTTTAAAGGGTCTGCGTTTGCTCACCCAACCTCACCAAACCTCTCAGCCCCAAGAGTGTCCACCCGTATGTCTCAGTCATCTGTGGGTCTAGATATGGTCAATCCAGGTGGCATCGCAGCCCCTGAACGAATTTTGTAAGAATTTCTCTCTCTTTCACTGTCTTTGTTTCACGGGTTTTTAAAAGTAATTGATTTGTATAATGGGGTTTAGCTGCTTTGCACTGCTGTGTTTATGCCGCTTTACACCTACTTGACTCACTTACAGAGAGATATCACTACATAGGTTTTAAGATTCTTACTAGTCAGATATATTCTTGGGCGGTGAATAGGGGTTGTTGAGTCCAGTTCACTGAGCAAGGAGTAGGTCTTGTCTATTACATATTGGGTTTATGGAACGGTATCTGAGCTAATTTGAAACCCTTGTTTTATGCATCACCCCACCTCACCTTTCCCGTTAAGCAGCCATAGTGTGTTTTCTAAACGTGCTACTCTGTTCTGTTTTGTAATTCAGTTCAAGGGTAGCGGTTTTTACATTCCCTCTGTAAGTGATATCTTATGATAAGTGTCTTTTTCTGTGTGACTTATTTCACTTAGAATCGTCGTACCTAAATCCACTCATCATGCTGCTCCTAGCCTTATGACGTTGATTTCATGGCTGAGTGATATTCCATTGTACATAAGGACCACAACTTCTTTATCCATTCTTCTCTTTCCTGGGATGTTTAAGGTGTAACGAAGTGGAGGTTCTTGTCAACAGAGCAGCCCTAAACTTTGGGGTGCCTGTGTCTTGCTGATTTTTAGTTTTCCCAATTTATACGCCCATGAGTGGAAGTGCCCTATGCTCTCTAAGCTGAGTTTTTTAGATGTTTCAGGACACACCGTACACTTCTCCAGAGTGGCTGTTGGCAATTTACAGCCCGCCCATCAGCGTAGCAAGGCTCCCATTTCTCCATGGCCTGTCCTGCATTTCTGGTTTTGACACTTTATTCAGCATGGCCCTTTTGACCGATGGGAAGCGAGACTTCTTTGTAGCGCTGATTTGCCTTTCCAGGTTGCTTGGTTGGCCAAAAAGGGCGTATGCGTTTTTTCCTGAATATATTCAGGAAAAAACGCATATGCCCTTTTTGTCCAAGGGCATCATTGTCGAGGTTTTGCCGCTTTTCCTGTGCTTTAAAGGCGATTCGAATCTACCTCCTGAAATCGGTTTCCTGCAATTCTGCCTTGCTTTCAAATCCTCTACGTTGCCTTCCCTCCATATATTTGTGGACGAGAGTTATCATTTCTAACTCTGCAGGTTTGTGAATTGCAGTGCCCCTGAGCTCCATTTTTCAACTCGCTTTCTTGGGAGCTGGCCGCAAAAGCGCAGGATTGCTTCAGGCCCTATTCTGGCTCTGGGCGGCAGGCTGAGCCTGTGGTTAATTCTTCTTCCTGATGGGAAAATAGAGTGACCTGTGCCTGTCCCAACACCTAGAGCTAGTCTCTCATTGGTTCCCCCTCTTCCCGTTCATCCTCAGGACAAATTGCAACGTGTACGGAACAGGAGGTTAAAGGTGCTGATTCTCCAAGGAGGGAGATTGCTAGTAAAGCGGCTGGAATGGCGAACCGGAGCACAAGGAGATGAGAAATGAGGTGCGTTTTAGAAACCTTTCCCGGTCACACGGTGTACCATCTTCTGGGTTGCTCGTGCATGTTTTCGACGTAGGAAGATGCCCTTGAACCTGGAGATTTGGGACCCATGGGATGGGTACCACGCCGTATTACTTTAAAGGGTCTGCGTTTGCTCACCCAACCTCACCAAACCTCTCAGCCCCAAGAGTGTCCACCCTTATGTCTCAGTCATCTGTGGGTCTAGATATGGTCAATCCAGGTGGCATCGCAGCCCCTGAACGAATTTTGTAAGAATTTCTCTCTCTTTCACTGTCTTTGTTTCACGGGTTTTTAAAAGTAATTGATTTTTATAATAGGGTTTAGCTGCTTTGCACTGCTGTGTTTATGCCGCTTTTCACCCACTTGACTCACTTACAGAGAGATATCAATACATAGGTTTTAAGATTCTTACTAGTCAGATATATTCTTGGGCGGTGAATAGGGGGCGTTGAGTCCAGTTCACTGAGCAAGGAGTAGGTCTTGTCTATTACATATTGGGTTTATGGAACGGTATCTGAGCTAATTTGAAACCCTTGTTTTATGCATCACCCCACCTCACCTTTCCCGTTAAGCAGCCATAGTGTGTTTTCTAAACGTGCGACTCTGTTCTGTTTTGTAATTCAGTTCAAGGGTAGCGGTTTTTACATTCTCTCTGTAAGTGATATCTTATGATAAGTGTCTTTCTGTGTGACTTATTTCACTTAGAATCGTCGTACCTAAATCCACTCATCATGCTGCTCCTAGCCTTATGACGTTGATTTCATGGCTGAGTGATATTCCATTGTACATAAGGACCACAACTTCTTTATCCATTCTTCTCTTTCCTGGGATGTTTAAGGTGTAACGAAGTGGAGGTTCTTGTCAACAGAGCAGCCCTAAACTTTGGGGTGCCTGTGTCTTGCTGATTTTTAGTTTTCCCAATTTATACGCCCATGAGTGGAAGTGCCCTATGCTCTCTAAGCTGAGTATTTTAGATGTTTCAGGACACACCGTACACTTCTCCAGAGTGGCTGTTGGCAATTTACAGCCCGCCCATCAGCGTAGCAAGGCTCCCATTTCTCCATGGCCTGTCCTGCATTTCTGGTTTTGACACTTTATTCAGCATGGCCCTTTTGACCGATGGGAAGCGAGACTTCTTTGTAGCGCTGATTTGCCTTTCCAGGTTGCTTGGTTGGCCAAAAAGGGCGTATGCGTTTTTTCCTGAATATATTCAGGAAAAAACGCATACGCCCTTTTTGGCCAAGGGCATCATTGTCGAGGTTTTGCCGCTTTTCCTGTGCTTTAAAGGCGATTCGAATCTACCTCCTGAAATCGGTTTCCTGCAATTCTGCCTTGCTTTCAAATCCTCTTCGTTGCCTTCCCTCCATATATTTGTGGACGAGAGTTATCATTTCTAAGTCTGCAGGTTTGTGAATTGCAGTGCCCCTGAGCTCCATTTTTCAACTCGCTTTCTTGGGAGCTGGCCGCAAAAGCACAGGATTGCTTCAGGCCCTATTCTGGCTCCGGGCGGCAGGCTGAGCCTGTGGTTAATTCTTCTTCCTGATGGGAAAATAGAGTGACCTGTGCCTGTCCCAACACCTAGAGCTAGTCTCTCATTGGTTCCCCCTCTTCCCGTTCATCCTCAGGACAAATTGCAACATGTACGGAACAGGAGGTTAAAGGTGCTGATTCTCCAAGGAGGGAGATTGCTAGTAAAGCGGCTGGAATGGCGAACCGGAGCACAAGGAGATGAGAAATGAGGTGCGTTTTAGAAACCTTTCCCGGTCACACGGTGTACCATCTTCTGGGTTGCTCGTGCATGTTTTCGACGTAGGAAGATGCCCTTGAACCTGGAGATTTGGGACCCATGGGATGGGTACCACGCCGTATTACTTTACAGGGTCTGCGTTTGCTCACCCAACCTCACCAAACCTCTCAGCCCCAAGAGTGTCCACCCTTATGTCTCAGTCATCTGTGGGTCTAGATATGGTCAATCCAGGTGGCATCGCAGCCCCTGAACGAATTTTGTAAGAATTTCTCTCTCTTTCACTGTCTTTGTTTCACGGGTTTTTAAAAGTAATTGATTTTTATAATAGGGTTTAGCTGCTTTGCACTGCTGTGTTTATGCCGCTTTTCACCCACTTGACTCACTTACAGAGAGATATCAATACATAGGTTTTAAGATTCTTACTAGTCAGATATATTCTTGGGCGGTGAATAGGGGGCGTTGAGTCCAGTTCACTGAGCAAGGAGTAGGTCTTGTCTATTACATATTGGGTTTATGGAACGGTATCTGAGCTAATTTGAAACCCTTGTTTTATGCATCACCCCACCTCACCTTTCCCGTTAAGCAGCCATAGTGTGTTTTCTAAACGTGCGACTCTGTTCTGTTTTGTAATTCAGTTCAAGGGTAGCGGTTTTTACATTCTCTCTGTAAGTGATATCTTATGATAAGTGTCTTTCTGTGTGACTTATTTCACTTAGAATCGTCGTACCTAAATCCACTCATCATGCTGCTCCTAGCCTTATGACGTTGATTTCATGGCTGAGTGATATTCCATTGTACATAAGGACCACAACTTCTTTATCCATTCTTCTCTTTCCTGGGATGTTTAAGGTGTAACGAAGTGGAGGTTCTTGTCAACAGAGCAGCCCTAAACTTTGGGGTGCCTGTGTCTTGCTGATTTTTAGTTTTCCCAATTTATACGCCCATGAGTGGAAGTGCCCTATGCTCTCTAAGCTGAGTATTTTAGATGTTTCAGGACACACCGTACACTTCTCCAGAGTGGCTGTTGGCAATTTACAGCCCGCCCATCAGCGTAGCAAGGCTCCCATTTCTCCATGGCCTGTCCTGCATTTCTGGTTTTGACACTTTATTCAGCATGGCCCTTTTGACCGATGGGAAGCGAGACTTCTTTGTAGCGCTGATTTGCCTTTCCAGGTTGCTTGGTTGGCCAAAAAGGGCGTATGCGTTTTTTCCTGAATATATTGAGGAAAAAACGCATACGCCCTTTTTGGCCAAGGGCATCATTGTCGAGGTTTTGCCGCTTTTCCTGTGCTTTAAAGGCGATTCGAATCTACCTCCTGAAATCGGTTTCCTGCAATTCTGCCTTGCTTTCAAATCCTCTTCGTTGCCTTCCCTCCATATATTTGTGGACGAGAGTTATCATTTCTAAGTCTGCAGGTTTGTGAATTGCAGTGCCCCTGAGCTCCATTTTTCAACTCGCTTTCTTGGGAGCTGGCCGCAAAAGCGCAGGATTGCTTCAGGCCCTATTCTGGCTCCGGGCGGCAGGCTGAGCCTGTGGTTAATTCTTCTTCCTGATGGGAAAATAGAGTGACCTGTGCCTGTCCCAACACCTAGAGCTAGTCTCTCATTGGTTCCCCCTCTTCCCGTTCATCCTCAGGACAAATTGCAACATGTACGGAACAGGAGGTTAAAGGTGCTGATTCTCCAAGGAGGGAGATTGCTAGTAAAGCGGCTGGAATGGCGAACCGGAGCACAAGGAGATGAGAAATGAGGTGCGTTTTAGAAACCTTTCCCGGTCACACGGTGTACCATCTTCTGGGTTGCTCGTGCATGTTTTCGACGTAGGAAGATGCCCTTGAACCTGGAGATTTGGGACCCATGGGATGGGTACCACGCCGTATTACTTTACAGGGTCTGCGTTTGCTCACCCAACCTCACCAAACCTCTCAGCCCCAAGAGTGTCCACCCTTATGTCTCAGTCATCTGTGGGTCTAGATATGGTCAATCCAGGTGGCATCGCAGCCCCTGAACGAATTTTGTAAGAATTTCTCTCTCTTTCACTGTCTTTGTTTCACGGGTTTTTAAAAGTAATTGATTTTTATAATAGGGTTTAGCTGCTTTGCACTGCTGTGTTTATGCCGCTTTTCACCCACTTGACTCACTTACAGAGAGATATCAATACATAGGTTTTAAGATTCTTACTAGTCAGATATATTCTTGGGCGGTGAATAGGGGGCGTTGAGTCCAGTTCACTGAGCAAGGAGTAGGTCTTGTCTATTACATATTGGGTTTATGGAACGGTATCTGAGCTAATTTGAAACCCTTGTTTTATGCATCACCCCACCTCACCTTTCCCGTTAAGCAGCCATAGTGTGTTTTCTAAACGTGCGACTCTGTTCTGTTTTGTAATTCAGTTCAAGGGTAGCGGTTTTTACATTCTCTCTGTAAGTGATATCTTATGATAAGTGTCTTTCTGTGTGACTTATTTCACTTAGAATCGTCGTACCTAAATCCACTCATAATGCTGCTCCTAGCCTTATGACGTTGATTTCATGGCTGAGTGATATTCCATTGTACATAAGGACCACAACTTCTTTATCCATTCTTCTCTTTCCTGGGATGTTTAAGGTGTAACGAAGTGGAGGTTCTTGTCAACAGAGCAGCCCTAAACTTTGGGGTGCCTGTGTCTTGCTGATTTTTAGTTTTCCCAATTTATACGCCCATGAGTGGAAGTGCCCTATGCTCTCTAAGCTGAGTATTTTAGATGTTTCAGGACACACCGTACACTTCTCCAGAGTGGCTGTTGGCAATTTACAGCCCGCCCATCAGCGTAGCAAGGCTCCCATTTCTCCATGGCCTGTCCTGCATTTCTGGTTTTGACACTTTATTCAGCATGGCCCTTTTGACCGATGGGAAGCGAGACTTCTTTGTAGCGCTGATTTGCCTTTCCAGGTTGCTTGGTTGGCCAAAAAGGGCGTATGCGTTTTTTCCTGAATATATTCAGGAAAAAACGCATACGCCCTTTTTGGCCAAGGGCATCATTGTCGAGGTTTTGCCTCTTTTCCTGTGCTTTAAAGGCGATTCGAATCTACCTCCTGAAATCGGTTTCCTGCAATTCTGCCTTGCTTTCAAATCCTCTTCGTTGCCTTCCCTCCATATATTTGTGGACGAGAGTTATCATTTCTAACTCTGCAGGTTTGTGAATTGCAGTGCCCCTGAGCTCCATTTTTCAACTCGCTTTCTTGGGAGCTGGCCGCAAAAGCGCAGGATTGCTTCAGGCCCTATTCTGGCTCCGGGCGGCAGGCTGAGCCTGTGGTTAATTCTGCTACCTGATGGGAAAATAGAGTGACCTGTGCCTGTCCCAACACCTAGAGCTAGTCTCTCATTGGTTCCCCCTCTTCCCGTTCATCCTCAGGACAAATTGCAACGTGTACGGAACAGGAGGTTAAAGGTGCTGATTCTCCAAGGAGGGAGATTGCTAGTAAAGCGGCTGGAATGGCGAACCGGAGCACAAGGAGATGAGAAATGAGGTGCGTTTTAGAAACCTTTCCCGGTCACACGGTGTACCATCTTCTGGGTTTCTCGTGCATGTTTTCGACGTAGGAAGATGCCCTTGACCCTGGAGATTTGGGACCCATGGGATGGGTACCACGCCGTATTACTTTAAAGGGTCTGCGTTTGCTCACCCAACCTCACCAAACCTCTCAGCCCCAAGAGTGTCCACCCTTATGTCTCAGTCATCTGTGGGTCTAGATATGGTCAATCCAGCTGGCATCGCAGCACCTGAACGAATTTTGTAAGAATTTCTCTCTCTTTCACTGTCTTTGTTTCACGGGTTTTTAAAAGTAATTGATTTGTATAATGGGGTTTAGCTGCTTTGCACTGCTGTGTTTATGCCGCTTTACACCTACTTGACTCACTTACAGAGAGATATCACTACATAGGTTTTAAGATTCTTACTAGTCAGATATATTCTTGGGCGGTGAATAGGGGTTGTTGAGTCCAGTTCACTGAGCAAGGAGTAGGTCTTGTCTATTACATATTGGGTTTATGGAACGGTATCTGAGCTAATTTGAAACCCTTGTTTTATGCATCACCCCACCTCACCTTTCCCGTTAAGCAGGCATAGTGTGTTTTCTAAACGTGCGACTCTGTTCTGTTTTGTAATTCAGTTCAAGGGTAGCGGTTTTTACATTCTCTCTGTAAGTGATATCTTATGATAAGCGTCTGTTTCTGTGTGACTTATTTCACTTAGAATCGTCGTACCTAAATCCACTCATCATGCTGCTCCTAGCCTTATGACGTTGATTTCATGGCTGAGTGATATTCCATTGTACATAAGGACCACAACTTCTTTATCCATTCTTCTCTTTCCTGGGATGTTTAAGGTGTAACGAAGTGGAGGTTCTTGTCAACAGAGCAGCCCTAAACTTTGGGGTGCCTGTGTCTTGCTGATTTTTAGTTTTCCCAATTTATACGCCCATGAGTGGAAGTGCCCTATGCTCTCTAAGCTGAGTTTTTTAGATGTTTCAGGACACACCGTACACTTCTCCAGAGTGGCTGTTGGCAATTTACAGCCCGCCCATCAGCGTAGCAAGGCTCCCATTTCTCCATGGCCTGTCCTGCATTTCTGGTTTTGACACTTTATTCAGCATGGCCCTTTTCACCGATGGGAAGCGAGACTTCTTTGTAGCGCTGATTTGCCTTTCCAGGTTGCTTGGTTGGCCAAAAAGGGCGTATGCGTTTTTTCCTGAATATATTCAGGAAAAAACGCATACGCCCTTTTTGGCCAAGGGCATCATTGTCGAGGTTTTGCCGCTTTTCCTGTGCTTTAAAGGCGATTCGAATCTACCTCCTGAAATTGGATTCCTGCAATTCTGCCTTGCTTTCAAATCCTCTTCGTAGCCTTCCCTCCATATATTTGTGGACGAGAGTTATCATTTCTAACTCTGCAGGTTTGTGAATTGCAGTGCCCCTGAGCTCCATTTTTCAACTCGCTTTCTTGGGAGCTGGCCGCAAAAGCGCAGGATTGCTTCAGGCCCTATTCTGGCTCCGGGCGGCAGGCTGAGCCTGTGGTTAATTCTGCTTCCTGATGGGAAAATAGAGTGACCTGTGCCTGTCCCAACACCTAGAGCTAGTCTCTCATTGGTTCCCCCTCTTCCCGTTCATCCTCAGGACAAATTGCAACGTGTTCGGAACAGGAGGTTAAAGGTGCTGATTCTCCAAGGAGGGAGATTGCTAGTAAAGCGGCTGGAATGGCGAACCGGAGCACAAGGAGATGAGAAATGAGGTGCGTTTTAGAAACCTTTCCCGGTCACACGGTGTACCATCTTCTGGGTTGCTCGTGCATGTTTTCGACGTAGGAAGATGCCCTTGAACCTGGAGATTTGGGACCCATGGGATGGGTACCACGCCGTATTACTTTAAAGGGTCTGCGTTAGTTCACCCAACCTCACCAAACCTCTCAGCCCCAAGAGTGTCCACCCTTATGTCTCAATCAGCTGTGGGTCTAGATATGGTCAATCCAGGTGGCATCGCAGCCCCTGAACGAATTTTGTAAGAATTTCTCTCTCTTTCACTGTCTTTGTTTCACGGGTTTTTAAAAGTAATTGATTTTTATAATAGGGTTTAGCTGCTTTGCACTGCTGTGTTTATGCCGCTTTACACCCACTTGACTCACTTACAGGGAGATATCAATACATAGGTTTTAAGATTCTTACTAGTCAGATATATTCTTGGGCGGTGAATAGGGGGCGTTGAGTCCAGTTCACTGAGCAAGGAGTAGGTCTTGTCTATTACATATTGGGTTTATGGAACGGTATCTGAGCTAATTTGAAACCCTTGTTTTATGCATCACCCCACCTCACCTTTCCCGTTAAGCAGCCATAGTGTGTTTTCTAAACGTGCGACTCTGTTCTGTTTTGTAATTCAGTTCAAGGGTAGCGGTTTTTACATTCCCTCTGTAAGTGATATCTTATGATAAGTGTCTTTTTCTGTGTGACTTATTTCACTTAGAATCATCGTACCTAAATCCACTCATCATGCTGCTCCTAGCCTTATGACGTTGATTTCATGGCTGAGTGATATTCCATTGTACATAAGGACCACAACTTCTTTATCCATTCTTCTCTTTCCTGGGATGTTTAAGGTGTAACGAAGTGGAGGTTCTTGTCAACAGAGCAGCCCTAAACTTTGGGGTGCCTGTGTCTTGCTGATTTTTAGTTTTCCCAATTTATACGCCCATGAGTGGAAGTGCCCTATGCTCTCTAAGCTGAGTTTTTTAGATGTTTCAGGACACACCGTACACTTCTCCAGAGTGGCTGTTGGCAATTTACAGCCCGCCCATCAGCGTAGCAAGGCTCCCATTTCTCCATGGCCTGTCCTGCATTTCTGGTTTTGACACTTTATTCAGCATGGCCCTTTTGACCGATGGGAAGCGAGACTTCTTTGTAGCGCTGATTTGCCTTTCCAGGTTGCTTGGTTGGCCAAAAAGGGCGTATGCGTTTTTTCCTGAATATATTCAGGAAAAAACGCATACGCCCTTTTTGGCCAAGGGCATCATCGTCGAGGTTTTGCCGCTTTTCCTGTGCTTTAAAGGCGATTCGAATCTACCTCCTGAAATCGGTTTCCTGCAATTCTGCCTTGCTTTCAAATCCTCTTCGTAGCCTTCCCTCCATATATTTGTGGACGAGAGTTATCATTTCTAACTCTGCAGGTTTGTGAATTGCAGTGCCCCTGAGCTCCATTTTTCAACTCGCTTTCTTGGGAGCTGGCCGCAAAAGCGCAGGATTGCTTCAGGCCCTATTCTGGCTCCGGGCGGCAGGCTGAGCCTGTGGTTAATTCTGCTACCTGATGGGAAAATAGAGTGACCTGTGCCTGTCCCAACACCTAGAGCTAGTCTCTCATTGGTTCCCCCTCTTCCCGTTCATCCTCAGGACAAATTGCAACGTGTACGGAACAGGAGGTTAAAGGTGCTGATTCTCCAAGGAGGGAGATTGCTAGTAAAGCGGCTGGAATGGCGAACCGGAGCACAAGGAGATGAGAAATGAGGTGCGTTTTAGAAACCTTTCCCGGTCACACGGTGTACCATCTTCTGGGTTTCTCGTGCATGTTTTCGACGTAGGAAGATGCCCTTGACCCTGGAGATTTGGGACCCATGGGATGGGTACCACGCCGTATTACTTTAAAGGGTCTGCGTTTGCTCACCCAACCTCACCAAACCTCTCAGCCCCAAGAGTGTCCACCCTTATGTCTCAGTCATCTGTGGGTCTAGATATGGTCAATCCAGCTGGCATCGCAGCACCTGAACGAATTTTGTAAGAATTTCTCTCTCTTTCACTGTCTTTGTTTCACGGGTTTTTAAAAGTAATTGATTTTTATAATAGGGTTTAGCTGCTTTGCACTGCTGTGTTTATGCCGCTTTACACCTACTTGACTCACTTACAGAGAGATATCACTACATAGGTTTTAAGATTCTTACTAGTCAGATATATTCTTGGGCGGTGAATAGGGGTTGTTGAGTCCAGTTCACTGAGCAAGGAGTAGGTCTTGTCTATTACATATTGGGTTTATGGAACGGTATCTGAGCTAATTTGAAACCCTTGTTTTATGCATCGCCCCACCTCACCTTTCCCGTTAAGCAGGCATAGTGTGTTTTCTAAACGTGCTACTCTGTTCTGTTTTGTAATTCAGTTCAAGGGTAGCGGTTTTTACATTCTCTCTGTAAGTGATATCTTATGATAAGCGTCTTTTTCTGTGTGACTTATTTCACTTAGAATCGTCGTACCTAAATCCACTCATCATGCTGCTCCTAGCCTTATGATGTTGATTTCATGGCTGAGTGATATTCCATTGTACATAAGGACCACAACTTCTTTATCCATTCTTCTCTTTCCTGGGATGTTTAAGGTGTAACGAAGTGGAGGTTCTTGTCAACAGAGCAGCCCTAAACTTTGGGGTGCCTGTGTCTTGCTGATTTTTAGTTTTCCCAATTTATACGCCCATGAGTGGAAGTGCCCTATGCTCTCTAAGCTGAGTTTTTTAGATGTTTCAGGACACACCGTACACTTCTCCAGAGTGGCTGTTGGCAATTTACAGCCCGCCCATCAGCGTAGCAAGGCTCCCATTTCTCCGTGGCCTGTCCTGCATTTCTGGTTTTGACACTTTATTCAGCATGGCCCTTTTCACCGATGGGAAGCGAGACTTCTTTGTAGCGCTGATTTGCCTTTCCAGGTTGCTTGGTTGGCCAAAAAGGGCGTATGCGTTTTTTCCTGAATATATTCAGGAAAAAACGCATACGCCCTTTTTGGCCAAGGGCATCATTGTCGAGGTTTTGCCGCTTTTCCTGTGCTTTAAAGGCGATTCGAATCTACCTCCTGAAATCGGTTTCCTGCAATTCTGCCTTGCTTTCAAATCCTCTTCGTAGCCTTCCCTCCATATATTTGTGGACGAGAGTTATCATTTATAACTCTGCAGGTTTGTGAATTGCAGTGCCCCTGAGCTCCATTTTTCAACTCGCTTTCTTGGGAGCTGGCCGCAAAAGCGCAGGATTGCTTCAGGCCCTATTCTGGCTCCGGGCGGCAGGCTGAGCCTGTGGTTAATTCTGCTTCCTGATGGGAAAATAGAGTGACCTGTGCCTGTCCCAACACCTAGAGCTAGTCTCTCATTGGTTCCCCCTCTTCCCGTTCATCCTCAGGACAAATTGCAACGTGTTCGGAACAGGAGGTTAAAGGTGCTGATTCTCCAAGGAGGGAGATTGCTAGTAAAGCGGCTGGAATGGCGAACCGGAGCACAAGGAGATGAGAAATGAGGTGCGTTTTAGAAACCTTTCCCGGTCACACGGTGTACCATCTTCTGGGTTGCTCGTGCATGTTTTCGACGTAGGAAGATGCCCTTGAACCTGGAGATTTGGGACCCATGGGATGGGTACCACGCCGTATTACTTTAAAGGGTCTGCGTTAGTTCACCCAACCTCACCAAACCTCTCAGCCCCAAGACTGTCCACCCTTATGTCTCAATCAGCTGTGGGTCTAGATATGGTCAATCCAGCTGGCATCGCAGCCCCTGAACGAATTTTGTAAGAATTTCTCTCTCTTTCACTGTCTTTGTTTCACGGGTTTTTAAAAGTAATTGATTTTTATAATAGGGTTTAGCTGCTTTGCACTGCTGTGTTTATGCCGCTTTACACCCACTTGACTCACTTACAGAGAGATATCAATACATAGGTTTTAAGATTCTTACTAGTCAGATATATTCTTGGGCGGTGAATAGGGGGCGTTGAGTCCAGTTCACTGAGCAAGGAGTAGGTCTGGTCTATTACATATTGGGTTTATGGAACGGTATCTGAGCTAATTTGAAACCCTTGTTTTATGCATCAACCCACCTCACCTTTCCCGTTAAGCAGCCATAGTGTGTTTTCTAAACGTGCGACTCTGTTCTGTTTTGTAATTCAGTTCAAGGGTAGCGGTTTTTACATTCCCTCTGTAAGTGATATCTTATGATAAGTGTCTTTTTCTGTGTGACTTATTTCACTTAGAATCGTCGTACCTAAATCCACTCATCATGCTGCTCCTAGCCTTATGACGTTGATTTCATGGCTGAGTGATATTCCATTGTACATAAGGACCACAACTTCTTTATCCATTCTTCTCTTTCCTGGGATGTTTAAGGTGTAACGAAGTGGAGGTTCTTGTCAACAGAGCAGCCCTAAACTTTGGGGTGCCTGTGTCTTGCTGATTTTTAGTTTTCCCAATTTATACGCCCATGAGTGGAAGTGCCCTATGCTCTCTAAGCTGAGTTTTTTAGATGTTTCAGGACACACCGTACACTTCTCCAGAGTGGCTGTTGGCAATTTACAGCCCGCCCATCAGCGTAGCAAGGCTCCCATTTCTCCATGGCCTGTCCTGCATTTCTGGTTTTGACACTTTATTCAGCATGGCCCTTTTGACCGATGGGAAGCGAGACTTCTTTGTAGCGCTGATTTGCCTTTCCAGGTTGCTTGGTTGGCCAAAAAGGGCGTATGCGTTTTTTCCTGAATATATTCAGGAAAAAACGCATACGCCCTTTTTGGCCAAGGGCATCATCGTCGAGGTTTTGCCGCTTTTCCTGTGCTTTAAAGGCGATTCGAATCTACCTCCTGAAATCGGTTTCCTGCAATTCTGCCTTGCTTTCAAATCCTCTTCGTAGCCTTCCCTCCATATATTTGTGGACGAGAGTTATCATTTCTAACTCTGCAGGTTTGTGAATTGCAGTGCCCCTGAGCTCCATTTTTCAACTCGCTTTCTTGGGAGCTGGCCGCAAAAGCGCAGGATTGCTTCAGGCCCTATTCTGGCTCCGGGCGGCAGGCTGAGCCTGTGGTTAATTCTGCTACCTGATGGGAAAATAGAGTGACCTGTGCCTGTCCCAACACCTAGAGCTAGTCTCTCATTGGTTCCCCCTCTTCCCGTTCATCCTCAGGACAAATTGCAACGTGTACGGAACAGGAGGTTAAAGGTGCTGATTCTCCAAGGAGGGAGATTGCTAGTAAAGCGGCTGGAATGGCGAACCGGAGCACAAGGAGATGAGAAATGAGGTGCGTTTTAGAAACCTTTCCCGGTCACATGGTGTACCATCTTCTGGGTTTCTCGTGCATGTTTTCGACGTAGGAAGATGCCCTTGACCCTGGAGATTTGGGACCCATGGGATGGGTACCACGCCGTATTACTTTAAAGGGTCTGCGTTTGCTCACCCAACCTCACCAAACCTCTCAGCCCCAAGAGTGTCCACCCTTATGTCTCAGTCATCTGTGGGTCTAGATATGGTCAATCCAGCTGGCATCGCAGCACCTGAACGAATTTTGTAAGAATTTCTCTCTCTTTCACTGTCTTTGTTTCACGGGTTTTTAAAAGTAATTGATTTTTATAATGGGGTTTAGCTGCTTTGCACTGCTGTGTTTATGCCGCTTTACACCTACTTGACTCACTTACAGAGAGATATCACTACATAGGTTTTAAGATTCTTACTAGTCAGATATATTCTTGGGCGGTGAATAGGGGTTGTTGAGTCCAGTTCACTGAGCAAGGAGTAGGTCTTGTCTATTACATATTGGGTTTATGGAACGGTATCTGAGCTAATTTGAAACCCTTGTTTTATGCATCACCCCACCTCACCTTTCCCGTTAAGCAGCCATAGTGTGTTTTCTAAACGTGCGACTCTGTTCTGTTTTGTAATTCAGTTCAAGGGTAGCGGTTTTTACATTCTCTCTGTAAGTGATATCTTATGATAAGTGTCTTTTTCTGTGTGACTTATTTCACTTAGAATCGTCGTACCTAAATCCACTCATCATGCTGCTCCTAGCCTTATGACGTTGATTTCATGGCTGAGTGATATTCCATTGTACATAAGGACCACCACTTCTTTATCCATTCTTCTCTTTCCTGGGATGTTTAAGGTGTAACGAAGTGGAAGTTCTTGTCAACAGAGCAGCCCTAAACTTTGGGGTGCCTGTGTCTTGCTGATTTTTAGTTTTCCCAATTTATACGCCCATGAGTGGAAGTGCCCTATGCTCTCTAAGCTGAGTTTTTTAGATGTTTCAGGACACACCGTACACTTCTCCAGAGTGGCTGTTGGCAATTTACAGCCCGCCCATCAGCGTAGCAAGGCTCCCATTTCTCCATGGCCTGTCCTGCATTTCTGGTTTTGACACTTTATTCAGCATGGCCCTTTTGACCGATGGGAAGCGAGACTTCTTTGTAGCGCTGATTTGCCTTTCCAGGTTGCTTGGTTGGCCAAAAAGGGCGTATGCGTTTTTTCCTGAATATATTCAGGAAAAAACGCATACGCCCTTTTTGGCCAAGGGCATCATTGTCGAGGTTTTGCCGCTTTTCCTGTGCTTTAAAGGCGATTCGAATCTACCTCCTGAAATCGGTTTCCTGCAATTCTGCCTTGCTTTCAAATCCTCTTCGTAGCCTTCCCTCCATATATTTGTGGACGAGAGTTATCATTTCTAACTGTGCAGGTCTGTGAATTGCAGTGCCCCTGAGCTCCATTTTTCAACTCGCTTTCTTGGGAGCTGGCCGCAAAAGCGCAGGATTGCTTCAGGCCCTATTCTGGCTCCAGGCGGCAGGCTGAGCCTGTGGTTGATTCTTCTTCCTGATGGGAAAATAGAGTGACCTGTGCCTGTCCCATCACCTAGAGCTAGTCTCTCATTGGTTCCCCCTCTTCCCGTTCATCCTCAGGACAAATTGCAACCTGTACGGAACAGGAGGTTAAAGGTGCTGATTCTCCAAGGAGGGAGATTGCTAGTAAAGCGGCTGGAATGGCGAACCGGAGAACAAGGAGATGAGAAATGATGTGCGTTTTAGAAACCTTTCCCGATCACACGGTGTACCATCTTCTGGGTTTCTCATGCATGTTTTCGATGTAGGAAGATGCCCTTGAACCTGGAGATTTGGGACCCATGGTATGGGTACCAAGCCTTATTACTTTAAAGGGTCTGCGTTAGCTCACCCAACCTCACCAAACCTCTCAGCCCCAAGAGTGTCCACCCTTATGTCTCAGTCAGCTGTGGGTCTAGATATGGTCAATCCAGGTGGCATCGCAGCCCCTGAACGAATTTTGTAAGAATTTCTCTCTCTTTCACTGTCTTTGTTTCACGGGTTTTTAAAAGTAATTGATTTTTATAATGGGGTTTAGCTGCTTTGCACTGCTGTGTTTATGCCGCTTTACACCCACTTGACTCACTTACAGAGAGATAGCAATACATAGGTTTTAAGATTCTTACTAGTCAGATATATTCTTGGGCGGTGAATAGGGGGTGTTGAGTCCAGTTCACTGAGCAAGGTGTAGGTCTTGTCTATTACATATTGGGTTTATGGAACGGTATCTGAGCTAATTTGAAACCCATGTTTTATGCATCACCCCACCTCACATTTCCTGTTAAGCAGCCATAGTGTGTTTTCTAAACGTGCGACTCTGTTCTGTTTTGTAATTCAGTTCAAGGGTAGCGGTTTTTACATTCCCTGTATAAGTGATATCTCATGATAAGTGTCTTTTTCTGTGTGACTTATTTCACTTAGAATCGTCGTACCTAAATCCACTCATCATGCTGCTCCTAGCCTTATGACGTTGATTTCTTGGCTGAGTGATATTCCATTGTACATAAGGACCACAACTTCTTTATCCATTCTTCTCTTTCCTGGGATATTTCAGGTGTAGCGAAGTGGAGGTTCTTGTCAACAGAGCAGCCCTAAACTTTGGGGTGCCTGTGTCTTGCTGATTTTTAGTTTTCCCAATTTATACGCCCATGAGTGGAAGTGCCCTATGCTCTCTAGGCTGAGTTTTGTAGATATTTCAGGACACACCGTACACTTCTTCAGAGTGGCTGTTGGCAATTTACAGCCCGCCCATCAGCGTAGCAAGGCTCCCATTTCTCCATGGCCTGTCCTGCATTTCTGGTTTTGACACTTTATTCAGCATGGCCCTTTTGACCGATGGGACGCGAGACTTCTTTGTAGCGCTGATTTGCCTTTCCAGGTTGCTTGGTTGGCCAAAAAGGGCGTATGCGTTTTTTCCTGAATATATTCAGGAAAAAACGCATACGCCCTTTTTGGCCAAGGGCATCATTGTCGAGGTTTTGCCGCTTTTCCTGTGCTTTAAAGGCGATTCGAATCTACCTCCTGAAATCTGTTTCCTGCAATTCTGCCTTGCTTTCAAATCCTCTTCGTTACCTTCCCTCCATATATCTGTGGACGAGAGTTTTCATTTCTAACTCTGGAGGTTTGTGAATTGCAGTGCCCCTGAGCTCCATTTTTCAACTCGCTTTCTTGGGATCTGGCCGCAAAAGCGCAGGATTGCTTCAGGCCCTATTCTGTCTCCGGGCAGCAGGCTGAGCCTGTGGTTAATTCTTCTTCCTGATGGGAAAATAGAGTGACCTGTGCCTGTCCCAACACCTAGAGCTAGTCTCTCATTGGTTCCCTTTCTTCCCGTTCATCCTCAGGACAAATTGCAACGTGTACGGAACAGGAGGTTAAAGGTGCTGATTCTCCAAGGAGGGACATTGCTAGTAAAGCGGCTGGAATGGCGAACCGGAGCACAAGGAGATGAGAAATGAGGTGCGTTTTAGAAACCTTTCCCGGTCACACGGTGTACCATCTTCTGGGTTTCTCATGCATGTTTTCAATGTAGGACGATGCCCTTGAACCTGGAGATGTGGGACCCAAGGGATGGGTACCACGCCGTATTACTTTAAGGGGTCTGCATTAGCTCACCCAACCTCACCAAACCTCTCAGCCCCAAGAGTGTCCACCCTTATGTCTCAATCAGCTATGTGTCTAGATATGGTCAATCCAGGTGGCATCGCAGCCCCTGAAGGAATTTTGTAAGAATTTCTCTCTCTTTCACTGTCTTTGTTTCACGGGTTTTTAAAAGTAATTGATTTTTATTATGCGGTTTAGCTGCTTTGCACTGCTGTGTTTATGCCGCTTTACACCCACTTGACTCACTTACAGAGAGATAGCAATACATAGGTTTTAAGATTCTTACTAGTCAGATATATTCCTGGGCGGTGAATAGGGGTTGTTGAGTCCAGTTCACTGAGCAAGGAGTAGGTCTTGTCTATTACATATTGGGTTTATGGAACGGTATCTGAGCTAATTTGAAACCCTTGTTTTATGCATCACCCCACCTCACCTTTCCCGTTAAGCAGCCATAGTGTGTTTTCTAAATGTGCGACTCTGTTCTGTTTTGTAATTCAGTTCAAGGGTAGCGGTTTTTACATTCCCTCTATAAGTGATATCTTATGATAAGTGTCTTTTTCTGTGTGACTTATTTCACTTAGAATCGTCGTACCTAATTCCACTCATCATGCTGCTCCTAGCCTTATGACGTTGATTTCTTGGCTGAGTGATATTCCATTGTACATAAGGACCACAACTTCTTTATCCATTCTTCTCTTTCCTGGGATATTTCAGGTGTAGCGAAGTGGAGGTTCTTGTCAACAGAGCAGCCCTAAACTTTGGGGTGCCTGTGTCTTGCTGATTTTTAGTTTTCCCAATTTATACGCCCATGAGTGGAAGTGCCTTATGCTCTCTAAGCTGAGTTTTTTAGATGTTTCAGGACACACCGTACACTTCTCCAGAGTGGCGGTTGGCAATTTACAGCCCGCCCATCAGCGTAGCAAGGCTCCCATTTCTCCATGGCCTGTCCTGCCTTTCTGGTTTTGACCCTTTATTCAGCATGGCCCTTTTGACCGATGGGAAGCGAGACTTCTTTGTAGCGCTGATTTGCCTTTCCAGGTAGCTTGGTTGGCCAAAAAGGGCGTATGCGTTTTTTCCTGAATATATTCAGGAAAAAACGCATACGCCCTTTTTGGCCAAGGGCATCATTGTCGAGGTTTTGCCGCTTTTCCTGTGCTTTAAAGGCGATTCGAATCTACCTCCTGAAATCTGTTTCCTGCAATTCTGCCTTGCTTTCAAATCCTCTTCGTTGCCTTCCCTCCATATATTTGTGGACGAGAGTTATCATTTCTAAGTCTGCAGGTTTGTGAATTGCAGTGCCCCTGAGCTCCATTTTTCAACTCGCTTTCTTGGGAGCTGGCCGCAAAAGCGCAGGATTGCTTCAGGCCCTATTCTGGCTCTGGGCGGCAGGCTGAGCCTGTGGTTGATTCTTCTTCCTGATGGGAAATTAGCGTGACCTGTGCCTGTCCCAACACCTAGAGCTAGTCTCTCATTGGTTCCCCCTCTTCCCGTTCATCCTCAGGACAAATTGCAACCTGTACGGAACAGGAGGTTAAAGGTGCTGATTCTCCAAGGAGGGAGATTGCTAGTAAAGCGGCTGGAATGGCGAACCGGAGAACAAGGAGATGAGAAATGAGGTGCGTTTTAGAAACCTTTCCCGATCACACGGTGTACCATCTTCTGGGTTTCTCATGCATGTTTTCGATGTAGGAAGATGTCCTTGAACCTGGAGATTTGGGACCCATGGGATGGGAACCACGCCGTATTACTTTAAAGGGTCTGCGTTAGCTCACCCAACTTCACCACACCTCTCAGCCCCAAGAGTGTCCACCCTTATGTCTCAATCAGTTGTGGGTCTAGATATGGTCAATCCAGGTGGCATCGCAGCCCCTGAAGGTATTTTGTAAGAATTTCTCTCTCTTTCACTGTCTTTGTTTCACGGGTTTTTAAAAGTAATTGATTTTTATAATGGGGTTTAGCTGCTTTGCACTGCTGTGTTTATGCCGCTTTAAACCCACTTGACTCACTTACAGAGAGATATCAATACATAGGTTTTAAGATTTTTACTAGTCAGATATATCCTTGGGCGGTGAATAGGGGGTGTTGAGTCCAGTTCACTGAGCAAGGAGTAGGTCTTGTCTATTACATATTGGGTTTATGGAATGGTATCTGAGCTAATTTGAAACCCTTCTTTTATGCATCACCCCACCTCACCTTTCCCTTTATGCAGCCATAGTGTGTTTTCTAAACGTGCGACTCTGTTCCATTTTGTAATTCAGTTCAAGGGTAGCGGTTTTTACATTCCCTCTATAAGTGATTTCTTATGATAAGTGTCTTTTTCTGTGTGACTTATTTCACTTAGAATCGTCGTTCCTAAATCCACTCATCATGCTGCTCCTAGCCTTATGACGTTGATTTCTTGGCTGAGTGATATTCCATTGTACATAAGGACCACAACTTCTTTATCCATTCTTCTCTTTCCTGGGATATTTCAGGTGTAGCGAAGTGGAGGTTCTTGTCAACGGAGCAGCCCTAAACCTTGGGGTGCCTGTGTCTTGCTGATTTTTAGTTTTCCCAATTTATACGCCCATGAGTGGAAGTGCCCTATGCTCTCTAAGCTGAGTTTTTTAGATGTTTCAGGACACACCGTACACTTCTCCAGAGTGGCTGTTGGCAATTTACAGCCCGCCCATCAGCGTAGCAAGGCTCCCATTTCTCCATGGCCTGTCCTGCATTTCTGGTTTTGACCCTTTATTCAGCATGGCCCTTTTGACCGATGGGAAGCGAGACTTCTTTGTAGCGCTGATTTGCCTTTCCAGGTTGCTTGGTTGGCCAAAAAGGGCGTATGCGTTTTTTCCTGAATATATTCAGGAAAAAACGCATACGCCCTTTTTGGCCAAGGGCATCATTGTCGAGGTTTTGCCGCTTTTCCTGTGCTTTAAAGGCGATTCGAATCTACCTCCTGAAATCTGTTTCCTGCAATTCTGCCTTGCTTTCAAATCCTCTTCGTTGCCTTCCCTCCATATATTTGTGGACGAGAGTTATCATTTCTAAGTCTGCAGGTTTGTGAATTGCAGTGCCCCTGAGCTCCATTTTTCAACTCGCTTTCTTGGCAGCTGGCCGCAAAAGCGCAGGATTGCTTCAGGCCCTATTCTGGCTCCGGGCGGCAGGCTGAGCCTGTGGTTGATTCTTCTTCCTGATGGGAAAATAGAGTGACCTGGGCCTGTCCCAACACCTAGAGCTAGTCTCTCATTGGTTCCCCCTCTTCCCGTTCATCCTCAGGACAAATTGCAACCTGTATGAAACAATAGGTTAAAGGTGCTGATTCTCCAAGTGGTTAGATTGCTAGTGAAGCAGCTGGATCTGGGGAACCCGAGCAGCAGGAGATGTGAAATGAGGTTCGTTTTAGAAACCTTTCCAGGTCACACGGTGTATCATCATTTCGGTTTCCCATGCATGTTTTCGCTGTAGGATGATATCCTTGAACCTGGAGATTTGGAACAAATGGAATGGGTACCATGCAGTATTACTTTAAAGTGTCTTCGTTTGTTCACCCAATCTCACCAATCCTCTCAGCCCCAACAGTTTCCAGACTTATTTCTAATCCAGCTGTGGGTCTAGATATGGTCAATCCAGGTTGCTTCAATGCCCCTGAACGATCTCTGTAAGAATTTCTCTCTCTTTCAATGTCTTTGTTGTTTTTTTTTTTTTTTTGAAATTTATTTTTATACTGGGGTTTAGCTGATTTTCACTGCTGTGTTTATACCATTTTACACCCACTTGATTCACTTACAGAGAGATATTAATACATAGGTTTTAAGATTCCTACTAGTCAGATATATTTTTTGTGCGTTGAATAGGGGGTTTGGAGTCCAGTTCACTGAGCAAGGAATAGGGCTTGTCTGTTACATATGTGGTTTATGGAACGCTATCTGTGCTAATTTCAAACCCTTGTTTTATGCCTCACCCCACCTCACCTTTCTGTTAAGCAGCCATGGTGTGTTCTCTAAATGTGTGGCTCTATTCTGTTTTGTAATATATGTCCTGTGCAGCGATTTTTACATTCCCTCTATAAGTGATATCTTATGATAAGTGTCTTTTTCTGTGTGACTTATTTCACTTCTAAACGTCGTACGTAAATCCAGTCAGCATGCTGCTACTAGCCTTATAACATTTATTACATGGCTGAGTGATATTCCATTGTACCTAATTACCACAATTTCTTTATCCATTTTTCTCTTTCCTGGGATATTTAAGGTGTACCGAATTGGAGTTTCTTGTCAACAGAGCAGCCCTAATCTTTGGGGTGCCCGTGTCTTGTTGATTTTTAGATTTCCCAATTTATACGCCCATAAGTGTAAGTGCCCTATGCTCTCTAGCTGTGTTTTTTAGATGTTTTAGGAAACACCATACACTTCTACAGAGTGGCCGTTGGCAGTTTACATCCCCCCCATCAGCCTAACAAGGCTCCCTTTTCTCCATGGCCTGTCCTGCATTTCTGGTTTTTATACTTTTTTCAGCATGGTCCCCTTTGACCGATGGGAAGTGAGACTTCTTTGTATTGCTGATTTGCATTTCCGGCTTGCTTGGAGAGTCATAATTTATAATTCTGCATATTTGTGAATTGAAGTTTCCTGAGCTTCATTTGTCAACTCGCTTTTTTGGGAGCTGGCCGCAAAACCGGTGGTGTGCTTCTGCCCCTACTGTGGTTTCGGGCGGCAGGCTAAGCCTTTGCTTAATTCTTCTTCCTGATTGGAAATTAGAGTGACTTTTGCCTGTTCGAACATCTAGGGCTTGTCTCTCATTGTTTCTCCTCCTTCCCCTTCATCCTGTGGACAAATTCCCAACTCTGTGCAACAGGACATAGAAGGTGCTGACATCCTCAAGTGGGGAGATTGTTAGGAAAGAGGCTGGTGGGGTGAACTCGACCACCATGAGATTAAGAGATGAGGTGCCTTTTCCAAAATCTTCCTGATCCAACCGTGTACCATCTTCTGGGTGTCACAGGCATATTTTAGCTGTAGGAAAGTTCCCATGTATGTAAGGAGAACACCAGGGATTTTTCCAAATCAGTGTCTCCCCGAACCCCAATCTGACGAATTTTTTTAAAATTTTATTTATTTATTTATTCATTTATTTATTTATTGGCTGTGTTGGGTCCTCTCCTCTGTGGGAGGGCTTCCTCCAGCAGTGGCAAGCGGGGGCCACTCCTCATCGCGGTGCGCGGGCCTCTCACCATCGCGGCCTCTCCTGTTGCAGAGCACAGGCTCCAGACGCGCAGGCTCAGTAGTTGTGGCTCACGGGCCCAGCCGCTCTGCGGCACGTGGGATCTTCCCAGACCAGGGCTCGAACCCGTGTCCCCTGCATCGGCAGGCAGACTCTCAACCACTGCGCCACCAGGGAAGCCCCAATCTGGCGAATTTTTAAGCCACTGGTACATGTATGTTCATTAAGGGACTTTGGCCATAAGCAGAGTCCGAAATTTAGGTGAGTGAAGTCTTCAGGGTCAGAAACGCTCGCCATCGGCCTCCTTTATGTTCCTTTTTATCTGTAGTTGATACATGATGTCGATATAGATATCTATTGTTTTTCAGATTATTTCCCCTTAGGGGTTATTACAAAATATTGAGTATTGTTCCCTGTGCTATACAGTAGTTCCTTGTTGATGATATATTTTATACATAGAAGTGTGTATATGTTAATCCGAAACTGTTAATTTATCTCTCCTCCCACCTTGACCCTTTGGTAATAAAATATATAAGATTTTATACTTCGTAGAAATCCAGGAGCTGAAAGAGAGGTATCATTTTCAACGGAAAATGATTCAAAACAAGATTGAACCTTCAGCCAAGATTAGTAGATCCACATCCTTGGAAAGAAATTACTGCATTTCTCTAATGTTGACCTGACAAATATGACAAACCCCTCCACTGAACTTGCTTATAATAAAGTGATGGAAATATCAAATGGAAGTGTTAAAAACATCTTATTTTACACGAGCCTTATACACTGCTCTATGTTAATAACAGTTTGGCTCACGCATCTATTCTTTGAAGTTACAATGTTCTCAAGTTCTGTTACTGATCCTGCAGAGTGGGCCCCAACAAGGGTCCCCCTGCCCAGTGTCATTGGAGCCAACAGATCGAGACTGAGTTTGGTTCAGAAGCAAAGGAAAACTTTATATTTTGATCAGAGAATGGAGAGGTGAGAGCGTGCGCTCCCCTGCGGGCTGTGGGCCAGGCTGCTGTGTAGGGATCCCGTCAGCGTCAGCGGGAGGGACGGGGCGGAGCTCTCGAGGGCCGGGTTGGCTGGAGCTCAGGCTCTATGTGGCAGAGTCTGCACGGGGCCCGGAGAGCTGAGGTGTCGGCCCAGCCATCTTGCACTAGGAAATCGGGTCTGAAGTGCCGGGTGTGGGACCTCTGCCTGTGGAAACCTAGGAACAAGTGAAATTAGAAAAAGCACAAAGGAAAAAAAGGTTAGACTTTATTTTATTGCCCAGATTCTATTTTTATCTCCCAGGAATTTTTAATGGGCTTTGCCGGTGACAAACCCCTCCTCTGCCTCTTGTCCCATTCCACATTCTTGGGGCCCTGAGGGTGCAGACACCTCTTCTGTAAATGCTTCGTGCTGAGTTGGGTGTCCTCATACCCGGGGGGAGGGGCAGGACTTCTCCCCAGCAGCCTCCAGGTGAGGTTGATTGTCCCCAGGCCTCCTCCCTCACTGCTCGTCTGCCTGAGCACCAGCGTTGGAAGTTTTTTAGATTCTAATGACCTTTAAGGGTCTAGGAAAGAGATGCGCAGGGACGCTGGGGGGGCCGGTTTTACCCTGCTCCACATTGGTTCGGCCCCCTTAGGCTGACGGTTTCTGCCAGCCTAGATGCTCTGACCAGTAGTCTGTGCTTTCTTCAGTTAGGCCACTGAATTAAAGTACAAACAGCACCAGGTGTCAGAGCCCAGCCTGCTCAACTCCCAGACAGTCCAGGGCCGGTGGTGATCCAGGACCATGACGGCCACTCAGTCAACGGCTTTTTGAAGTAGCCGGGAGTCCAGCTGGTCTCATTGGTCGCCATCACAGTGGTGTCTGTAGGCTTTTCTATGGTGGCAGCGTTATTTAGGGTTCCCCTGCCAAGTTTATTAGCTCCGCTCTGGGTGCAGTAAGTCCTGCAAGCAATAGTCTGTTCTTTTGGGGCACACTCTTGTGGTTTTCTGAGAGAAGCTCCAGGTCAAGTGATGGTCACACGAGTCGTCATGGGGGCCCGTTGCCCCAGGTTGTCTCTCTGGAGGTTGGAGTTGGAGGGCCTCCTCACTCGAGGTCATTGTGCCCACGGAGCGATCCCTGCAACTTCAGGGCATGGTGGGTAGTTAGGAACACCAAGTGGCGTCCTTTTCCCTTAGGAGGGAGCTGGCCTTGCGGGCTGCTCATTTCCAGGTTTTTAGATACCCCCAGTATCCTGGTCGGATGGGGTGGCTGGCCAATGCCTGGAGGGCATTCTTGCGTTGTTCCATTTCAAGTGGTCCCAGTTTTTGCACTAATACTCCAAGGGCGATTTGCCTTCGACCAGGAATGTAAAGGTCAAAGGGTTTAGCTAAATTAGGGAGGTCCATGGCAAGGGTCTGAATTGACTGCTCTTTCCTTTCTTGAAAGGCCGCTTCTGGATTCTATTCAAAAGGATCATCATCTTTTCCTTTCAGTGTTTCATATAGAGACCCAGGTATTAGACTGTAGTTAGGGATCCAGATGCAGCAAACCCCGGTCTCCCCAGGAACCCCTAAGCTGTCTTCTAGTTTTAGGAAGGGTGAGGCTGCAAATGGCTTCTTCCCTTTCCTGGGATGGGCTTCTCTGATCTTCTGTGAGAATGAAGCCCAGGCAGGTCACCTTAGTCTGTGATATTTGAGCCTTTTTCTTGGACACCTTCTATCTTTTATTGGCTAGGTAGTCCAGAGGCCTCCTTAGTAGGGCTGGCGATCAGAATGTCGTCTGCATATTGAAGGAGGGTTCCCTTCTCCCGAGGTAGATCTTTTAGGGCTTTAGCTAACGTTTTCCCAAAGATGGTGTGGGAATTTTTGAACCCCTGGGGCAGGACGGCCCAGCAGTATTGTTTTTTTTGTATGTTGAGTCCTGCCACTCATAGCCAAAATTTCTTGTGACTCTGGGACTAATGGAATACAGAAGAAGGCATCATTGAAGTCTAATACAGAATACCATGTCCTGGGGGATGGTAGAATGACCAGCAGGGTATAGGAATTAGGAACTACTGGATGTATATCCTCTGTGGCTTCACTGACTGTCCTGGCGTCCTTTACCATGTCCCCAGCAGCCCACGGGGCTCTCATGGTCAGGCCCCTCCCAGGATATGGAACTCACCTGGGCAGGTACGCAGCAGCCCACGGGGCTCTCATGGTCAGGCCCCCTCCCAAGATATGGTGCTCACCTGTGCAGGTACCCAGCAGCCCACGGGGCTCTCATGGTCAGGCCCCTCCCAGGATATGGAGCTCACCTGGGCAGGTACCCAGCAGCCCACGGGGCTCTCATGTGCAGGCCCCTCCCAGGATATGGAGCTCACCTGGGTAGGTACCCAGCAGCCCACGGGGCTCTCGTGGGCAGGCCCCTCCCAGGATATGGAGCTCACCTGGGCAGGTACCCAGCAGCTCACGGGGCTCTCGTGGCCAGGCCCCTCCCTGGATATGGAGCTCCCTTGGACAGGTACCCCGGCAGGGCTGGGCACACAGGAACCGTGCACATAGCCCTTATTCCAGAGCACCCCCAGCACACCTGTCGCTCAGAGCTGACACAGAGCACCTCAGAGCAGGGCTTGAACTAACAAACATCAGCTCCGACAGGTCTGTGACCCTAGGCTTCTCTCTGTGCGGCCTCCCTCCGCCTGGTCTTCCAGGGGCTTCCACTGCAGCCGGGGCACCAGGCCTCTGTCTCCACCCACCAACCCTCCTCTCCCTGACTCCTGGGTTCCTCTCATTAGGAGAGGGTCTTCTTGAAGTTGTCTTCCACTCATGGACCAGATAAAATGATTGGAAAACAAGCCAGGGCTGCCGCCCCTTGTCTATTCTGACTCTCGGGACCCTACACCTGTTCCTTGGATCTGGCCGGTGCAGCAAGGCCCATTTTCTGTAACTCTGAGCCCCTGAGGGGCGAGGATTGGCTGACCTGGGCAGCCTGACCTGGCCGGCCAGCCCTTCCCAGGTGTGCCTGGGTTGAGGTCAATATAAACACCCCTCCAGGCAGCAAAAGCCTCTGCAGCTGTGCCTGACGCCATATTCTCTGCCCCGTCAGCAGTCTCGGGGTTGTGCTGGTGGGAGGGAGTAGCGCCTACAGCTCTATGAGTGGCCCCGTGTGAGTGGGGCTCTGCTGGACTTTCTGCAGGAGTTGCCGGGCTGCCACCTGCTAAAGAAGAGGATGTGTCACCGACACCTGCTGCTGGAATTTCTACCCGGGCAGAGGTGAGGAAGGAAAAAAGCAGTGGGGGCCGGGACAGGAGGGGTACCTCAGGCAGGGAAATGGAAAGCTTCCAGAAGAGCGCCTGGGGCCAGGACCATCCTGGCTGACCTGCAGGCACCAAGTTGTCCTGCGTGCTGTCGCTGGTGTGACTCCAAGCCCCTTCCTCTAGGCTTTAAAGTCTTTGCACACATTCAGGTGTTTTACCTGGGAAGGGTGGGAAAAGTTCAGCAGCAGCTGGCCTGGGGCTCAGCTCACGTTTACTCAGAGACGCCTCCTCACGGTCCCCCAGCTTTGCAATGAGGACGCTTCTTGCGGGGGGGCTGCTGGCTGCATGGGAGACGATTCCCCACCTCTGACCAACTTCAGAATTGTGTACCACTGGAGCAAGTGCCCTGATAGGGATTTCCTCTGTATGACCAGTGGGTTCTGTTTTTTTTTTTTCTTTTTTGGTTCAAGGTAGGTTTTATTCCTCTTTTTGTATTTATAGATATAAGCATGGAAATAATTCATTCATATAAATACGTCTTTGGGAAGGAAAGAACTTTTTTTCTGTTTTATTTTTTTTAAATATTATTTATGTTTTAATTTTTTAATTTTATTCATTTTTTTATACAGCAGGTTCTTATCGGTTATCTATTTTATGCATATAAGTGTATATATGTCGATCCCAGGCTCGCAATTCATCCCACCACCACCACCCTGCCACTTTCCCCCCTTGGTGTCCATACATTTGTTCTCTACATCTGTGTCTCTATTTCTGCCTTGCAACCCGGTTCATCTGTACCACTTTTCTAGGTTCCACATGTATGCGCTTAAATATGGTATTTGTTTTTCTCTTTCTGACTTACTTCACTCTGTATGACAGTCTCTAGATCTATCCATGTCTCTACAAATGACCCAATTTCGTTCCTTTTTATGGCTGAGTAATATTCCATTTTATATATGTACCACATCTTTTCCATTCGTCTGTCTATGGGCATTTAGGTTGCTTCCATGACCTGGCTATTGTAAATAGTGCTGCAATGAACATTGTGTGAATATCTTTTTGAATTATGGTTTTCTCTGGGTATATGCCCAGTAGTGGGATTGCTGGGTCATGTGGTAATTCTATTTTTAGTTTTTTAAGGAACCTCCATACTGTTCTCCATAGTGACTGTATCAATTTATATCCCCACAAATAGTGTAAGAGGGTTCCCTTTTCTCCACACCCTCTCCAGCATTTGTTGTTTGTAGATTTTCTGATGATGCCCATTCTAACTTGTGTGAAGTGATACCTCATTGTAGTTTTGGTTTATATTTCTCTAATAATTAGTGATGTTGAGCAGCTTTTCATGTGCTTCTTGGCCATCTGTATGTCTTCTCGGGACAAATGTCTATTTACGTCATCTGCCCATTTTTGGATTGGGTTGTTTGTTTTTTTACTGTTGAGCTGCATGTGCTGTTTATATATATTGGAGATTAATCCTTTGTCCATTGATTCGTTTGCAAATATTTTCTCCCATTCTGAGGTGGTCTTTTCGTGTTGTTTGTAGTTTCCTTTGCTTTGCAAAAGCTTTTAGGTTTCATTTGCTCCCATTTGTTTATTTTTGTTTTTTATTCCATTACTCTAGTAGGTGGATCAAAAAAGATCTTGTTGTGATTTTTGTCAAAGAGTATTCTTCCTATGTTTTCTTCTAAGAGTTTTATAGTGTTCGGTCTTACATTTCGGTCTCTAATCCATTTTGAGTTTATTTTTTGTGTATGGTGTTAGGGAGTGTTCTAATTTCATTCTTTTACATGTAGCTGTCCATTTTTCCCAGCACCACTTATTGAAGAGACTGTCTTTTCTCCATTGTATATCCTTGCCTCCTTTGTCATAGATTAGTGGACCATAGGTGTGTAGGTTTATCTCTGGGCTTTCTTTTTTTTCCTTTTACATCTTTATTGGAGTATAATTGCTTTACAATTGTGTGTTAGTTTCTGCTGTATAAAAAAGTGAATCAGCTATACGTATACATATAACACCATATCCGCTCCCTCTTGCACCTCCCTCTCACTCCCTTATCCTACCCCTTTAGGTCGTCACAAAGCACCGAGCTGATCTCCCTGTGCTATGTGGCTGCTTCCCAGTAGCTATCAATTTTACATTTGGTAGTGTATATATGTCCATACCACTCTCTCACTTTGTCCCAGCTTACCTTTCCCCCTCCCCATGTCCTCAAGTCCTTTCTCTACGTCTGTGTCCTTAATCCTTTCCTGCCCCTAGGTTCTTCAAAAACTTTTTTTCTTTTAGATTCCATATATATGTGTTAGCATACGGTATTTGTTTTTCTCTTTCTGACTTACTTCACTCTGTAGGACAGATTCTAGATCCATCCACCTCACTACAAATAACTCAATTTCGTTTCTTTTTATGGCTGAATAATGTTCCATTGTATATGTGTGCCACATCTTCTTTATCCAGTTATCTGTTGATGGACACTTAGGTTGCTTCCATGTCCTGGCTATTGTAAATAGAGCTACAATGAACATTGTGGTACATGACTCTTTTTGAATTATGGTTTTCTCAGGGTAAATGTCCAGTAGTGGGATTGCTGGGTTGTACGGTTGTTCTATTTTTAGTTTTTAAGGAACCCCCATACCGTTCTCCCTAGTGGCTATATCAATTTACATTCCCACCAACAGTGCAAGAGGGTTCCCTTTTCTCCAATAAATGCCTCTCCAACATTTATTGTTGGTAGATTTTTTGATGATGGCCATTCTGACTGGTGTGAGGTGATACCTCATTGTAGTTTTGATTTGCATTTCTCTAATAATTAGTGATGTTCAGCATCCTTTCATGTGTTTGTTGGCAACCTGTATATCTTCTTTGGAGAAATGTCTATTTAGGTCTTCTGCCCATTTTTGGATTGGGTTGTTTGGTTTTGTGATATTGAGCTACAGGAGCTGCTTTTTGGAGGTTAATCCTTTGCCATTTGCTTCATTTGAAAATATTTTCTCCCATTCTGATGGTTGTCTTTTGCTTATGTTTTCCTTTGCTGTGCAAAAGATTTTAAATTTCATTAAGTCCCATTTTTTTATTTTTGTTTTTATTTCCATTTCTCTAGGAGGTGGGTCAAAAAGGATCTTGCTGTGATTTATGTCATAGACTGTTCTGCTTATGTTTTCCTCTAAGAGTTTTATAGTGGCTGGTCTTACATTTAGGTCTCTAATCCATTTTGAGTTTATTTTTGTGTATGGTGTTAGGAAGTGTTCTAATTTCATTCTTTTACATGTAGCTGTCCAGTTTTCCCAGCACCACTTACTGAAGACACTGTCTTTTCTCCATTGTATACCCTTGCCTCCTTTGTCATAGATTAGTGGACTGTAGGTACGTGGGTTTATCTCTGTGCTTTCTATCCTGTTCTATTGATCTATATTTCTGTTTTTGTGCCAGTACCATATTATCTTAATAACTGTAGCTTTGTAATATAGTCTGAAGTCTGGAAGTCTGATTCCTCCAGCTCTTTTTTTTCCCCCTCAAGACTGCTTTGGCTATCCGGGGTCTTTTGTGTCTCCCTACAAATTTTAAGATTTGTTTTTTCTAGTTCTGTAGAAAATGCCAAAGGTATTTTGATAGGGTTTGCATTGAATCTGTAGATTGCTTTGGGTAGTATAGTCATTTTCACAATATTGATTCTTCTAATCCAAGAACATGGTATATGTCTCCATCTGTTTATATCATCTTTGATTTCTTTCATCAGTGTCTTATAGTTTTCTGAGTACAGGTCTTTTACTTCCTTAGGTAGGTTTATTCCTAGGTATTTTATTTTTGTTGCAGTGGTAATGGGATTGTTTCCTTAATTTCTCTTTCTGTTCTTTCATTGTTAGTGTATAGGAATGCAAGCAATTTCTGTGCATTAATTTTGTATCCTGCAACTTTACCAAATTCATTGATTAGCTCCAGTGGTTTTCTGGTGACATCTTTAGGATTCTCTATCTATGATATGATGTCATTTGCAAACAGTGACAATTTTACTTCTTCATTTCCTTTTTGTATTTCTTTTATTTCTTTTTCTTCTCTGATTGCCATGGCTAGGACTTCCAAAACTATGTTGAATAGTAGTGGTGAGAGTGGACATCCTCGTCTTGTTCCTGATCTTAGAGGAAACGTTTTCAGTTTTTCACTGTTGAGAATGATGTTTGCTGTGGGTTTGTCATATATGGCCTTTATTATGTTGAGGTAGTTTCCCTCTATGCCCACACTCTGCAGAGTTTTTATCATAAATGGGTGTTGAATTTTCTCAAAATTTTTTCCTGCATCTATTGAGATGATCATATGGTTTTATTCTACAATTTGTTAATATGGTGTATCACATTGATTTGTGTATATTGAAGAATCCTTGCATTCCTGGGATAAACCCCACTTGATCATGGTATATGATCCTTTTAATGTGTTGTTCGATTCTCTTTGCTAGTATTTTGTTGAGGATTTTTACATCTATATTCATCAGTGATATTGGTCTATAATTTTCTTTCCTTGTAGTATCCTTGTCTGGTTTTGGTATCAGGGTGACAGTGGTCTCATAGAATGAGTTTGGGAGTGTTCCTTCCCCTGCAATTGTTTTGAGGAATTTGAGAAGGTTGGGTGTTAGCTCTTCTCTAAATGTTTGACAGAATTCACCTGTGATGCCATCTGGTTCTGGACTTTTGTTTGTTGGAAGATTTTTAATCACAGTTTCAATTTCATTGCTTGTGATAGGTTTGTTCATATTTTCTATTTCTTCCTGGTTCAGTCTTGGAAGGTTATCCCTTTCTAAGAATTTGTCCATTTCTTCCAGGTTGTCCATTTTATTGGCATAGAGTTGCTTGTAGTAGTCTCTTAGGATGCTTTGTATTCCTGTGGTGTCTGTTGTAACTTCTCCTTTTTCACTGCTAATTTTGTTGATTTGATTCCTCTCCCTCTTTTTCTTGAGTCTGGCTAAAGGTTTATCATTTTTGTTTATCTTCTCAAAGAACCGGCTTTTAGTTTTATTGATCTTTGCTTTCGTTTTCTTTGCTTCTGTTTCATTTATTTCTGCTTTGATCTTTATGATTTCCTTCATTCTACTAACTTTGGGTTTTGTTCTTCTTTCTCGAGTTCCTCTAGGTGTAAGGTTAGATTGTTTATTTGAGATTTTTCTTGTTTCTTGAGGTAGGCTTGTATTGCTATAAACTTCCCTCTTAGAACTGCTTTTGCTGCATCCCATAGGTTTTGGATCATTGTGTTTTTCTTGTCATTTGTCTCTAGGTAGTTTTTGATTTCCTCTTTTATTTCTTCAGTGATCTCTTGGTTATTTAGTAACGTATTGTTTAGCCTCCATGTGTTTGTGTTTTTTACGGTTTTGTCCCTGTTATTGATTTCTAATCTCATAGCATTGTGGTCGGAACAGCTGCTTGATATGATTTCAGTGTTCTTAAATTTACTGAGGCTTTATTTGTGACCCAAGATGTGATCTATCCTGGAGAATGTTCCGTGTGCAGTTGAGAAGAATGTGTAATCTGCTGTTTTGGATCGAATGTCTTATAAATATCAATTAACTATATCTGGTCTATTGTGTCATTTAAAACTTGTGTTTCCTTATTAATTTTCTGTCTGGATGATCTCCACTGGTGTAAGTGAGCTGTTAAAGTCCCCTGCTATTATTGTGTTACTGTTGATTTCCTCTTTTATAGCTGTTAGCAGTTGCCTTATGTATTGAGGTGCTCCTATGTTGGGCACATATACATTTGTAATTGTTATATCTTCTTCTTGGATTGATCCCTTGACCATTATGTAGTGTATTTCCTTGTCTCTTGTAACATTCTTTATTTTAAAGTCTATTTTATCTGATATGAGTATTGCTACTCCAGCTTTCTTTTGATTTTCATTTGCATAGAATATATTTTTCCATCGCCTCACTTTCAGTCTGTATGTGTCCCTAGGTCTGAAATGGGTCTCTTGTAGACAGCATATATATGGGTCTTGTTTTTGTATCCATTCAGAGAGCCTGTGTCTTTTGGTTGGAACATTTAGTCCATTCACGTTTAAGGTAATTATTGATATGTATGTTCCTATTACTGTTTTCGTAATTGTTATGGGTTTGTCTTGGTGGGTCCTTTTCTTCTCTTGTGTTTCCCACTTAGAGAAGTTCCTTTAGCATTTGGTGTAGAGCTGGTTTCATGGTGCTGAATTCTCTTAGCTTTTGCTTGTCTGTAGGGCTTATGATTTCTCTGTCAAATCTGAATGAGATCCTTGCTGGGTGGAGTACTCTTGGTTGTAGGTTCTTCCCTTTCATCACTTTAAATTTATGCCACTCCCTTCTGGCTTGTAGATTTTCTGCTGAGAAATCAGCTGTTATCCTTATGGGAGTTCCCTTGTATGTTATTTGTCATTTTTCCCTTGTTGCTTTCAATAATTTTTCTTTGTCTTCAATTTTTGTCAATTTGGTTACTATGTGTCTTGGCATTTTTCTCCTTTGATTTATCCTGACTGGGACTCTCTGCACTTCCTGGACTTGGGTGGCTATTTCTTTTCCCATGCTAGGGAAGTTTTCGACTATAATCTCTTCAAATGTATTCTCGGGTCCTTTCTCTCTCTCTTCTCCTTCTGGGACCCCTATGATGTGAATGTTGTTGCGTTTAATGTTGTCCCAGAGGACTCTTAGGGTGTCTTCATTTATTTTCATTCTTTTTCTTTATTCTGTTCCATGGCAGTGATTTCCACCTTTCTGTCTTCCAGGTCACTTATCCGTTCTTCTGCCACAGTTATTCTGCTACTGATTCCTTCTAGTGTATTTTTCATTTCAGTTATTATATTGTTCACCTCTGTTTGTTTGTTCTTTAATTCTTCTAGGTGTTTGCTCCTTAATTCTTCTAGGTCTTTGTTAAGCATTTCTTGCATCTTCTCGATCTTTGCCTCCATTCTTTTGCCAAGGTCTTGGATCATGTTCACTATCATTATTCTGAATTCTTTTTCTGGAAGGTTCCCTATCTCCACCTCATTTCGTTTTTTTTCCTAGTGTTTTATCTTGTTCCTTAATCTGGTATAAAGTCCTCTGCCTTTTCATTTTGTCTATCTTTCTGTGAATGTGGTTTTCCTTCCACAGGCTGCAGAATTGTAGTTCTTCTTGCTTCTGCTGTCTGCTCTCCAGTGGATGAGTCTATCTTAGAGGCTTATGCAAGCTTCCTGATGGGGGGGACTGGTGGTGGGTAGAGCTGGGTGTTGCTTTGGTGGGCAAAGCTTTAATCTGCTTGTCTGCAGATTAAATAAAACTTTAATAAAAAGTTTAATCCACTTATCTGCTGATGCATGGGGCTGGGTTCCCTCCCTGTTGGTAGTTTCGCCTGAGGTGACTCAGCACTGGAGCCTACCTTGCTCTTGGTGGGGTTAATGGCAGACTCTGGGAGGGCTCACACCAAGGAGTATTTCCCAGAACTTCTGCTGCCAGTGTCGTTGTCCTCATGGTGAGCCACAGCCACAGCTACCACCTGCCTCTGCAGGAGACCCTCTAAAACTATCAGGTAGTTCTGGTCATTCTCCTACGGGGTCACTGCTCCTTCCCCTGGGTTCTGATGTGCTCACTACTTTGTGTGTGCCCTCCAAGAGTGGAGTATCTGAGTGGAGTTGAGACTCTGAGACTCTGCATGGAGTCGCACAGACTCTGGGTCCTGTGAAGCTTCGATGCTTTGTGGTTCTAGAAATCCTATAGGAGACGGTCCACAGCAGGTGAAGCTAATGCTGTCAGTAGAGGTGGTGAAGCCAAAGATCTGCAGTTCCGACTAGAGGTGCCGATGTACATACAGGACAAAATCATCTCGTGTGAATGTAGTTCAGGCATGTTTAAGATGAATGGAGCCATGTTAATGCCTACCATATTCTATCTTGAGCCTCTCCTCAGGGACCCCCTCCTCAGTTCCTGAGGCTCCTGTAAGTCATGTACAGGGGACTGGAGAGTGGGCTCTGTCCCATCTGAGCCCTGAGTTACCCTGTGTGTATCTTAGGATACTTTGTATTTCTGTGGGGTCTGTTGTAACATCAACTCTTTCATTTCAGATTTATTTGGGCCCTCTCTTCTTAAAAAAAAATACTACTGTTGTCTTTTATTCTTTACAGAAGTTTAATAAGTGTTTGATCTACCTTGACTTACTCCATGTATACTTTTGGCAGTGAGATTTTTACTTTTCTTTGTTTTCTTGTTACTATCAATAATTAGTGAGACTTCTTTTAAGCTACCTTCAACATTGATTATAAAGCTGCTTTATTAGTGATGACAGAGCCTTAATGGAAGTCATGTTCTGGTTGTAAATTAGAATGCAATGTGCCAGCAAAAAGCCCCTTAAGTTTATTTCTCATTACTTCTTGTTCTTTTTTTAATTTAATTTTTATTTTTTATCAGAGCAAATTTGATTAAAATGTTTTGTTTCTTCTAGGTGTGCAAGATGTGGTTCTTTTAAACATATACATATATCTATTCTTCTTTGGATCATTTTCCCATGTAGGTTATGATACAATGTTGAGTAATCTTCTTTTGGTATTACGTAGGTCTTTGGTGATTACACATTTCACATTTGTTTCTATATCTATGTTAACCCCAATATCGTAATGTATCCAATCCTCACACCTTTCCAATTGGTGAACCATAAGTTAGTTTAGTGAATCTGTGATTGCATTTCTCTGTGGAAATATCTTCATTGGTATCAATTTTTAGCTAAGACCTATAAGTGATATTATAGGATATGTGTCTTTTGCTTTCTGACTTAGTACAATTTGCCTGATTACCTCAAGAATCATACATGGTGCTGCAAATGGCATTGTTTTATTTTTTTCCCTGGCTAATATTCCATCTGTACGTGTACCAGTTCTTCTTTGGCCACGCACCTCTTGATGGACTTTTTGGTTGTCTCCATGTCTTGGCTATTGTAATACTGCTGCAATACACACTTGCTTGCCTGTGTCTTTCCAGTTCTATCTTCTTATGTTATAGTCCAAGGAGTGGGCTTGCTGTATCATATGGTAACTCAGTGTGTACGTTTTAAAGGCACCACCATTCAGTTCTCATTAGTGGCTCTTTCCAGGTTACGTCCAACTTAAAGTTGAGGGTATGCATTTCTCCAAAACACCTTCAGTATTTACTGTTTGTAGTTTCCTTGCTGAGGGTTATTCTGACAGGTGTGAGCTGATACCCCTTTGTGGTTGAATTTGCATGTGTCCCATAATCTGTTGAAATTGAGCTTTAAAGCATGTCCTTTTTATTTATCAAACAGTGATTACAGCTTAGTTCTTCAAGGTGTTTTCTTAAAGTATGTGTCACATTTTGAAAATTTTTGGCCATTACCTCCCTCGAGACATTTTGAGGGCAGTTTTCATTTACAGCCCTGCATTACTTGTTCATATGAAGTGACCATTAGCACAGGCTTTAAAGCTGCTTTTGCAAGTAACGGCCAGAGGGCGGCAGCCTTTCTACGTTCCCCAATCTGGTAACTAGGGAAACAGACCTTCCGGCCTGTGGTGTTCCTCGGTTATAAATTAGAGTGCAATGTGCCCGGATAAACCCACAAATGCTGATGTCTCCTTACTTTTGTTTGTTTTTTTTAAATTTAATTTATATTTAGTATTGGAGTAATATTCCATTGTGTACATGGACCACTTCTTCTTGGTGCATTCCTCGGTTGATGGACATTTTCATTGCTTCCAAGTGTTGGCTATGGTAAATATTGCTGGAGTGAAGGATTGCCAGCCTGTGACTTTTTGATTCTCATTTTCTCAGGTGATAGGTCCAGCAGTGGTTTTGATTGATTGACTGGTAGCTCAATGTTTCCCTTTTCAAAGCACCTACATTGTGCTTTCATTAGTGACTCTTAACATGCCCCCCCCTTACAACCGAGGGTACGCATTTCTCCACAATCCCTTCAGCATTTATTTTTTGCAGCATTTTTGCTAATGGCCATTCTGACTGCTGTGAGCTGATAGGTATTTGTAATATGGGTATGCATGTCGTTAAATATTCTAAAATTCATCATTTTTCCACGCCTTTTTCTTTTCTGTTAAAAGAAAAAAAAAGTGTGAGTACAATATCCGTCTTGAAAGTGTCTTCCTGGAACGTTGCCCTCTTTTGAATTTTTTGGTCAATTTTCAACCCCAGGATTGTTTTGAAATGTAGGTGTCATTTACAGGCCTGCAATGAGTGTGAATATTTAGGGACCATTAGCACTAGGTTTAAGCTGCTGTTGTTCGAAATGGCCACAAGGCAGCAGCATTTCTCCATTACCAAATCTGGTTACTAGGGCAGCAGAGCCGTTCTGGAAGTCGTTTTCCTAGGTTGTAAATTTGAATGGAATGGGCTGGAAAACGCCCCATAAGTTTATGTCTGATTAATTCTTTTTCGTTGTTTTAATTTTTTAAATCAGGGTAATGGTTAGAATGTTGTTTGTCCACGGTGTACACACTCTGGTTCATTTACACATTATTTATATCTATTTATGTAGAGATCCTCTTCCCATGTAAATTATTACAGAGTGTTCTGTAGACCTCCCTTGTTATATGGTCGGTCTTTTTGTAATATGTATATAATATGTATTTGGATCATATCCATATCATATAGTAACACTAATCTTCATTTATCCATTCCCCCCACCTTTCCCTTTAGATGAGCAAAGTTGGTTTTCTAAGTTTGTGAGTGTATTTCTCTGTGAATTGTGTTCATTTGTGTCAGTTATTAGATAACGCCTATAAGTGATATCATAGGATATAAGTCTTTTGCTTTCCGACTTACCTCATGATTTGTGATTATCTCCAGGCTCATTTGTGGTGCCTCAAAGAGCAGGGTTTCATTGTCTTCCATGGCTAATATTCCATTGTGTACCTGGGCCACTTATTCTATATCCATTCACTTGTTGATGGACATTTTTATCGCTTCACTGCCTTGGCTATTGTGAATAATGCTGCACTGCAGCTTTTGCAACTTGTGTCTTCTCGATACTTGTCTTCTCAGGTGAAAGGTCCAATGGTGCACCTGCTGGATTGAATGGTACCTAAATTTTTACTTTTAAACGCAGCTCTTTTCTGTTCTCATTACTGGCTGTTAACCACTTTGCATCTCACCAGCAGCTAGAGGATACACAATTCTCTACAACCGCATCAGCATTTATGGTTTGTAGACTTTTTGCTGATGGTCAGTCGACTGGTGTGATTGGAAACCTTTTTGTTGATTAGATTGCATGAGTCTAATAATTCCTGAGGTTGAACCTTAATCCATTCTCCTTTTTTTTAAAGACAGTGAGTAATATTTACCTCTTCATAGTATTTTATTGAAAAATTTGCCTGTATTAAATTTTTCTGTCCGTTCCCTACCTCAGCACAATTTTTGATGGCAGGTGTCCTTTACAGCCCTGAGTCCTTGTGAATTTTAAGTGACCATTAGCTGTGGGTTTAAAGCCGCTCTTGTGGGAAACGGCCACAAGGCGGCAGCATTTCTCCTTTACCAAATCTGGTTACTATGGCAACAGAGCCTTACCGGAAGTGGTGGTCTAGGTTGCAAATTAGAATGGAATGTGCGAGGAAAAAGCCCTTTAAGTTTATGTCTCATTACTACTTGTTCGTATTTTTAAGTTAATTTTTATTTTTTCTCACAGCAAACTTGATTACAATGTTTTTTTTGTTCTAGGTGTGCAAGATGTGGTTCTTTCACACATATGCATATATCTATTCTTCTTCGGATCCTTTTCCCATGTAGGTTATGACACAATGTAGAGTAGTCTTCTCTTGGTATTCTGTAGGTCTTTAGTGATTATACATTTCACATGTGTTTGTATGTCTCTGTTAACCTCAATATGGTAATGTATCCAATCCTCACACCTTTCCATCTGGTGAACCATAAGTTTCTTTAATGAATCTGTGATTGCCTTTCTCTGTGGAAATATCTTCGTTTGTATCAATTTTTAGGTAACACCTATATCTGATATGATAGGATATGTGTCTTTCACTTTCTCACTTACTACAAGTTGTGTGATTACCTCTAGACTCATCTATGGTGCTGCAAATGGCATTGTTTCATTTTTTTCACTAGCTCATATTCCATCTGTACATGTAGCCGCTCTTCTTTGTCCACCCATTTGTCAGTGGACTTTTTGGTTACTTCCATATATTGGCTATTGTAATAGTATGCATTGCAGATTTGCCTGCCTGTGTTCTTCCAATTCTGTCTTCGTCGGTTATAGGTCCAGGAATAGGTCTGCTAGGTCATATGGTAGCTCAGTGTTTACCTTTTAAAGGTACCTCCATTCTGTTTTCATTAGTGTCTCTTTCCAGGTTACATCCCACTTAAAGTTTAGGGTATGCATTTCTCCACAGCACCTTCAGCATTTATTCTTTGTAGTTTTTGCTGATGGTTATTCTGACGGGTGTGAGCTGACACCTCTTTACGGTTGAATTTGCATGTGTCTCATATTCCGTTGCAATTGAGCTTTAAGGCAAGTCATTTTTATTTTTCAAGCTGTAATTACAGCTTAGTTCTTCAAAGTGGTTTCTTAAAGTATGTGTCAAATTTTGAAATGTTTTGGCCATTACCTCCCTCAAGACATTTTGAGGGCAGGTTTCATTTTCAGCCCTACAGTACTTGTTCATATGAAGTGACCATTAGCACAGGCTTTAAACTGCTTTTGCAGGTAACGGCCATAGGGCTGCTACCTTTCTACATTCCCCACGCTGATACTAGGGAAACAGACTTTACGGCCAGTGGTGTTCCTCGGTTGTAAATTAGAGTAGAATGTGCCCAGATAAACCCACACAAGCTGATGTCTCCTTACTTTTGTTGGATTTTTAAATTTAATTTATATTTATTATTGGAGTTAATATTCTATTTTGTACATAGACCACTTCTTGGTGCATTCCTCTGTTGATGGACATTTTCGTTGCTTCCAAGTGTTGCCTATGGTAAATATTGCTGGAGTGCAGGATTGCCAGCCTGTGACTTTTTGATTCTCATTTTCTCTGGTGATAGGCCCAGCAGTGGGTGTGATTGATGGACTGGTCACTCAGTGTTTACTTTTTCAAAGCACCTCCAATGTGTTTTTATTAGTGGCTTTTACAACGTCCCCCTTAGAACCGAGGGTACGCATTTCTCCACAATCGCTTCAGCATTTATTGTTTGCACCATTTTTACTGATGGCCATTCTGACTGCTGTGATCTGATCGGTATTTGTAATTTGGGTTTGCATATCTTTCAAAATTCCTAAAATTCATCATTTTTCCACATCTTTTTCTTTTATCAAAAGAAAAATCTGTGAGCACATTATACCTCTTGAAATTATCTTCTTCGAAGGTTGCCCTCTTTTGAATTTTTTCTTCGATTTTTGAACCCAGAATTTTTTTGGAGGGCAGGTGTCATTTACAGAACTGCAAGTTTGGTGAATATTTAGTGACCGTTTGCAGTGGGTTTAAAGCTGCTGTTGTGGGCAACGGCCAAAAGGAGGCAGCATTTCGCCATTCCCCAATCTAGGTACTAGAGCAGCAGAGCCTTTCTGGAAGACATTGTCTTAGGTTGTAAATTAGAATGGAGTTTGCCAGGAGAAATCCCCATAAGTTTATGTCTCATTAGTTCTTATTCGTTTTTTTTTCCAAACACACACACTGTATTTTATTTTTATAAGAGATAAACAGACTGACATCAAGCATTGTACATGGATGATCACAACAAAAGCAACAATGATTGCAATTACCAAACATGAAACACACTCATACTATGTCATAATATTGACATTCAGTCCAGTAATCCTTCACTGTAGCAGCTGCTTTACTTTGCAGTGAAAATTGATTTGTATATTCTTTGCCTCTGAGTCCTTGTGGGATTTTTTTTAATTCAAACAGAAAGTAACAAAAATTATACTTATCGTCATCAGTTCACTCAGTCCCATGTAATTAATTTTTTTTTTCATCGTCATCTTTTGTTAGCACTTTTATGAGTTCATTAGTTTTATCACTAGAGTTCTGAAAATGCTTATTCATTCAGTTCAGCAGTACAGTAGAGTTACCAGAAACCTGTACTTGTCAGAGTCTTTTCCATGAATTTCATGAAGATGAAACCCTTTTATAGGAACATATTTGCAAAAGCATCAGAGTACACCCAGAACTGTCTGTAAATGACAAAAGGCTTAAAAATGACCACGGTTAAAGATTTTATGAAAGTTTATAATAATGCAGTTGACAAGAAAATTAGTTATTTCTTAGATATACATTTTAAAGTAATAACTAGGATTATGAATTATAACATTATACCAGAACATATAAGATTTTTAGAAATTTCATGTAATGTCTGAAACATTTATATTAACATATTTCCATACAAATAACCGAATGAAAGTTTAGTATTAGTTGTTTTGTTTGTTTTTTTTTACTGCAGGTTCTTATCAGTCATCAATTTTATACATATCAGTGTATACATGTCAATCCAAATCTCCCAATTCAGCACAACACCATCCCCACCCCACCGCATTTTCCCCCCCTTGGTGTCCAAATGTCTGCACTCTACATCTGTGTCTCAACTTCTGCCCTGCAAACTGGCTCATCTGTACCAATTTTCTAGGTTCCACATACCTGCGTTAATATACGATATTTGTTTTTCTCTTTCTGACTTACTTCACTCTGTATGACAGTCTCTAGATCCATCCACGTCTCAACAAATGACTCAATTTGGCTCCTTTTTGTGGCTGAGTAATATTCCATTCTATATATGTACCACAACTTCTTTATCCATTCGTCTGTTGATGGGCATTTAGGTTGATTCCATGACCTGGCTATTGTAAATAGTGCTGTAATAAACATTCGGGTGCATGTGTATTTTTGAATTATGGTTTTCTTTGGGTGTATACCCAGTAGTGGGATTGCTGGGTCATATGGTAGCTCAATGTTTACATTTTTGGGGCACCTCCATTCTGTTCTCTTTAGTGGCTCTTTCCAAGTTACATCCCACTTAAAGTTGAGGGTACGCATTCCTCCACAACACCTTCAGCATTTATTGTTTGTAGATTTCTTGCTGATGGTTATTTTGACAAGTGTGAGCTGATACCTCTTTGTGGTTGAATTCGCATGTGCCACATAATCCGTTGAAATTGAGCTTTAGGGCATGTCCTTTTTACTTTTCAAGCTGTGATTACCCCTTAGTTCTTCAAAGTGTTCTCTTACAGTATGTGTCACATTTTGAAATGTTTTGGCCATTACCTCCCTCAAGACATTTTGAGGGCAGGTTTCATTTACAGTTCTGCAGTACTTGTTCCTATGAAAAGACCATTAGCACAGCCTTTAAAGCTGCTTTTGCAGGTAACTGCCAGAGGGTGGCAGCCTTTCTATGTTCCCAACCCTGGTACCTAGGGAAAAGCCCTTGCAGCCTGTGGTGTTTCTCGATTTTAAATTAGAGTGGAGTGTGCCCGGAGAAACCCACAGAAGCTGATGTCTCCTTACTTTTGTTGGATTTTTAAATTTACTTTTTATTTTTTATTGGAGTAATTTTCCACTGTGTACGTGGACCACTTCTACTTTGTGCATTCCTCGGTTGATGGACATTTTCATTGCTTCCAAGTGTTGGCTATGGTACATATTGTTGGAGTGCAGGATTGCCAGCCTGTGACTTTTTAATTCTCATTTTCTCACGTGATAGGCCCAGCAGTGGGTGTGATTGATTGACTGGTAGCACCGTGTTACCCTTTTCAAAGCACCTTCTTTGTGTTTTCATTAGTGGCTCTTACCACGTCCCCCTTAGAATCGAGGGTACGCATTTCTCCACAATCGCTTCAGCATTTATTGTTTGCAGCATTTATGCTAATGGCCCTTCTGGCTGCTGTGAGCTGATAGGTTTTTGTAATTTGGGTTTCCATGTCTTTGAAAATTCGTAAAACTCATCATTTTTCTCTGCCGTTTTCTTTTCTGTTAAAAAAGGAAACAATTGGGAGTACAATATAACTCTTGCAATTGTCCTCTTGGAAGGTTGCCCTCTTTTGAATTTTTTGGTCGATTTTCCACCCCAGAATTTTTTTAGAGAGCAGGTGTCATTTACTGAACTGCAAGTTTGGTGACTATTTAGTGACCTTTGGCAATGGATTTAAAGCTGCTGTTGTGGGAAGTGGCCTCAAGGAGGCAGCATTTCTCCATTCCCAAATCTGGGTACTAGGGCAGCAGAGTCTTTCTGGAAGTCGTGTTCCTAGGTTGTAAATTACATTGGAATGTGCATGGAGAAACCCCCATAAGATTATGTCTCATTATTTCTTCTTGGTTTAAAAAATTTTTTAATTGGGGTAAAGCTTAGAATATTGTTTGTCCTAGGTGTACACGATCTGGTTCATTTGTACATTATATATGTCTATTCAAGTACAGATCCTCTTCCCATGTAAAATGTTACTGAGGGTTCCGCAGACCTCCCTTGCTATATGGTCGGTCTTTTTGAGATATGTATATAATATATGTTTGTATACATATAGTAACACTAATCTTAATTTACCCATTCCCCCAACCTTTCCTTTTAGATGAGCATAGTTTGTTTTCTAAGTCTGTGAGTGTCTTTCTCTTTGGAAATATGTTCATTTGTGTCAGTTATTAGATAACGCCTATAAGTGATATCATAGAATATAGGTCTTTTGCTTTCCGACTTACCTCATGTTTCGTGATTATTTCCAGACTCATTTGTGGTGCCTCAGAGAGCAATGCTTCATTGTCTTCCATGGCTAATATTCCATTGTGTACATGGACCACTTCTTCTTTATCCATTCACCTGTTGTTGGACATTTTGATTGCTTCACTGTCTTGGCTATTGTGAATAAGGCTGCACTGCAGCTTTTGCGGCCTGTGTCTTCTCGATTCTTGTCTTCTCAGGTGAGACGTCCAATGATGCGCCTGCTGGATTGAATGGTGCCTCCATTTTTACTTTTAAACACAGCTCCTTTCTTTTCTCATTATTGGCTGTTACCCCTTTACGTCTCACCAGCAGGTAGAGGGTACACAGTTCTCTGAAACCCCTTCAGCATTTATTGTTTGTAGACTTTTTGCTGATGGTCAGTCGACTGGTGTCAGTTGAAACTTTTTCTGGATTAGATTGCATGCGTCTAACACTCCCTGAGGTTGAGCTTTTATCCATTTTCCTTTTTTTTTTAAAAGAGTGTGAGTAAAACTTAACTCTTCATAATCTCTTCTTGAAACATTTGCCTGTTTTGAATTGTTTTGTCCATTCCCTACTTCAGCACCAATTTTTAGGGCAAGTGTCCTTTACAGCCCTGAGTCCTTGTGAATGTTAAGTGACCATTAGCTGTGAGTTTAAAGCTGCTCTTGCAGGAAACGGCCACAAGTTGGCAGCCTTTCTCCTTTACCAAATTTCTTTACTAGGGAAACAGAGCCTTAATGGAAGTGGTGTTCTAGGTTGTATATTAGAATGGAATATGCCAGGAAAAAGCCCTTTAGTTTATGTCTCATTACTTCTTGTTCATATTTGTAATTTACTTTTTATTTTTTATCCCAGCAAATTTGATTACAATGGTTTGTTTGTTCTAGGTGTGCAAGATGTGGTTCTTTCACACATATACGTGTATCTATTCTTCCTCGCATCCTTTTCCCATGTAGGTTATGGCACAATGTTGAGTAGTCTCTCTCCTGGTCTTCCGTACGTCTTTGGTGGTTATATATTTCACATGGTTTGTATATCTTTGTTAACCCCAATATGGCAATGTAACCAATCCTCATCCCTTTCTATTTGGTGAACCATAAGTTTTTTTAATGAATCTGTGATTGCCTTTCTCTGTGGAAATATCTTCATTGGTATCAATTTTTAAGTAACTCCTAAAAGTGATATGATAGGATATGTGTCTTTTGCTTTCTCAATGACTACAGGTGGCGTGATTACGTCTAGACTCATCTATGGTGCTGCAAATGGCATTGTTTCATTTTTTTCACTAGCGAATATTCCATCTGTACATGGAGGAGTTCTTCTGTGTCCACCCATCTGTTGGTGGACTTTTTGGTTCCTTCCATATCTTGGCTATTGTAATACTGTGCCATGCAGATTTGCCTGCCTGTGTCTTTCCAATTCTCTCTTCTTAGATTATAGGTCGAGGAGTGGGCCTGCTGGATCATATGGTAGCTCAATGTTGACCTTTTTAATGCACCTCCATTCTGTTCTATTTCGTGGCCCTTTCCAAGTTACGTCCCCCTTGAAGTTGAGGGTATGCATTTCTCTACAACACCTTCAGCATTTATTGTTTGTAGTTTTCTTGCTGATGGTTATTCTGACAATTGTGATCTGATACCTCTTTGTGGTTGAATTCGCACGTGCCTCATAATCCTTTGAAATTGAGCTTGAAGGCAAGTCCTATTTATTTTTCAAGCTGTGATTAACCCTTAGTTCTTCAAAGTGCTCTCTTAAAGTATGTGTCACATTTTTAAATGTTTTGGCCATTACCTCCCTCAAGACATTTTGGGGGCAGGTTTCATTTATAGTCCTGCATTATTTCTTCCTATGAAATGACCATTAGCACAGGCTTTAAAGCTGGTTTTGCAGGTAACTGCCATAGGGTGGCAGCCTTTCTATGTTCCCCACCCTTGTAACTAGGGGAAAGCCCTTGCGGACTGTGGTGTTTCTCGGTTTTAAATTAGAGTGGAGTGTGCCTGGACAAACCCACACAAGCTGATGTCTCTTTACTTTTGTTGGATTTTTAAATGTAATTTTTATTTTTTATTGGAGTAATTTTCCCCTTTGTACGTGGACCACTTCTACTTTGTGCATTCCTCGGTTATTGGACATTTTCATTGCTTCCAATTGTTCGGTATGATAAATATTGTTAGAGTGCATGATTGCCAGCCTGTGACTTTTTGATTCTCATTTTTCAACGTGATAGGCCCAGCAGTGGGTGTGATTGATTGACTGGTAACACCGTGTTACCCTTTTCAAAGCACCTTCTTTGTGTTTTCATTAGTGGCTCTTACCACGTCCCCCTTAGAATTGAGGGTACGCATTTCTCCACAATCGCTTCAGCATTTATTGTTTGCAGCATTTATGCTAATGGCCCTTCTGGCTGCTGTGAGCTGATAGGTTTTTGTTATTTGGGTTTGCATGTCTCTGAAAATTCGTAAAACTCATCATTTTTCTCTGCCGTTTTCTTTTCTGTTAAAAAAGGAAACATTTGGGAGTACAGTATAACTCTTGCTATTGTCTTCTTGGAAGGTTGCCCTCTTTTGAATTTTTTGATCGATTTTACACCCCAGAATTTTTTTAGAGAGCAGGTGTCATTTACCGAACTGCAAGTTTGGTGACTATTTAGTGACCTTTGGCAATGGATTTAAAGCTGCTGTTGTGGGAAGTGGCCTCAAGGAGGCAGCATTTCTCCATTCCCAAATCTGGGTACTAGGGCAGCAGAGTCTTTCTGGAAGTCGTGTTCCTAGGTTGTAAATTACATTGGAATGTGCATGGAGAAACCCCCATAATATTATGTCTCATTATTTCTTCTTGGTTTTAAGATTTTTTTAATTGGGGTAAAGCTTAGAATATTGTTTCTCCTAGGTGTACACGATCTGGTTCATTTGTAAATTATATATGTCTATTCAAGTACAGATCCTCTTCGCATGTAAAATGTTACTGAGGGTTCCGCAGACCTCCCTTGCTATATGGTCGGTCTTTTTGAGATATGTATATAATATGTGTTTCTATACATATACTAACACTAATCTTAATTTATCCATTCCCCCCACCTTTCCTTTTAGATGAGCATAGTTTGTTTTCTAAGTCTGTGAGTGTCTTTCTCTTTGGAAATATGTTCATTTGTGTCAGTTATTAGATAACGCCTATAAGTGATATCATAGAATATAGGTCTTTTGCTTTCCGACTTACCTCATGTTTCGTGATTATTTCCAGACTCATTTGTGGTGCCTCAGAGAGCAATGCTTCATTGTCTTCCATGGCTAATATTCCATTGTGTACATGGACCACTTCTTCTTTATCCATTCACCTGTTGTTGGACATTTTGATTGCTTCACTGTCTTGGCTATTGTGAATAAGGCTGCACTGCAGCTTTTGCGGCCTGTGTCTTCTCGATTCTTGTCTTCTCAGGTGAGACGTCCAATGATGCGCCTGCTGGATTGAATGGTGCCTCCATTTTTACTTTTAAACACAGCTCCTTTCTTTTCTCATTATTGGCTGTTACCCCTTTACGTCTCACCAGCAGGTAGAGGGTACACAGTTCTCTGAAACCCCTTCAGCATTTATTGTTTGTAGACTTTTTGCTGATGGTCAGTCGACTGGTGTCAGTTGAAACTTTTTCTGGATTAGATTGCATGCGTCTAACACTCCCTGAGGTTGAGCTTTTATCCATTTTCCTTTTTTTTTTAAAAGAGTGTGAGTAAAACTTAACTCTTCATAATCTCTTCTTGAAACATTTGCCTGTTTTGAATTGTTTTGTCCATTCCCTACTTCAGCACCAATTTTTAGGGCAAGTGTCCTTTACAGCCCTGAGTCCTTGTGAATGTTAAGTGACCATTAGCTGTGAGTTTAAAGCTGCTCTTGCAGGAAACGGCCACAAGTTGGCAGCCTTTCTCCTTTACCAAATTTCTTTACTAGGGAAACAGAGCCTTAATGGAAGTGGTGTTCTAGGTTGTATATTAGAATGGAATATGCCAGGAAAAAGCCCTTTAGTTTATGTCTCATTACTTCTTGTTCATATTTGTAATTTACTTTTTATTTTTTATCCCAGCAAATTTGATTACAATGGTTTGTTTGTTCTAGGTGTGCAAGATGTGGTTCTTTCACACATATACGTGTATCTATTCTTCCTCGCATCCTTTTCCCATGTAGGTTATGGCACAATGTTGAGTAGTCTCTCTCCTGGTCTTCCGTACGTCTTTGGTGGTTATATATTTCACATGGTTTGTATATCTTTGTTAACCCCAATATGGCAATGTAACCAATCCTCATCCCTTTCTATTTGGTGAACCATAAGTTTTTTTAATGAATCTGTGATTGCCTTTCTCTGTGGAAATATCTTCATTGGTATCAATTTTTAAGTAACTCCTAAAAGTGATATGATAGGATATGTGTCTTTTGCTTTCTCAATGACTACAGGTGGCGTGATTACGTCTAGACTCATCTATGGTGCTGCAAATGGCATTGTTTCATTTTTTTCACTAGCGAATATTCCATCTGTACATGGAGGAGTTCTTCTGTGTCCACCCATCTGTTGGTGGACTTTTTGGTTCCTTCCATATCTTGGCTATTGTAATACTGTGCCATGCAGATTTGCCTGCCTGTGTCTTTCCAATTCTCTCTTCTTAGATTATAGGTCGAGGAGTGGGCCTGCTGGATCATATGGTAGCTCAATGTTGACCTTTTTAATGCACCTCCATTCTGTTCTATTTCGTGGCCCTTTCCAAGTTACGTCCCCCTTGAAGTTGAGGGTATGCATTTCTCTACAACACCTTCAGCATTTATTGTTTGTAGTTTTCTTGCTGATGGTTATTCTGACAATTGTGATCTGATACCTCTTTGTGGTTGAATTCGCATGTGCCTCATAATCCTTTGAAATTGAGCTTGAAGGCAAGTCCTATTTATTTTTCAAGCTGTGATTAACGCTTAGTTCTTCAAAGTGCTCTCTTAAAGTATGTGTCACATTTTTAAATGTTTTGGCCATTACCTCCCTCAAGACATTTTGGGGGCAGGTTTCATTTATAGTCCTGCATTATTTCTTCCTATGAAATGACCATTAGCACAGGCTTTAAAGCTGGTTTTGCAGGTAACTGCCATAGGGTGGCAGCCTTTCTATGTTCCCCACCCTTGTAACTAGGGGAAAGCCCTTGCGGACTGTGGTGTTTCTCGGTTTTAAATTAGAGTGGAGTGTGCCTGGACAAACCCACACAAGCTGATGTCTCTTTACTTTTGTTGGATTTTTAAATGTAATTTTTATTTTTTATTGGAGTAATTTTCCCCTTTGTACGTGGACCACTTCTACTTTGTGCATTCCTCGGTTATTGGACATTTTCATTGCTTCCAATTGTTCGGTATGATAAATATTGTTAGAGTGCATGATTGCCAGCCTGTGACTTTTTGATTCTCATTTTTCAACGTGATAGGCCCAGCAGTGGGTGTGATTGATTGACTGGTAACACCGTGTTACCCTTTTCAAAGCACCTTCTTTGTGTTTTCATTAGTGGCTCTTACCACGTCCCCCTTAGAATTGAGGGTACGCATTTCTCCACAATCGCTTCAGCATTTATTGTTTGCAGCATTTATGCTAATGGCCCTTCTGGCTGCTGTGAGCTGATAGGTTTTTGTTATTTGGGTTTGCATGTCTCTGAAAATTCGTAAAACTCATCATTTTTCTCTGCCGTTTTCTTTTCTGTTAAAAAAGGAAACATTTGGGAGTACAGTATAACTCTTGCTATTGTCTTCTTGGAAGGTTGCCCTCTTTTGAATTTTTTGATCGATTTTACACCCCAGAATTTTTTTAGAGAGCAGGTGTCATTTACCGAACTGCAAGTTTGGTTACTATTTAGTGACCTTTGGCAATGGATTTAAAGCTGCTGTTGTGGGAAGTGGCCTCAAGGAGGCAGCATTTCTCCATTCCCAAATCTGGGTACTAGGGCAGCAGAGTCTTTCTGGAAGTCGTGTTCCTAGGTTGTAAATTACATTGGAATGTGCATGGAGAAACCCCCATAATATTATGTCTCATTATTTCTTCTTGGTTTTAAGATTTTTTTAATTGGGGTAAAGCTTAGAATATTGTTTCTCCTAGGTGTACACGATCTGGTTCATTTGTAAATTATATATGTCTATTCAAGTACAGATCCTCTTCGCATGTAAAATGTTACTGAGGGTTCCGCAGACCTCCCTTGCTATATGGTCGGTCTTTTTGAGATATGTATATAATATGTGTTTCTATACATATACTAACACTAATCTTAATTTATCCATTCCCCCCACCTTTCCTTTTAGATGAGCATAGTTTGTTTTCTAAGTCTGTGAGTGTCTTTCTCTGAGGAAATATGTTCATTTGTGTCAGTTATTAGATAACGCCTATAAGTGATATCATAGGATATAGGTCTTTTGCTTTCCGACTTACCTCATGTTTCGTGATTATCTCCAGACTCATTTGTGGTGCCTCAAAGAGCAATGGTTCATTGTCTTCCATGGCTAATATTCCATTGTGTACATGGATCACTTCTTCTTTATCCATTCACCTGTTGTTGGACATTTTGATTGCTTCACTTTCTTGGCTATTGTGAATAAGGCTGCAATGCAGCTTTTGCGGCCTGTGTCTTCTCGATTCTTGTCTTCTCAGGTGAGAGGTCCAATGGTGTGCCTGCTGGATTGAATGGTACCTCCATTTGTACTTTTAAACACAGCTCCTTTCTGTTCTCATTATTGGCTGTTACCCCTTTACCTCTCACCAGCAGGCAGAGGGTACACAGTTCTCTAAAACCCCTTCAGCCTTTATTGTTTGTAGACTTTTTGCTGATGGTCAGTAGACTGGTGTAAGTTGAAACTTTTTGTAGATTAGATTGCATGGGTCTAACACTCCCTGAGGTTGAGCTTTTATCCATTTTCCTTTTTTTTTTAAAAGAGCGTGAGTAAAACTTAACTCTTCATACTCTCTTCTTGAAACATTTGCCTGTTTTGAATTTTTTTGTCCATTCCCTACTTCAGCACAACTTTTTAGGGCAGGTGTCCTTTACAGCCCTGAGTCCTTGTGAATGTTAAGTGACCATTAGATGTGAGTTTAAAGCTGCTCCTGCAGGGAAAGGTCAGAAGGTGGCAGCATTTCTCCTTTACCAAATTTAGTTACTGGGGAAACAGAGCCTTAATGGAAGTGGTGTTCTACGTTGTAAATTAGAATGGAATGTGGCAGGAAAAAGCCCTTTAAGTTTATGTCTCATTACTTCTTGTTCATATTTGTAATTTACTTTTTATTTTTTATCCCAGCAAATTCGATTACAATGGTTTGTTTGTTCTACGTGTGCAAGATGTGGTTCTTTCACACATATACGTGTATCTATTCTTCCTCGCATCCTTTTTCCATGTAGGTTATGACACAATGTTGAGTAGTCTTCTCCTGGTCTTCCGTACGTCTTTGGTGATTATATATTTCACATGGTTTGTATATCTCTGTTGACCCCAATATGGTAATGTATCCAATCCTCATCCCTTTCTATTTGGTGAACCATAAGTGTTTTAATGAATCTGTGGTTGCCTTTCTCTGTGGAAATATCTTCATTGGTATCAATTTTTAAGTAACTCCTAAAAGTGATATGATAGGATATGTGTCTTTTGCTTTCTCACTTACTACACGTGGCGTGATTATGTCTAGACTCATCTATGGTGCTGCAAATGGCATTGTTTCACTTTTTTCACTAGCGAATATTCCATCTGTACATGGAGGAGTTCTTCTGTGTCCACCCATCTGTTGGTGGACTTTTTGGTTACTTCCATATCTTGGCTATTGTAATACTGTGCAATGCAGATCTGCCTGCCTGTGTCTTTGCAATTCTCTCTTCTTAGATTTTAGGTCGAGGAGTGGGCCTGCTGGATCATATGGTAGCTCAATGTTGAGCTTTTTAAGGCACATCCATTCTGTTCTATTTCGTGGCCCTTTCCATGTTACGTCCCACTTGAAGTTGAGGGTATGCATTTCTCCACAACACCTTCAGCATTTATTGTTTGTAGTTTTCTTGCTGATGGTTATTCTGACAAGTGTGATCTGAAACCTCTTTGTGGTTGAATTAGCACGTGCCTCATAATCCGTTGAAATTGAGCTTGAAGGCATGTCCTTTTTATTTTTCAAGCTGTGATTACCCCTTAGTTCTTCAAAGTGTTCTCTTAAAGTATGTGTCACATTTTGAAATGTTTTGGCCATGACCTCCCTCAAGACATTTCGAAGGCAGGTTTCATTTACAGTTCTGCAGTACTTGTTCCTATGAAATGACCATTAGCACAGGCTTTAAAGCTGCTTTTGCAGGTAACTGCCAGAGGGCGGCAGCCTTTCTATGTTCCCCACCCTGGTAACTAGGGAAAAGCCCTTGCGGTCTGTGGTGTTTCTCGGTTTTAAATTAGAGTGGAGTGTGCCTGGACAAACCCACACAAGCTGATGTCTCTTTACATTTGTTGGATTTTTAAATTTAATTTTTATTTTTTATTGGAGTAATTTTCCACTGTGTACGTGGACCACTTCGACTTTGTGCATTCCTCGGTTGATGGACATTTTCATTGCTTCCAATTGTTGGCTATGGTAAATAATGTTGGAGTGCATGATTGCCAGCCTGTGACTTTTTGATTCTCATTTTCTCAGGTGATAGGCCCAGCACTGGGTGTGACTGACTGACTGGTAGCACCGTTTTTCCCTTTTCAAAGCACCTTCTGTTTGTTTTCATTAGTGGCACTTACCACGTCCCCTTTAGAATCGAGGGTACACATTTCTCCACAATCGCTTCAGCATTTATTGTTTGCAGCATTTATGCTAATGGCCCTTCTGGCTGCTGTGAGCTGATAGGTTTTTATAATTTGGGTTTGCATGTCTCTGAAAATTCGTAAAACTCATCATATTTCTCCGCCGTTTTCTTTTCTGTTAAAAAAAGGAAACAATTGGGAATACAATATATCTCTTGAAATTGTCTTCTTGGAAGGTTGCCCTCTGTTTAATTTTTTGGTCAATTTTCCACCCCAGAATTTTTTTAGAGAGCAGGTGTCATTTCCCGAACTGCAAGTTTGGTGAATATTTAGTGACCTTTAGCAATGGGTTTAAAGGTGATGTTGTGGGAAGTGGCCTCAAGCAGGCAGCATTTCTCCATTCCCAAATCTGGGTATTAGGGCAGCAGAGCCTTTCTGGAAGTCGTGTTCCTAGGTTGTAAATTACATTGGAATGTGCATGGAGAAACCCCCATTAGTCTATGTCTCATTATTTCTTCTTGGTTTTAAAATTTTTTTTTTAATTGGGGTAAAGCTTAGAATATTGTTTGTCCTAGGTTTACACAATCTGGTTCATTTGTACATTATATATGTCTATTCAAGTACAGATCCTCTTCCCATGTAAAATGTTACAGAGGGTTCCGCACACCTCCCTTGCTATATGGTCGGTCTTTTTGAGATATGTATAAAATATGTGTTTGTATACATATAGTACACTAATCTTAATTTATCCATTCCCCCCACCTTTCCTTTTACATGAGCATAGTTTGTATTCTAAGTCTGTGAGTGTCTTTCTCTGTGGAAATATGTTCATTTGTGTCAGTTATTAGATAACGCCTATAAGTGATATCATAGAATATAGGTCTTTTGCTTTCCGACTTACCTCATGTTTCGTGATTATTTCCAGACTCATTTGTGGTGCCTCAGAGAGCAATGCTTCATTGTCTTCCATGGCTAATATTCCATTGTGTACATGGACCACTTCTTTATCCATTCACCTGTTGTTGGACATTTTGATTGCTTCACTGTCTTGGCTATTGTGAATAAGGCTGCACTGCAGCTTTTGCGGCCTGTGTCTTCTCGATTCTTGTCTTCTCAGGTGAGACGTCCAATGTTGTGCCTGCTGGATTGAATGGTGCCTCCATTTTTACTTTTAAACACAGCTCCTTTCTTTTCTCATTATTGGCTATTACCCCTTTACGTCTCACCAGCAGGTAGAGGGTACACAGTTCTGTGAAACCCCTTCAGCCTTTATTGTTTGTAGACTTTTTGCTGATGGTCAGTCGACTGGTGTAAGTGGAAACTTTTTGTAGATTAGATTGCATGCGTCTAACACTCCCTGAGGTTGAGCTTTTATCCATTTTCCTTTTTTTGAAAAAGAGCGTGAGTAACACGTAACTCTTCATACGCTCTTCTTGAAACATTTGCCTCTTTTGAATTTTTTTGTCCATTCCCTTTTTCAGCATAATTTTTTAGGGCAGGTGTCCTTTACAGCCCTGAGTCCTTGTGAATGTTAAGTGACCATTAGCTGTGATTGTAAAGCTGCTCTTGCAGGAAACGGCCACAAGGTGGCATCATTTCCCCTTTACCAAATTTGGTAACTGGGGAAACAGAGTCTTAATGGAGGTGGTGTTCTAGGTTGTAAATTAGAATGGAATGTGCCAGGAAAAAGCCCTTTATGTTTATGTCTCATTACTTCTTGTTCATATTTGTAATTTACTTTTTATTTTTTATCCCAGCAAATTCGATTACAATGGTTTGTTTGTTCTAGGTGTGCAAGATGTGGTTCTTTCGCACATATACGTGTATCTATTCTTCCTCGCATCCTTTTTCCATGTAGGTTATGACATAATGTTGAGTAGTTTTCTCCTGGTCTTCCGTACGTCTTTCGTGATTATATATTTCACATGGTTTGTATATCTCTGTTGACCCCAATATGGTAATGTATCCAATCCTCATCCCTTTCTATTTGGTGAACCATAAATGTTTTAATGAATCTGTGGTTGCCTTTCTCTGTGGAAATATCTTCATTGGTATCAATTTTTAAGTAACTCCCAAAAGTGATATGATAGGATATGTGTCTTTTGCTTTCTCACTTACTACACGTGGCGTGATTACGTCTAGACTCATCTATGGTGCTGCAAATGGCATTGTTTCACTTTTTTCACTAGCGAATATTCCATCTGTACATGGAGGAGTTCTTCTGTGTCCACCCATCTGTTGGTGGACTTTTTGGTTCCTTCCATATCTTGGCTATTGTAATACTGTGCCATGCAGATTTGCCTGCCTGTGTCTTTCCAATTCTCTCTTCTTAGATTATAGGTCGAGGAGTGGGCCTGCTGGATCATATGGTAGCTCAATGTTGACCTTTTTAATGCACCTCCTTTCTGTTCTATTTCGTGGCCCTTTCCAAGTTACGTCCCCCTTGAAGTTGAGGGTATGCATTTCTCTACAACACCTTCAGCATTTATTGTTGGTAGTTTTCTTGCTGATGGTTATTCTGACAATAGTGATCTGATACCTCCTTGTGGTTGAATTCGCACATGCCTCATAATCCTTTGAAACTGAGCTTGAAGGCAAGTCCTTTTTATTTTTCAAGCTGTGATTACCCCTTAGTTCTTCAAAGTGTTCTCTTAAAGTATGTGTCACATTTTGAAATGTTTTGGCCATGACCTCCCTCAAGACATTTTGAGGGCAGGTTTCATTTACAGTCCTGCATTACTTCTTCCTATGAAATGACCATTAGCACAGCCTTTAAAGCTGCTTTTGCAGGTAACTGCCATAGGGTGGCAGCCTTTCTATGTTCCCCACCCTTGTAACTAGGGGAAAGCCCTTGCGGCCTGTGGTGTTTCTCGGTTATAAATTAGAGTGGAGTGTGCCTGGACAAACCCACACAAGCTGATGTCTCTTTACTTTTGTTGGATTTTTAAATGTAATTTTTATTTTTTATTGGAGTAATTTTCCACTTTGTACGTGGACCACTTCGACTTTGTGCATTCCTCGGTTGATGGACATTTTCATTGCTTCCAATTGTTGGCTATGGTAAATATTGTTGGAGTGCATGATTGCCAGCCTGTGACTTTTTGATCCTCATTTTCTCAGGTGATAGGCCCAGCAGTGGGTGTGATTCATTGACTGGTAGCACCGTGTTTCCCTTTTCCAAGCACCTACTTTGTGTTTTCATTAGTGGCTCTTACAACGTCCCCCTTAGAATCGAGGGTACGCATTTCTCCACAATCGCTTCAGCATTTATTGTTTGCAGCATTTATGCTAATGGCCCTTCTGGCTGCTGTGAGCTGATAGGTTTTTGTAATTTGGGTTTGCATGTCTCTGAAAATTCGTAAAACTCATCATTTTTCTCCGCCGTTTTCTTTTCTGTTCAAAAAAGGAAACAATTGGGAATACAATATAACTCTTGAAATTGTCTTCTTGGAAGGTTGCCCTCTGTTTAATTTTTTGGTCAATTTTCCACCCCAGAATTTTTTTAGAGAGCAGGTGTCATTTCCCGAACTGCAAGTTTGGTGACTATTTAGTGACCTTTAGCAATGGGTTTAAAGGTGATGTTGTGGGAGGTGGCCTCAAGCAGGCAGCATTTGTCCATTCCCAAATCTGGGTATTAGGGCAGCAGAGCCTTTCTGGAAGTCGTGTTCCTAGGTTGTAAATTACATTGGAATATGCATGGAGAAACCCCCATTAGTTTATGTCTCATTATTTCTTCTTGGTTTTAAATTTTTTTTTTAGTTGGGGTAAAGCTTAGAATATTGTTTGTCCTAGATGTACACAATCTGGTTCATTTGTACGTTATATATGTGTATTCAAGTACAGATCGTCTTCCCATGTAAAATGTTAGAGAGGGTTCCACACACCTCCCTTGCTATATAGTCGGTCTTTTTGAGATATGTATAAAATATGTGTTTGTATACATATAGTAACACTAATCTTAATTTATCCATTCCCCCCACCTTTCCTTTTAGATGAGCATAGTTTGTTTTCTAAGTCTGTGAGTGTCTTTCTCTGTGGAAATATGTTCATTTGTGTCAGTTATTAGATAACGCCTATAAGTGATATCATAGAATATAGGTCTTTTGCTTTCCGACTTACCTCATGTTTCGTGATTATTTCCAGACTCATTTGTGGTGCCTCAGAGAGCAATGCTTCATTGTCTTCCATGGCTAATATTCCATTGTGTACATGGACCACTTCTTTATCCATTCACCTGTTGTTGGACATTTTGATTGCTTCACTGTCTTGGCTATTGTGAATAAGGCTGCACTGCAGCTTTTGCGGCCTGTGTCTTCTCGATTCTTGTCTTCTCAGGTGAGACGTCCAATGTTGCGCCTGCTGGATTGAATGGTGCCTCCATTTTTACTTTTAAACACAGCTCCTTTCTTTTCTCATTATTGGCTATTACCCCTTTACGTCTCACCAGCAGGTAGAGGGTACACAGTTCTCTGAAACCCCTTCAGCCTTTATTGTTTGTAGACTTTTTGCTGATGGTCAGTCGACTGGTGTAAGTGGAAACTTTTTGTAGATTAGATTGCATGCGTCTAACACTCCCTGAGGTTGAGCTTTTATCCATTTTCCTTTTTTTGAAAAAGAGTGTGAGTAAAACTTAACTCTTCATAATCTCTTCTTGAAACATTTGCCTGTTTTAAATTTGTTTGTCCATTCCCTACTTCAGCACCAATTTTTAGGGCAAGTGTCCTTTACAGCCCTGAGTCCTTGTGAATGTTAAGTGACCATTAGCTGTGAGTTTAAAGCTGCTCTTGCAGGAAACGGCCACAAGGTGGCAGCATTTCTCCTTTACCAAATTTGTTTACTAGGGAAACAGAGCCTTAATGGAAGTGGTGTTCTAGGTTGTATATTAGAATGGAATATGCCAGGAAAAAGCCCTTTAGTTTATGTCTCATTACTTCTTGTTCATATTTGTAATTTACTTTTTATTTTTTATCCCAGCAAATTTGATTACAATGGTTTGTTTGTTCTAGGTGTGCAAGATGTGGTTCTTTCACACATATACGTGTATCTATTCTTCCTCGCATTCTTTTCCCATGTAGGTTATGGCACAATGTTGAGTAGTCCCTCTCCTGGTCTTCCGTACGTCTTTGGTGGTTATATATTTCACATGGTTTGTATATCTTTGTTAACCCCAATATGGTAATGTAACCAATCCTCATCCCTTTCTATTTAGTGAACCATAAGTTTTTTTAATGAATCTGTGATTGCCTTTCTCTGTGGAAATATCTTCATTGGTATCAATTTTTAAGTAACTCCAAAAAGTGATATGATAGGATATGTGTCTTTTGCTTTCTCACTGACTACAGGTGGCGTGATTACGTCTAGACTCATCTATGGTGCTGCAAATGGCATTGTTTCATTTTTTTCACTAGCGAATATTCCATCTGTACATGGAGGAGTTCTTCTGTGTCCACCCATCTGTTGGTGGACTTTTTGGTTCCTTCCATATCTTGGCTATTGTAATACTGTGCCATGCAGATTTGCCTGCCTGTGTCTTTCCAATTCTCTCTTCTTAGATTATAGGTCGAGGAGTGGGCCTGCTGCATCATATGGTAGCTTAATGTTGACCTTTTTAATGCACCTCCATTCTGTTCTATTTCGTGGCCCTTTCCAAGTTACGTCCCCCTTGAAGTTGAGGGTATGCATTTCTCTACAACACCTTCAGCATTTATTGTTTGTAGTTTTCTTGCTGATGGTTATTCTGACAATTGTGATCTGATACCTCTTTGTGGTTGAATTCGCACGTGCCTCATAATCCTTTGAAATTGAGCTTGAAGGCAAGTCCTATTTATTTTTCAAGCTGTGATTAACCCTTAGTTCTTCAAAGTGCTCTCTTAAAGTATGTGTCACATTTTTAAATGTTTTGGCCATTACCTCCCTCAAGACATTTTGGGGGCAGGTTTCATTTATAGTCCTGCATTATTTCTTCCTATGAAATGACCATTAGCACAGGCTTTAAAGCTGGTTTTGCAGGTAACTGCCATAGGGTGGCAGCCTTTCTATGTTCCCCACCCTTGTAACTAGGGGAAAGCCCTTGCGGACTGTGGTGTTTCTCGGTTTTAAATTAGAGTGGAGTGTGCCTGGACAAACCCACACAAGCTGATGTCTCTTTACTTTTGTTGGATTTTTAAATGTAATTTTTATTTTTTATTGGAGTAATTTTCCCCTTTGTACGTGGACCACTTCTACTTTGTGCATTCCTCGGTTATTGGACATTTTCATTGCTTCCAATTGTTCGGTATGATAAATATTGTTAGAGTGCATGATTGCCAGCCTGTGACTTTTTGATTCTCATTTTTCAACGTGATAGGCCCAGCAGTGGGTGTGATTGATTGACTGGTAACACCGTGTTACCCTTTTCAAAGCACCTTCTTTGTGTTTTCATTAGTGGCTCTTACCACGTCCCCCTTAGAATTGAGGGTACGCATTTCTCCACAATCGCTTCAGCATTTATTGTTTGCAGCATTTATGCTAATGGCCCTTCTGGCTGCTGTGAGCTGATAGGTTTTTGTTATTTGGGTTTGCATGTCTCTGAAAATTCGTAAAACTCATCATTTTTCTCTGCCGTTTTCTTTTCTGTTAAAAAAGGAAACATTTGGGAGTACAGTATAACTCTTGCTATTGTCTTCTTGGAAGGTTGCCCTCTTTTGAATTTTTTGATCGATTTTACACCCCAGAATTTTTTTAGAGAGCAGGTGTCATTTACCGAACTGCAAGTTTGGTTACTATTTAGTGACCTTTGGCAATGGATTTAAAGCTGCTGTTGTGGGAAGTGGCCTCAAGGAGGCAGCATTTCTCCATTCCCAAATCTGGGTACTAGGGCAGCAGAGTCTTTCTGGAAGTCGTGTTCCTAGGTTGTAAATTACATTGGAATGTGCATGGAGAAACCCCCATAATATTATGTCTCATTATTTCTTCTTGGTTTTAAGATTTTTTTAATTGGGGTAAAGCTTAGAATATTGTTTCTCCTAGGTGTACACGATCTGGTTCATTTGTAAATTATATATGTCTATTCAAGTACAGATCCTCTTCGCATGTAAAATGTTACTGAGGGTTCCGCAGACCTCCCTTGCTATATGGTCGGTCTTTTTGAGATATGTATATAATATGTGTTTCTATACATATACTAACACTAATCTTAATTTATCCATTCCCCCCACCTTTCCTTTTAGATGAGCATAGTTTGTTTTCTAAGTCTGTGAGTGTCTTTCTCTTTGGAAATATGTTCATTTGTGTCAGTTATTAGATAACGCCTATAAGTGATATCATAGAATATAGGTCTTTTGCTTTCCGACTTACCTCATGTTTCGTGATTATTTCCAGACTCATTTGTGGTGCCTCAGAGAGCAATGCTTCATTGTCTTCCATGGCTAATATTCCATTGTGTACATGGACCACTTCTTCTTTATCCATTCACCTGTTGTTGGACATTTTGATTGCTTCACTGTCTTGGCTATTGTGAATAAGGCTGCACTGCAGCTTTTGCGGCCTGTGTCTTCTCGATTCTTGTCTTCTCAGGTGAGACGTCCAATGATGCGCCTGCTGGATTGAATGGTGCCTCCATTTTTACTTTTAAACACAGCTCCTTTCTTTTCTCATTATTGGCTGTTACCCCTTTACGTCTCACCAGCAGGTAGAGGGTACACAGTTCTCTGAAACCCCTTCAGCATTTATTGTTTGTAGACTTTTTGCTGATGGTCAGTCGACTGGTGTCAGTTGAAACTTTTTCTGGATTAGATTGCATGCGTCTAACACTCCCTGAGGTTGAGCTTTTATCCATTTTCCTTTTTTTTTTAAAAGAGTGTGAGTAAAACTTAACTCTTCATAATCTCTTCTTGAAACATTTGCCTGTTTTGAATTGTTTTGTCCATTCCCTACTTCAGCACCAATTTTTAGGGCAAGTGTCCTTTACAGCCCTGAGTCCTTGTGAATGTTAAGTGACCATTAGCTGTGAGTTTAAAGCTGCTCTTGCAGGAAACGGCCACAAGTTGGCAGCCTTTCTCCTTTACCAAATTTCTTTACTAGGGAAACAGAGCCTTAATGGAAGTGGTGTTCTAGGTTGTATATTAGAATGGAATATGCCAGGAAAAAGCCCTTTAGTTTATGTCTCATTACTTCTTGTTCATATTTGTAATTTACTTTTTATTTTTTATCCCAGCAAATTTGATTACAATGGTTTGTTTGTTCTAGGTGTGCAAGATGTGGTTCTTTCACACATATACGTGTATCTATTCTTCCTCGCATCCTTTTCCCATGTAGGTTATGGCACAATGTTGAGTAGTCTCTCTCCTGGTCTTCCGTACGTCTTTGGTGGTTATATATTTCACATGGTTTGTATATCTTTGTTAACCCCAATATGGCAATGTAACCAATCCTCATCCCTTTCTATTTGGTGAACCATAAGTTTTTTTAATGAATCTGTGATTGCCTTTCTCTGTGGAAATATCTTCATTGGTATCAATTTTTAAGTAACTCCTAAAAGTGATATGATAGGATATGTGTCTTTTGCTTTCTCAATGACTACAGGTGGCGTGATTACGTCTAGACTCATCTATGGTGCTGCAAATGGCATTGTTTCATTTTTTTCACTAGCGAATATTCCATCTGTACATGGAGGAGTTCTTCTGTGTCCACCCATCTGTTGGTGGACTTTTTGGTTCCTTCCATATCTTGGCTATTGTAATACTGTGCCATGCAGATTTGCCTGCCTGTGTCTTTCCAATTCTCTCTTCTTAGATTATAGGTCGAGGAGTGGGCCTGCTGGATCATATGGTAGCTCAATGTTGACCTTTTTAATGCACCTCCATTCTGTTCTATTTCGTGGCCCTTTCCAAGTTACGTCCCCCTTGAAGTTGAGGGTATGCATTTCTCTACAACACCTTCAGCATTTATTGTTTGTAGTTTTCTTGCTGATGGTTATTCTGACAATTGTGATCTGATACCTCTTTGTGGTTGAATTCGCATGTGCCTCATAATCCTTTGAAATTGAGCTTGAAGGCAAGTCCTATTTATTTTTCAAGCTGTGATTAACGCTTAGTTCTTCAAAGTGCTCTCTTAAAGTATGTGTCACATTTTTAAATGTTTTGGCCATTACCTCCCTCAAGACATTTTGGGGGCAGGTTTCATTTATAGTCCTGCATTATTTCTTCCTATGAAATGACCATTAGCACAGGCTTTAAAGCTGGTTTTGCAGGTAACTGCCATAGGGTGGCAGCCTTTCTATGTTCCCCACCCTTGTAACTAGGGGAAAGCCCTTGCGGACTGTGGTGTTTCTCGGTTTTAAATTAGAGTGGAGTGTGCCTGGACAAACCCACACAAGCTGATGTCTCTTTACTTTTGTTGGATTTTTAAATGTAATTTTTATTTTTTATTGGAGTAATTTTCCCCTTTGTACGTGGACCACTTCTACTTTGTGCATTCCTCGGTTATTGGACATTTTCATTGCTTCCAATTGTTCGGTATGATAAATATTGTTAGAGTGCATGATTGCCAGCCTGTGACTTTTTGATTCTCATTTTTCAACGTGATAGGCCCAGCAGTGGGTGTGATTGATTGACTGGTAACACCGTGTTACCCTTTTCAAAGCACCTTCTTTGTGTTTTCATTAGTGGCTCTTACCACGTCCCCCTTAGAATTGAGGGTACGCATTTCTCCACAATCGCTTCAGCATTTATTGTTTGCAGCATTTATGCTAATGGCCCTTCTGGCTGCTGTGAGCTGATAGGTTTTTGTTATTTGGGTTTGCATGTCTCTGAAAATTCGTAAAACTCATCATTTTTCTCTGCCGTTTTCTTTTCTGTTAAAAAAGGAAACATTTGGGAGTACAGTATAACTCTTGCTATTGTCTTCTTGGAAGGTTGCCCTCTTTTGAATTTTTTGATCGATTTTACACCCCAGAATTTTTTTAGAGAGCAGGTGTCATTTACCGAACTGCAAGTTTGGTTACTATTTAGTGACCTTTGGCAATGGATTTAAAGCTGCTGTTGTGGGAAGTGGCCTCAAGGAGGCAGCATTTCTCCATTCCCAAATCTGGGTACTAGGGCAGCAGAGTCTTTCTGGAAGTCGTGTTCCTAGGTTGTAAATTACATTGGAATGTGCATGGAGAAACCCCCATAATATTATGTCTCATTATTTCTTCTTGGTTTTAAGATTTTTTTAATTGGGGTAAAGCTTAGAATATTGTTTCTCCTAGGTGTACACGATCTGGTTCATTTGTAAATTATATATGTCTATTCAAGTACAGATCCTCTTCGCATGTAAAATGTTACTGAGGGTTCCGCAGACCTCCCTTGCTATATGGTCGGTCTTTTTGAGATATGTATATAATATGTGTTTCTATACATATACTAACACTAATCTTAATTTATCCATTCCCCCCACCTTTCCTTTTAGATGAGCATAGTTTGTTTTCTAAGTCTGTGAGTGTCTTTCTCTTTGGAAATATGTTCATTTGTGTCAGTTATTAGATAACGCCTATAAGTGATATCATAGAATATAGGTCTTTTGCTTTCCGACTTACCTCATGTTTCGTGATTATTTCCAGACTCATTTGTGGTGCCTCAGAGAGCAATGCTTCATTGTCTTCCATGGCTAATATTCCATTGTGTACATGGACCACTTCTTCTTTATCCATTCACCTGTTGTTGGACATTTTGATTGCTTCACTGTCTTGGCTATTGTGAATAAGGCTGCACTGCAGCTTTTGCGGCCTCTGTCTTCTCGATTCTTGTCTTCTCAGGTGAGACGTCCAATGATGCGCCTGCTGGATTGAATGGTGCCTCCATTTTTACTTTTAAACACAGCTCCTTTCTTTTCTCATTATTGGCTGTTACCCCTTTACGTCTCACCAGCAGGTAGAGGGTACACAGTTCTCTGAAACCCCTTCAGCATTTATTGTTTGTAGACTTTTTGCTGATGGTCAGTCGACTGGTGTCAGTTGAAACTTTTTCTGGATTAGATTGCATGCGTCTAACACTCCCTGAGGTTGAGCTTTTATCCATTTTCCTTTTTTTTTTAAAAGAGTGTGAGTAAAACTTAACTCTTCATAATCTCTTCTTGAAACATTTGCCTGTTTTGAATTGTTTTGTCCATTCCCTACTTCAGCACCAATTTTTAGGGCAAGTGTCCTTTACAGCCCTGAGTCCTTGTGAATGTTAAGTGACCATTAGCTGTGAGTTTAAAGCTGCTCTTGCAGGAAACGGCCACAAGTTGGCAGCCTTTCTCCTTTACCAAATTTCTTTACTAGGGAAACAGAGCCTTAATGGAAGTGGTGTTCTAGGTTGTATATTAGAATGGAATATGCCAGGAAAAAGCCCTTTAGTTTATGTCTCATTACTTCTTGTTCATATTTGTAATTTACTTTTTATTTTTTATCCCAGCAAATTTGATTACAATGGTTTGTTTGTTCTAGGTGTGCAAGATGTGGTTCTTTCACACATATACGTGTATCTATTCTTCCTCGCATCCTTTTCCCATGTAGGTTATGGCACAATGTTGAGTAGTCTCTCTCCTGGTCTTCCGTACGTCTTTGGTGGTTATATATTTCACATGGTTTGTATATCTTTGTTAACCCCAATATGGCAATGTAACCAATCCTCATCCCTTTCTATTTGGTGAACCATAAGTTTTTTTAATGAATCTGTGATTGCCTTTCTCTGTGGAAATATCTTCATTGGTATCAATTTTTAAGTAACTCCTAAAAGTGATATGATAGGATATGTGTCTTTTGCTTTCTCAATGACTACAGGTGGCGTGATTACGTCTAGACTCATCTATGGTGCTGCAAATGGCATTGTTTCATTTTTTTCACTAGCGAATATTCCATCTGTACATGGAGGAGTTCTTCTGTGTCCACCCATCTGTTGGTGGACTTTTTGGTTCCTTCCATATCTTGGCTATTGTAATACTGTGCCATGCAGATTTGCCTGCCTGTGTCTTTCCAATTCTCTCTTCTTAGATTATAGGTCGAGGAGTGGGCCTGCTGGATCATATGGTAGCTCAATGTTGACCTTTTTAATGCACCTCCATTCTGTTCTATTTCGTGGCCCTTTCCAAGTTACGTCCCCCTTGAAGTTGAGGGTATGCATTTCTCTACAACACCTTCAGCATTTATTGTTTGTAGTTTTCTTGCTGATGGTTATTCTGACAATTGTGATCTGATACCTCTTTGTGGTTGAATTCGCATGTGCCTCATAATCCTTTGAAATTGAGCTTGAAGGCAAGTCCTATTTATTTTTCAAGCTGTGATTAACGCTTAGTTCTTCAAAGTGCTCTCTTAAAGTATGTGTCACATTTTTAAATGTTTTGGCCATTACCTCCCTCAAGACATTTTGGGGGCAGGTTTCATTTATAGTCCTGCATTATTTCTTCCTATGAAATGACCATTAGCACAGGCTTTAAAGCTGGTTTTGCAGGTAACTGCCATAGGGTGGCAGCCTTTCTATGTTCCCCACCCTTGTAACTAGGGGAAAGCCCTTGCGGACTGTGGTGTTTCTCGGTTTTAAATTAGAGTGGAGTGTGCCTGGACAAACCCACACAAGCTGATGTCTCTTTACTTTTGTTGGATTTTTAAATGTAATTTTTATTTTTTATTGGAGTAATTTTCCCCTTTGTACGTGGACCACTTCTACTTTGTGCATTCCTCGGTTATTGGACATTTTCATTGCTTCCAATTGTTCGGTATGATAAATATTGTTAGAGTGCATGATTGCCAGCCTGTGACTTTTTGATTCTCATTTTTCAACGTGATAGGCCCAGCAGTGGGTGTGATTGATTGACTGGTAACACCGTGTTACCCTTTTCAAAGCACCTTCTTTGTGTTTTCATTAGTGGCTCTTACCACGTCCCCCTTAGAATTGAGGGTACGCATTTCTCCACAATCGCTTCAGCATTTATTGTTTGCAGCATTTATGCTAATGGCCCTTCTGGCTGCTGTGAGCTGATAGGTTTTTGTTATTTGGGTTTGCATGTCTCTGAAAATTCGTAAAACTCATCATTTTTCTCTGCCGTTTTCTTTTCTGTTAAAAAAGGAAACATTTGGGAGTACAGTATAACTCTTGCTATTGTCTTCTTGGAAGGTTGCCCTCTTTTGAATTTTTTGATCGATTTTACACCCCAGAATTTTTTTAGAGAGCAGGTGTCATTTACCGAACTGCAAGTTTGGTTACTATTTAGTGACCTTTGGCAATGGATTTAAAGCTGCTGTTGTGGGAAGTGGCCTCAAGGAGGCAGCATTTCTCCATTCCCAAATCTGGGTACTAGGGCAGCAGAGTCTTTCTGGAAGTCGTGTTCCTAGGTTGTAAATTACATTGGAATGTGCATGGAGAAACCCCCATAATATTATGTCTCATTATTTCTTCTTGGTTTTAAGATTTTTTTAATTGGGGTAAAGCTTAGAATATTGTTTCTCCTAGGTGTACACGATCTGGTTCATTTGTAAATTATATATGTCTATTCAAGTACAGATCCTCTTCGCATGTAAAATGTTACTGAGGGTTCCGCAGACCTCCCTTGCTATATGGTCGGTCTTTTTGAGATATGTATATAATATGTGTTTCTATACATATACTAACACTAATCTTAATTTATCCATTCCCCCCACCTTTCCTTTTAGATGAGCATAGTTTGTTTTCTAAGTCTGTGAGTGTCTTTCTCTGAGGAAATATGTTCATTTGTGTCAGTTATTAGATAACGCCTATAAGTGATATCATAGGATATAGGTCTTTTGCTTTCCGACTTACCTCATGTTTCGTGATTATTTCCAGACTCATTTGTGGTGCCTCAAAGAGCAATGGTTCATTGTCTTCCATGGCTAATATTCCATTGTGTACATGGATCACTTCTTCTTTATCCATTCACCTGTTGTTGGACATTTTGATTGCTTCACTTTCTTGGCTATTGTGAATAAGGCTGCAATGCAGCTTTTGCGGCCTGTGTCTTCTCGATTCTTGTCTTCTCAGGTGAGAGGTCCAATGGTGTGCCTGCTGGATTGAATGGTACCTCCATTTGTACTTTTAAACACAGCTCCTTTCTGTTCTCATTATTGGCTGTTACCCCTTTACCTCTCACCAGCAGGCAGAGGGTACACAGTTCTCTAAAACCCCTTCAGCCTTTATTGTTTGTAGACTTTTTGCTGATGGTCAGTAGACTGGTGTAAGTTGAAACTTTTTGTAGATTAGATTGCATGGGTCTAACACTCCCTGAGGTTGAGCTTTTATCCATTTTCCTTTTTTTTTTAAAAGAGCGTGAGTAAAACTTAACTCTTCATACTCTCTTCTTGAAACATTTGCCTGTTTTGAATTGTTTTGTCCATTCCCTACTTCAGCACAACTTTTTAGGGCAGGTGTCCTTTACAGCCCTGAGTCCTTGTGAATGTTAAGTGACCATTAGATGTGAGTTTAAAGCTGCTCCTGCAGGGAAAGGTCAGAAGGTGGCAGCATTTCTCCTTTACCAAATTTAGTTACTGGGGAAACAGAGCCTTAATGGAAGTGGTGTTCTACGTTGTAAATTAGAATGGAATGTGGCAGGAAAAAGCCCTTTAAGTTTATGTCTCATTACTTCTTGTTCATATTTGTAATTTACTTTTTATTTTTTATCCCAGCAAATTCGATTACAATGGTTTGTTTGTTCTACGTGTGCAAGATGTGGTTCTTTCACACATATACGTGTATCTATTCTTCCTCGCATCCTTTTTCCATGTAGGTTATGACACAATGTTGAGTAGTCTTCTCCTGGTCTTCCGTACGTCTTTGGTGATTATATATTTCACATGGTTTGTATATCTCTGTTGACCCCAATATGGTAATGTATCCAATCCTCATCCCTTTCTATTTGGTGAACCATAAGTGTTTTAATGAATCTGTGGTTGCCTTTCTCTGTGGAAATATCTTCATTGGTATCAATTTTTAAGTAACTCCTAAAAGTGATATGATAGGATATGTGTCTTTTGCTTTCTCACTTACTACACGTGGCGTGATTATGTCTAGACTCATCTATGGTGCTGCAAATGGCATTGTTTCACTTTTTTCACTAGCGAATATTCCATCTGTACATGGAGGAGTTCTTCTGTGTCCACCCATCTGTTGGTGGACTTTTTGGTTACTTCCATATCTTGGCTATTGTAATACTGTGCAATGCAGATCTGCCTGCCTGTGTCTTTGCAATTCTCTCTTCTTAGATTTTAGGTCGAGGAGTGGGCCTGCTGGATCATATGGTAGCTCAATGTTGAGCTTTTTAAGGCACATCCATTCTGTTCTATTTCGTGGCCCTTTCCATGTTACGTCCCACTTGAAGTTGAGGGTATGCATTTCTCCACAACACCTTCAGCATTTATTGTTTGTAGTTTTCTTGCTGATGGTTATTCTGACAAGTGTGATCTGAAACCTCTTTGTGGTTGAATTAGCACGTGCCTCATAATCCGTTGAAATTGAGCTTGAAGGCATGTCCTTTTTATTTTTCAAGCTGTGATTACCCCTTAGTTCTTCAAAGTGTTCTCTTAAAGTATGTGTCACATTTTGAAATGTTTTGGCCATGACCTCCCTCAAGACATTTCGAAGGCAGGTTTCATTTACAGTTCTGCAGTACTTGTTCCTATGAAATGACCATTAGCACAGGCTTTAAAGCTGCTTTTGCAGGTAACTGCCAGAGGGCGGCAGCCTTTCTATGTTCCCCACCCTGGTAACTAGGGAAAAGCCCTTGCGGTCTGTGGTGTTTCTCGGTTTTAAATTAGAGTGGAGTGTGCCTGGACAAACCCACACAAGCTGATGTCTCCTTACTTTTTTTGGATTTTTAAATGTAATTTTTATTTTTTATTGGAGTAATTTTCCACTGTGTACATGGACCACTTCTACTTTGTGCATTCCTCAGTTGATGGACATTTTCATTGCTTCCAAGTGTTGGCTATGGTAAATATTGTTGGAGTGCAGGATTGCCAGCCTGTGACTTTTTGATTCTCATTTTCTCAGGTGATAGGCCCAGCACTGGGTGTGACTGACTGACTGGTAGCACCGTTTTTCCCTTTTCAAAGCACCTTCTGTTTGTTTTCATTAGTGGCACTTACCACGTCCCCTTTAGAATCGAGGGTACACATTTCTCCACAATCGCTTCAGCATTTATTGTTTGCAGCATTTATGCTAATGGCCCTTCTGGCTGCTGTGAGCTGATAGGTTTTTATAATTTGGGTTTGCATGTCTCTGAAAATTCGTAAAACTCATCATATTTCTCCGCCGTTTTCTTTTCTGTTAAAAAAAGGAAACAATTGGGAATACAATATATCTCTTGAAATTGTCTTCTTGGAAGGTTGCCCTCTGTTTAATTTTTTGGTCAATTTTCCACCCCAGAATTTTTTTAGAGAGCAGGTGTCATTTCCCGAACTGCAAGTTTGGTGAATATTTAGTGACCTTTAGCAATGGGTTTAAAGGTGATGTTGTGGGAAGTGGCCTCAAGCAGGCAGCATTTCTCCATTCCCAAATCTGGGTATTAGGGCAGCAGAGCCTTTCTGGAAGTCGTGTTCCTAGGTTGTAAATTACATTGGAATGTGCATGGAGAAACCCCCATTAGTCTATGTCTCATTATTTCTTCTTGGTTTTAAAATTTTTTTTTTAATTGGGGTAAAGCTTAGAATATTGTTTGTCCTAGGTTTACACAATCTGGTTCATTTGTACATTATATATGTCTATTCAAGTACAGATCCTCTTCCCATGTAAAATGTTACAGAGGGTTCCGCACACCTCCCTTGCTATATGGTCGGTCTTTTTGAGATATGTATAAAATATGTGTTTGTATACATATAGTACACTAATCTTAATTTATCCATTCCCCCCACCTTTCCTTTTACATGAGCATAGTTTGTATTCTAAGTCTGTGAGTGTCTTTCTCTGTGGAAATATGTTCATTTGTGTCAGTTATTAGATAACGCCTATAAGTGATATCATAGAATATAGGTCTTTTGCTTTCCGACTTACCTCATGTTTCGTGATTATTTCCAGACTCATTTGTGGTGCCTCAGAGAGCAATGCTTCATTGTCTTCCATGGCTAATATTCCATTGTGTACATGGACCACTTCTTTATCCATTCACCTGTTGTTGGACATTTTGATTGCTTCACTGTCTTGGCTATTGTGAATAAGGCTGCACTGCAGCTTTTGCGGCCTGTGTCTTCTCGATTCTTGTCTTCTCAGGTGAGACGTCCAATGTTGTGCCTGCTGGATTGAATGGTGCCTCCATTTTTACTTTTAAACACAGCTCCTTTCTTTTCTCATTATTGGCTATTACCCCTTTACGTCTCACCAGCAGGTAGAGGGTACACAGTTCTGTGAAACCCCTTCAGCCTTTATTGTTTGTAGACTTTTTGCTGATGGTCAGTCGACTGGTGTAAGTGGAAACTTTTTGTAGATTAGATTGCATGCGTCTAACACTCCCTGAGGTTGAGCTTTTATCCATTTTCCTTTTTTTGAAAAAGAGCGTGAGTAACACGTAACTCTTCATACGCTCTTCTTGAAACATTTGCCCCTTTTGAATTTTTTTGTCCATTCCCTTTTTCAGCATAATTTTTTAGGGCAGGTGTCCTTTACAGCCCTGAGTCCTTGTGAATGTTAAGTGACCATTAGCTGTGATTGTAAAGCTGCTCTTGCAGGAAACGGCCACAAGGTGGCATCATTTCCCCTTTACCAAATTTGGTAACTGGGGAAACAGAGTCTTAATGGAGGTGGTGTTCTAGGTTGTAAATTAGAATGGAATGTGCCAGGAAAAAGCCCTTTATGTTTATGTCTCATTACTTCTTGTTCATATTTGTAATTTACTTTTTATTTTTTATCCCAGCAAATTCGATTACAATGGTTTGTTTGTTCTAGGTGTGCAAGATGTGGTTCTTTCGCACATATACGTGTATCTATTCTTCCTCGCATCCTTTTTCCATGTAGGTTATGACATAATGTTGAGTAGTTTTCTCCTGGTCTTCCGTACGTCTTTCGTGATTATATATTTCACATGGTTTGTATATCTCTGTTGACCCCAATATGGTAATGTATCCAATCCTCATCCCTTTCTATTTGGTGAACCATAAATGTTTTAATGAATCTGTGGTTGCCTTTCTCTGTGGAAATATCTTCATTGGTATCAATTTTTAAGTAACTCCCAAAAGTGATATGATAGGATATGTGTCTTTTGCTTTCTCACTTACTACACGTGGCGTGATTACGTCTAGACTCATCTATGGTGCTGCAAATGGCATTGTTTCACTTTTTTCACTAGCGAATATTCCATCTGTACATGGAGGAGTTCTTCTGTGTCCACCCATCTGTTGGTGGACTTTTTGGTTCCTTCCATATCTTGGCTATTGTAATACTGTGCCATGCAGATTTGCCTGCCTGTGTCTTTCCAATTCTCTCTTCTTAGATTATAGGTCGAGGAGTGGGCCTGCTGGATCATATGGTAGCTCAATGTTGACCTTTTTAATGCACCTCCTTTCTGTTCTATTTCGTGGCCCTTTCCAAGTTACGTCCCCCTTGAAGTTGAGGGTATGCATTTCTCTACAACACCTTCAGCATTTATTGTTGGTAGTTTTCTTGCTGATGGTTATTCTGACAATAGTGATCTGATACCTCCTTGTGGTTGAATTCGCACATGCCTCATAATCCTTTGAAACTGAGCTTGAAGGCAAGTCCTTTTTATTTTTCAAGCTGTGATTACCCCTTAGTTCTTCAAAGTGTTCTCTTAAAGTATGTGTCACATTTTGAAATGTTTTGGCCATGACCTCCCTCAAGACATTTTGAGGGCAGGTTTCATTTACAGTCCTGCATTACTTCTTCCTATGAAATGACCATTAGCACAGCCTTTAAAGCTGCTTTTGCAGGTAACTGCCATAGGGTGGCAGCCTTTCTATGTTCCCCACCCTTGTAACTAGGGGAAAGCCCTTGCGGCCTGTGGTGTTTCTCGGTTATAAATTAGAGTGGAGTGTGCCTGGACAAACCCACACAAGCTGATGTCTCTTTACTTTTGTTGGATTTTTAAATGTAATTTTTATTTTTTATTGGAGTAATTTTCCACTTTGTACGTGGACCACTTCGACTTTGTGCATTCCTCGGTTGATGGACATTTTCATTGCTTCCAATTGTTGGCTATGGTAAATATTGTTGGAGTGCATGATTGCCAGCCTGTGACTTTTTGATCCTCATTTTCTCAGGTGATAGGCCCAGCAGTGGGTGTGATTCATTGACTGGTAGCACCGTGTTTCCCTTTTCCAAGCACCTACTTTGTGTTTTCATTAGTGGCTCTTACAACGTCCCCCTTAGAATCGAGGGTACGCATTTCTCCACAATCGCTTCAGCATTTATTGTTTGCAGCATTTATGCTAATGGCCCTTCTGGCTGCTGTGAGCTGATAGGTTTTTGTAATTTGGGTTTGCATGTGTCTGAAAATTCGTAAAACTCATCATTTTTCTCCGCCGTTTTCTTTTCTGTTCAAAAAAGGAAACAATTGGGAATACAATATAACTCTTGAAATTGTCTTCTTGGAAGGTTGCCCTCTGTTTAATTTTTTGGTCAATTTTCCACCCCAGAATTTTTTTAGAGAGCAGGTGTCATTTCCCGAACTGCAAGTTTGGTGACTATTTAGTGACCTTTAGCAATGGGTTTAAAGGTGATGTTGTGGGAGGTGGCCTCAAGCAGGCAGCATTTGTCCATTCCCAAATCTGGGTATTAGGGCAGCAGAGCCTTTCTGGAAGTCGTGTTCCTAGGTTGTAAATTACATTGGAATATGCATGGAGAAACCCCCATTAGTTTATGTCTCATTATTTCTTCTTGGTTTTAAATTTTTTTTTTAGTTGGGGTAAAGCTTAGAATATTGTTTGTCCTAGATGTACACAATCTGGTTCATTTGTACGTTATATATGTGTATTCAAGTACAGATCGTCTTCCCATGTAAAATGTTACAGAGGGTTCCACACACCTCCCTTGCTATATAGTCGGTCTTTTTGAGATATGTATAAAATATGTGTTTGTATACATATAGTAACACTAATCTTAATTTATCCATTCCCCCCACCTTTCCTTTTAGATGAGCATAGTTTGTATTCTAAGTCTGTGAGTGTCTTTCTCTGTGGAAATATGTTCATTTGTGTCAGTTATTAGATAACGCCTATAAGTGATATCATAGAATATAGGTCTTTTGCTTTCCGACTTACCTCATGTTTCGTGATTATTTCCAGACTCATTTGTGGTGCCTCAGAGAGCAATGCTTCATTGTCTTCCATGGCTAATATTCCATTGTGTACATGGACCACTTCTTTATCCATTCACCTGTTGTTGGACATTTTGATTGCTTCACTGTCTTGGCTATTGTGAATAAGGCTGCACTGCAGCTTTTGCGGCCTGTGTCTTCTCGATTCTTGTCTTCTCAGGTGAGACGTCCAATGTTGTGCCTGCTGGATTGAATGGTGCCTCCATTTTTACTTTTAAACACAGCTCCTTTCTTTTCTCATTATTGGCTATTACCCCTTTACGTCTCACCAGCAGGTAGAGGGTACACAGTTCTGTGAAACCCCTTCAGCCTTTATTGTTTGTAGACTTTTTGCTGATGGTCAGTCGACTGGTGTAAGTGGAAACTTTTTGTAGATTAGATTGCATGCGTCTAACACTCCCTGAGGTTGAGCTTTTATCCATTTTCCTTTTTTTGAAAAAGAGCGTGAGTAACACGTAACTCTTCATACGCTCTTCTTGAAACATTTGCCTCTTTTGAATTTTTTTGTCCATTCCCTTTTTCAGCATAATTTTTTAGGGCAGGTGTCCTTTACAGCCCTGAGTCCTTGTGAATGTTAAGTGACCATTAGCTGTGATTGTAAAGCTGCTCTTGCAGGAAACGGCCACAAGGTGGCATCATTTCCCCTTTACCAAATTTGGTAACTGGGGAAACAGAGTCTTAATGGAGGTGGTGTTCTAGGTTGTAAATTAGAATGGAATGTGCCAGGAAAAAGCCCTTTATGTTTATGTCTCATTACTTCTTGTTCATATTTGTAATTTACTTTTTATTTTTTATCCCAGCAAATTCGATTACAATGGTTTGTTTGTTCTAGGTGTGCAAGATGTGGTTCTTTCGCACATATACGTGTATCTATTCTTCCTCGCATCCTTTTTCCATGTAGGTTATGACATAATGTTGAGTAGTTTTCTCCTGGTCTTCCGTACGTCTTTCGTGATTATATATTTCACATGGTTTGTATATCTCTGTTGACCCCAATATGGTAATGTATCCAATCCTCATCCCTTTCTATTTGGTGAACCATAAATGTTTTAATGAATCTGTGGTTGCCTTTCTCTGTGGAAATATCTTCATTGGTATCAATTTTTAAGTAACTCCCAAAAGTGATATGATAGGATATGTGTCTTTTGCTTTCTCACTTACTACACGTGGCGTGATTACGTCTAGACTCATCTATGGTGCTGCAAATGGCATTGTTTCACTTTTTTCACTAGCGAATATTCCATCTGTACATGGAGGAGTTCTTCTGTGTCCACCCATCTGTTGGTGGACTTTTTGGTTCCTTCCATATCTTGGCTATTGTAATACTGTGCCATGCAGATTTGCCTGCCTGTGTCTTTCCAATTCTCTCTTCTTAGATTATAGGTCGAGGAGTGGGCCTGCTGGATCATATGGTAGCTCAATGTTGACCTTTTTAATGCACCTCCTTTCTGTTCTATTTCGTGGCCCTTTCCAAGTTACGTCCCCCTTGAAGTTGAGGGTATGCATTTCTCTACAACACCTTCAGCATTTATTGTTGGTAGTTTTCTTGCTGATGGTTATTCTGACAATAGTGATCTGATACCTCCTTGTGGTTGAATTCGCACATGCCTCATAATCCTTTGAAACTGAGCTTGAAGGCAAGTCCTTTTTATTTTTCAAGCTGTGATTACCCCTTAGTTCTTCAAAGTGTTCTCTTAAAGTATGTGTCACATTTTGAAATGTTTTGGCCATGACCTCCCTCAAGACATTTTGAGGGCAGGTTTCATTTACAGTCCTGCATTACTTCTTCCTATGAAATGACCATTAGCACAGCCTTTAAAGCTGGTTTTGCAGGTAACTGCCATAGGGTGGCAGCCTTTCTATGTTCCCCACCCTTGTAACTAGGGGAAAGCCCTTGCGGCCTGTGGTGTTTCTCGGTTATAAATTAGAGTGGAGTGTGCCTGGACAAACCCACACAAGCTGATGTCTCTTTACTTTTGTTGGATTTTTAAATGTAATTTTTATTTTTTATTGGAGTAATTTTCCACTTTGTACGTGGACCACTTCGACTTTGTGCATTCCTCGGTTGATGGACATTTTCATTGCTTCCAATTGTTGGCTATGGTAAATATTGTTGGAGTGCATGATTGCCAGCCTGTGACTTTTTGATCCTCATTTTCTCAGGTGATAGGCCCAGCAGTGGGTGTGATTCATTGACTGGTAGCACCGTGTTTCCCTTTTCCAAGCACCTACTTTGTGTTTTCATTAGTGGCTCTTACAACGTCCCCCTTAGAATCGAGGGTACGCATTTCTCCACAATCGCTTCAGCATTTATTGTTTGCAGCATTTATGCTAATGGCCCTTCTGGCTGCTGTGAGCTGATAGGTTTTTGTAATTTGGGTTTGCATGTCTCTGAAAATTCGTAAAACTCATCATTTTTCTCCGCCGTTTTCTTTTCTGTTCAAAAAAGGAAACAATTGGGAATACAATATAACTCTTGAAATTGTCTTCTTGGAAGGTTGCCCTCTGTTTAATTTTTTGGTCAATTTTCCACCCCAGAATTTTTTTAGAGAGCAGGTGTCATTTCCCGAACTGCAAGTTTGGTGACTATTTAGTGACCTTTAGCAATGGGTTTAAAGGTGATGTTGTGGGAGGTGGCCTCAAGCAGGCAGCATTTGTCCATTCCCAAATCTGGGTATTAGGGCAGCAGAGCCTTTCTGGAAGTCGTGTTCCTAGGTTGTAAATTACATTGGAATATGCATGGAGAAACCCCCATTAGTTTATGTCTCATTATTTCTTCTTGGTTTTAAATTTTTTTTTTAGTTGGGGTAAAGCTTAGAATATTGTTTGTCCTAGATGTACACAATCTGGTTCATTTGTACGTTATATATGTGTATTCAAGTACAGATCGTCTTCCCATGTAAAATGTTACAGAGGGTTCCACACACCTCCCTTGCTATATAGTCGGTCTTTTTGAGATATGTATAAAATATGTGTTTGTATACATATAGTAACACTAATCTTAATTTATCCATTCCCCCCACCTTTCCTTTTAGATGAGCATAGTTTGTTTTCTAAGTCTGTGAGTGTCTTTCTCTGTGGAAATATGTTCATTTGTGTCAGTTATTAGATAACGCCTATAAGTGATATCATAGAATATAGGTCTTTTGCTTTCCGACTTACCTCATGTTTCGTGATTATTTCCAGACTCATTTGTGGTGCCTCAGAGAGCAATGCTTCATTGTCTTCCATGGCTAATATTCCATTGTGTACATGGACCACTTCTTTATCCATTCACCTGTTGTTGGACATTTTGATTGCTTCACTGTCTTGGCTATTGTGAATAAGGCTGCACTGCAGCTTTTGCGGCCTGTGTCTTCTCGATTCTTGTCTTCTCAGGTGAGACGTCCAATGTTGCGCCTGCTGGATTGAATGGTGCCTCCATTTTTACTTTTAAACACAGCTCCTTTCTTTTCTCATTATTGGCTATTACCCCTTTACGTCTCACCAGCAGGTAGAGGGTACACAGTTCTCTGAAACCCCTTCAGCCTTTATTGTTTGTAGACTTTTTGCTGATGGTCAGTCGACTGGTGTAAGTGGAAACTTTTTGTAGATTAGATTGCATGCGTCTAACACTCCCTGAGGTTGAGCTTTTATCCATTTTCCTTTTTTTGAAAAAGAGTGTGAGTAAAACTTAACTCTTCATAATCTCTTCTTGAAACATTTGCCTGTTTTAAATTTGTTTGTCCATTCCCTACTTCAGCACCAATTTTTAGGGCAAGTGTCCTTTACAGCCCTGAGTCCTTGTGAATGTTAAGTGACCATTAGCTGTGAGTTTAAAGCTGCTCTTGCAGGAAACGGCCACAAGGTGGCAGCATTTCTCCTTTACCAAATTTGTTTACTAGGGAAACAGAGCCTTAATGGAAGTGGTGTTCTAGGTTGTATATTAGAATGGAATATGCCAGGAAAAAGCCCTTTAGTTTATGTCTCATTACTTCTTGTTCATATTTGTAATTTACTTTTTATTTTTTATCCCAGCAAATTTGATTACAATGGTTTGTTTGTTCTAGGTGTGCAAGATGTGGTTCTTTCACACATATACGTGTATCTATTCTTCCTCGCATTCTTTTCCCATGTAGGTTATGGCACAATGTTGAGTAGTCCCTCTCCTGGTCTTCCGTACGTCTTTGGTGGTTATATATTTCACATGGTTTGTATATCTTTGTTAACCCCAATATGGTAATGTAACCAATCCTCATCCCTTTCTATTTAGTGAACCATAAGTTTTTTTAATGAATCTGTGATTGCCTTTCTCTGTGGAAATATCTTCATTGGTATCAATTTTTAAGTAACTCCAAAAAGTGATATGATAGGATATGTGTCTTTTGCTTTCTCACTGACTACAGGTGGCGTGATTACGTCTAGACTCATCTATGGTGCTGCAAATGGCATTGTTTCATTTTTTTCACTAGCGAATATTCCATCTGTACATGGAGGAGTTCTTCTGTGTCCACCCATCTGTTGGTGGACTTTTTGGTTCCTTCCATATCTTGGCTATTGTAATACTGTGCCATGCAGATTTGCCTGCCTGTGTCTTTCCAATTCTCTCTTCTTAGATTATAGGTCGAGGAGTGGGCCTGCTGCATCATATGGTAGCTTAATGTTGACCTTTTTAATGCACCTCCATTCTGTTCTATTTCGTGGCCCTTTCCAAGTTACGTCCCCCTTGAAGTTGAGGGTATGCATTTCTCTACAACACCTTCAGCATTTATTGTTTGTAGTTTTCTTGCTGATGGTTATTCTGACAATTGTGATCTGATACCTCTTTGTGGTTGAATTCGCACGTGCCTCATAATCCTTTGAAATTGAGCTTGAAGGCAAGTCCTATTTATTTTTCAAGCTGAGATTAACCCTTAGTTCTTCAAAGTGCTCTCTTAAAGTATGTGTCACATTTTTAAATGTTTTGGCCATTACCTCCCTCAAGACATTTTGGGGGCAGGTTTCATTTATAGTCCTGCATTATTTCTTCCTATGAAATGACCATTAGCACAGGCTTTAAAGCTGGTTTTGCAGGTAACTGCCATAGGGTGGCAGCCTTTCTATGTTCCCCACCCTTGTAACTAGGGGAAAGCCCTTGCGGACTGTGGTGTTTCTCGGTTTTAAATTAGAGTGGAGTGTGCCTGGACAAACCCACGCAAGCTGATGTCTCCTTACTTTTTTTGGATTTTTAAATGTAATTTTTATTTTTTATTGGAGTAATTTTCCACTGTGTACGTGGACCACTTCTACTTTGTGCATTCCTCAGTTGATGGACATTTTCATTGCTTCCAAGTGTTGGCTATGGTAAATATTGTTGGAGTGCAGGATTGCCAGCCTGTGACTTTTTGATTCTCATTTTCTCAGGTGATAGGCCCAGCACTGGGTGTGACTGACTGACTGGTAGCACCGTTTTTCCCTTTTCAAAGCACCTTCTGTTTGTTTTCATTAGTGGCACTTACCACGTCCCCTTTAGAATCGAGGGTACACATTTCTCCACAATCGCTTCAGCATTTATTGTTTGCAGCATTTATGCTAATGGCCCTTCTGGCTGCTGTGAGCTGATAGATTTTTATAATTTGGGTTTGCATGTCTCTGAAAATTCGTAAAACTCATCATATTTCTCCGCCGTTTTCTTTTCTGTTAAAAAAAGGAAACAATTGGGAATACAATATATCTCTTGAAATTGTCTTCTTGGAAGGTTGCCCTCTGTTTAATTTTTTGGTCAATTTTCCACCCCAGAATTTTTTTAGAGAGCAGGTGTCATTTCCCGAACTGCAAGTTTGGTGACTATTTAGTGACCTTTAGCAATGGGTTTAAAGGTGATGTTGTGGGAAGTGGCCTCAAGCAGGCAGCATTTCTCCATTCCCAAATCTGGGTATTAGGGCAGCAGAGCCTTTCTGGAAGTCGTGTTCCTAGGTTGTAAATTACATTGGAATGTGCATGGAGAAACCCCCATAAGTTTATGTCTCATTATTTCTTCTTGGTTTTAAATTTTTTTTTTAATTGTGGTAAATCTTAGAATATTGTTTGTCCTAGGTTTACACAATCTGGTTCATTTGTACATTATATATGTCTATTCAAGTACAGATCCTCTTCCCATGTAAAATGTTACAGAGGGTTCCACACACCTCCCTTGCTATATAGTCGGTCTTTTTGAGATATGTATATAATATTTGTTTGTATACATATAGTAACACTAATCTTAATTTATCCATTCCCCCCACCTTTCCTTTTAGATGAGCATAGTTTGTTTTCTAAGTCTGTGAGTGTCTTTCTCTGTGGAAATATGTTCATTTGTGTCAGTTATTAGATAACGCCTATAAGTGATATCATAGAATATAGGTCTTTTGCTTTCCGACTTACCTCATGTTTCGTGATTGTCTCCAGACTCATTTGTGGTGCCTCAAAGAGCAATGGTTCATTGTTTTCCATGGCTAATATTCCATTGTGTACATGGACCACTTCTTTTTTATCCATTCACCTCTTGTTGGACATTTTGATTGCTTCACTGTCTTGGCTATTGTGAATAAGGCTGCACTGCAGCTTTTGCGGCCTGTGTCTTCTCGATTCTTGTCTTCTCAGGTGAGACGTCCAATGACGCGCCTGCTGGATTGAATGGTGCCTCCATTTTTACTTTTAAACACAGCTCCTTTCTTTTCTCATTATTGGCTGTTACCCCTTTACGTCTCACCAGCAGGTAGAGGGTACACAGTTCTCTGAAACCCCTTCAGCATTTATTGTTTGTAGACTTTTTGCTGATGGTCAGTGGACTGGTGTAAGTTGAAACTTTTTGTAGATTAGATTGCATGGGTCTAACACTCCCTGAGGTTGAGCTTTTATCCATTTTCCTTTTTTTTTCAAAAGAGCGTGAGTAAAACGTAACTCTTCATATGCTCTTCTTGAAACATTTGCCTGTTTTGAATTTTTTTGTCCATTCCCTAGTTCAGCACAATTTTTTAGGGCAGGTGTCCTTTACAGCCCTGAGTCCTTGTGAATGTTAAGTGACCATTAGCTGTGATTTTAAAGCTGCTCTTGCAGGAAACGGCCACAAGGTGGCATCATTTCCCCTTTACCAAATTTGGTAACTGGGGAAACAGAGCCTTAATGGAGGTGGTGTTCTAGGTTGTAAATTAGAATGCAATGTGGCAGGAAAAAACCCTTTATGTTTATGTCTCATTACATCTTGTTCATATTTATAATTTACTTTTTATTTTTTATCCAAGCCAATTTGATTAAAATGGTTTGTTTGTTCGGTGTGCAAATGTGGTTCTTTCACACATATACGTGTATCTATTCTTCCTCGCATTCTTTTCCCATGTGGGTTATGGCACAATATTGAGTAGTTTTCTCCTGGTCTTCCTTATGTCTTTGGTGATTATATATTTCACATGGTTTGTATATCTCTGTTAACCTTAATATGGTAATGTATCCAATCCTCATCCCTTTCTATTTGGTGAACCATAAGTTTTTTAATGAATCTGTGATTGCCTTTCCCTGTGGAAATATCTTCATTGGTATCAATTTTTAAGTAACTCCAAAAAGTGATATGATAGGATATATGTCTTTTGCTTTCTCACTTACTACAGGTGGTGTGATTACGTCTAGACTCATCTATGGTGCTGCAAATGGCATTGTTTCATTTTTTTCACTAGCGAATATTCCATCTGTACATGGAGGAGTTCTTCTGTGTCCACCCATCTGTTGGTGGACTTTTTGGTTACTTCCATATCTTGGCTATTGTAATACTGTGCCATGCAGATTTGCCTGCCTGTGTCTTTCCAATTCTCTCTTCTTAGATTATAGGTCGAGGAGTGGGCCTGCTGGATCATATGGTAGCTCAATGTTTACCTTTTTAAGGCACCTCCATTCTGCTCTAGTTCGTGGCCCATTCCAACTTACGTCCCCCTTGAAGTTGAGGGTATGCATTTCTCTACAACACCTTCAGCATTTATTGTTTGTAGTTTTCTTGCTGATGGTTATTCTGACAAGTGTGATCTGAAACCTCTTTGTGGTTGAATTAGCACGTGCCTCATAATCCGTTGAAATTGAGCTTGAAGGCATGTCCTTTTTATTTTTCAAGCTATGATTACCCCTTAGTTCTTCAAAGTGTTCTCTTAAAGTATGTGTCACATTTTGAAATGTTTTGGCCATGACCTCCCTCAAGACATTTCGAAGGCAGGTTTCATTTACAGTTCTGCAGTACTTCTTCCTATGAAATGACCATTAGCACAGGCTTTAAAGCTGCTTTTGCAGGTAACTGCCAGAGGGCGGCAGCCTTTCTATGTTCCCCACCCTTGTAACTAGGGGAAAGCCCTTGCGGCCTGTGGTGTTTCTCGGTTATAAATTAGAGTGGAGCGTGCCTGGACAAACCCACACAAGCTGATGTCTCTTTACTTTTGTTGGATTTTTAAATTTAATTTTTATTTTTTATTGGAGTAAATTTCCACTGTGTACGTGGACCACTTCGACTTTGTGCATTCCTCGGTTGATGGACATTTTCATTGCTTCCAATTGTTGGCTATGGTAAATATTGTTGGAGTGCATGATTGCCAGCCTGTGACTTTCTGATCCTCATTTTCTCAGGTGATAGGCCCAGCAGTGGGTGTGATTCATTGACTGGTAGCACCGTGTTTCCCTTTTCCAAGCACCTACTTTGTGTTTTCATTAGTGGCTCTTACCACGTCCCCCTTAGAATCGAGGGTACGCATTTCTCCACAATCGCTTCAGCATTTATTGTTTGCAGCATTTATGCTAATGGCCCTTCTGGCTGCTGTGAGCTGATAGGTTTTTGTAATTTGGGTTTGCATGTCTCTGAAAATTCGTAAAACTCATCATTTTTCTCCGCCGTTTTCTTTTCTGTTCAAAAAAGGAAACAATTGGGAATACAATATAACTCTTGAAATTGTCTTCTTGGAAGGTTGCCCTCTGTTTAATTTTTTGGTCAATTTTCCACCCCAGAATTTTTTTAGAGAGCAGGTGTCATTTCCCGAACTGCAAGTTTGGTGAATATTTAGTGACCTTTAGCAATGGGTTTAAAGGTGATGTTGTGGGAGGTGGCCTCAAGCAGGCAGCATTTGTCCATTCCCAAATCTGGGTATTAGGGCAGCAGAGCCTTTCTGGAAGTCGTGTTCCTAGGTTGTAAATTACATTGGAATATGCATGGAGAAACCCCCATTAGTTTATGTCTCATTATTTCTTCTTGGTTTTAAATTTTTTTTTTAGTTGGGGTAAAGCTTAGAATATTGTTTGTCCTAGATGTACACAATCTGGTTCATTTGTACTTTATATATGTGTATTCAAGTACAGATCGTCTTCCCATGTAAAATGTTACAGAGGGTTCCACACACCTCCCTTGCTATATAGTCGGTCTTTTTGAGATATGTATAAAATATGTGTTTGTATACATATAGTAACACTAATCTTAATTTATCCATTCCCCCCACCTTTCCTTTTAGATGAGCATAGTTTGTTTTCTAAGTCTGTGAGTGTCTTTCTCTGTGGAAATATGTTCATTTGTGTCAGTTATTAGATAACGCCTATAAGTGATATCATAGAATATAGGTCTTTTGCTTTCCGACTTACCTCATGTTTCGTGATTATTTCCAGACTCATTTGTGGTGCCTCAGAGAGCAATGCTTCATTGTTTTCCATGGCTAATATTCCATTGTGTACATGGACCACTTCTTTTTTATCCATTCACCTCTTGTTGGACATTTTGATTGCTTCACTGTCTTGGCTATTGTGAATAAGGCTGCACTGCAGCTTTTGCGGCCTGTGTCTTCTCGATTCTTGTCTTCTCAGGTGAGACGTCCAATGACGCGCCTGCTGGATTGAATGGTGCCTCCATTTTTACTTTTAAACACAGCTCCTTTCTTTTCTCATTATTGGCTGTTACCCCTTTACGTCTCACCAGCAGGTAGAGGGTACACAGTTCTCTGAAACCCCTTCAGCATTTATTGTTTGTAGACTTTTTGCTGATGGTCAGTCGACTGGTGTCAGTTGAAACTTTTTCTGGATTAGATTGCATGCGTCTAACACTCCCTGAGGTTGAGCTTTTATCCATTTTCCTTTTTTTTTAAAAGAGTGTGAGTAAAACTTAACTCTTCATAATCTCTTCTTGAAACATTTGCCTGTTTTCAATTGTTTTGTCCATTCCCTACTTCAGCACCAATTTTTAGGGCAAGTGTCCTTTACAGCCCTGAGTCCTTGTGAATGTTAAGTGACCATTAGCTGTGAGTTTAAAGCTGCTCTTGCAGGAAACGGCCACAAGTTGGCAGCATTTCTCCTTTACCAAATTTGTTTACTAGGGAAACAGAGCCTTAATGGAAGTGGTGTTCTAGGTTGTATATTAGAATGGAATATGCCAGGAAAAAGCCCTTTAGTTTATGTCTCATTACTTCTTGTTCATATTTGTAATTTACTTTTTATTTTTTATCCCAGCAAATTCGATTACAATGGTTTGTTTGTTCTAGGTGTGCAAGATGTGGTTCTTTCACACATATACGTGTATCTATTCTTCCTCGCATCCTTTTCCCATGTAGGTTATGGCACAATGTTGAGTAGTCTCTCTCCTGGTCTTCCGTACGTCTTTGGTGGTTATATATTTCACATGGTTTGTATATCTTTGTTAACCCCAATATGGTAATGTAACCAATCCTCATCCCTTTCTATTTGGTGAACCATAAGTTTTTTTAATGAATCTGTGATTGCCTTTCTCTGTGGAAATATCTTCATTGGTATCAATTTTTAAGTAACTGCAAAAAGTGATATGATAGGATATGTGTCTTTTGCTTTCTCACTGACTACAGGTGGCGTGATTACATCTAGACTCATCTATGGTGCTGCAAATGGCATTGTTTCATTTTTTTCACTAGCGAATATTCCATCTGTACATGGAGGAGTTCTTCTGTGTCCACCCATCTGTTGGTGGACTTTTTGGTTCCTTCCATATCTTGGCTATTGTAATACTGTGCCATGCAGATTTGCCTGCCTGTGTCTTTCCAATTCTCTCTTCTTAGATTATAGGTCGAGGAGTGGGCCTGCTGGATCATATGGTAGCTCAATGTTGACCTTTTTAATGCACCTCCATTCTGTTCTATTTCGTGGCCCTTTCCAAGTTACGTCCCCCTTGAAGTTGAGGGTATGCATTTCTCTACAACACCTTCAGCATTTATTGTTTGTAGTTTTCTTGCTGATGGTTATTCTGACAAGTGTGATCTGATACCTCTTTGTGGTTGAATTCGCACGTGCCTCATAATCCTTTGAAATTGAGCTTGAAGGCAAGTCCTATTTATTTTTCAAGCTGTGATTAACCCTTAGTTCTTCAAAGTGCTCTCTTAAAGTATGTGTCACATTTTGAAATGTTTTGGCCATTACCTCCCTCAAGACATTTTGAGGGCAGGTTTCATTTATAGTCCTGCATTATTTCTTCCTATGAAATGACCATTAGCACAGGCTTTAAAGCTGGTTTTGCAGGTAACTGCCATAGGGTGGCAGCCTTTCTATGTTCCCCACCCTTGTAACTAGGGGAAAGCCCTTGCGGCCTGTGGTGTTTCTCGGTTATAAATTAGAGTGGAGTGTGCCTGGACAAACCCACACAAGCTGATGTCTCTTTACATTTGTTGGATTTTTAAATTTAATTTTTATTTTTTATTGGAGTAATTTTCCACTGTGTACGTGGACCACTTCGACTTTGTGCATTCCTCGGTTGATGGACATTTTCATTGCTTCCAATTGTTGGCTATGGTAAATAATGTTGGAGTGCATGATTGCCAGCCTGTGACTTTTTGATTCTCATTTTCTCAGGTGATAGGCCCAGCACTGGGTGTGACTGACTGACTGGTAGCACCGTTTTTCCCTTTTCAAAGCACCTTCTGTTTGTTTTCATTAGTGGCACTTACCACGTCCCCTTTAGAATCGAGGGTACACAATTCTCCACAATCGCTTCAGCATTTATTGTTTGCAGCATTTATGCTAATGGCCCTTCTGGCTGCTGTGAGCTGATAGATTTTTATAATTTGGGTTTGCATGTCTCTGAAAATTCGTAAAACTCATCATATTTCTCCGCCGTTTTCTTTTCTGTTAAAAAAAGGAAACAATTGGGAATACAATATATCTCTTGAAATTGTCTTCTTGGAAGGTTGCCCTCTGTTTAATTTTTTGGTCAATTTTCCACCCCAGAATTTTTTTAGAGAGCAGGTGTCATTTCCCGAACTGCAAGTTTGGTGAATATTTAGTGACCTTTAGCAATGGGTTTAAAGGTGATGTTGTGGGAAGTGGCCTCAAGCAGGCAGCATTTCTCCATTCCCAAATCTGGGTATTAGGGCAGCAGAGCCTTTCTGGAAGTCGTGTTCCTAGGTTGTAAATTACATTGGAATGTGCATGGAGAAACCCCCATTAGTTTATATCTCATTATTTCTTCTTGGTTTTAAATTTTTTTTTTTAAATTGTGGTAAAGCTTAGAATATTGTTTGTCCTAGGTTTACACAATCTGCTTCATTTGTACATTATATATGTCTATTCAAGTACAGATCCTCTTCCCATGTAAAATGTTACAGAGGGTTCCACACACCTCCCTTGCTATATAGTCGGTCTTTTTGAGATATGTATATAATATTTGTTTGTATACATATAGTAACACTAATCTTAATTTATCCATTCCCCCCACCTTTCCTTTTAGATGAGCATAGTTTGTTTTCTAAGTCTGTGAGTGTCTTTCTCTGTGGAAATATGTTCATTTGTGTCAGTTATTAGATAACGCCTATAAGTGATATCATAGAATATAGGTCTTTTGCTTTCGGACTTACCTCATGTTTCGTGATTATCTCCAGACTCATTTGTGGTGCCTCAAAGAGCAATGGTTCATTGTTTTCCATGGCTAATATTCCATTGTGTACATGGACCACTTCTTTTTTATCCATTCACCTCTTGTTGGACATTTTGATTGCTTCACTGTCTTGGCTGTTGTGAATAAGGCTGCACTGCAGCTTTTGCGGCCTGTGTCTTCTCGATTCTTGTCTTCTCAGGTGAGACGTCCAATGACGCGCCTGCTGGATTGAATGGTGCCTCCATTTTTACTTTTAAACACAGCTCCTTTCTTTTCTCATTATTGGCTGTTACCCCTTTACGTCTCACCAGCAGGTAGAGGGTACACAGTTCTCTGAATCCCCTTCAGCATTTATTGTTTGTAGACTTTTTGCTGATGGTCAGTGGACTGGTGTAAGTTGAAACTTTTTGTAGATTAGATTGCATGGGTCTAACACTCCCTGAGGTTGAGCTTTTATCCATTTTCCTTTTTTTTTCAAAAGAGCGTGAGTAACACGTAACTCTTCATACGCTCTTCTTGAAACATTTGCCTGTTTTGAATTTTTTTGTCCATTCCCTAGTTCAGCACAATTTTTTAGGGCAGGTGTCCTTTACAGCCCTGAGTCCTTGTGAATGTTAAGTGACCATTAGCTGTGATTTTAAACCTGCTCTTGCAGGAAACGGCCACAAGGTGGCATCATTTCCCCTTTACCAAATTTGGTAACTGGGGAAACAGAGCCTTAATGGAGGTGGTGTTCTAGGTTGTAAATTAGAATGCAATGTGGCAGGAAAAAGCCCTTTATGTTTATGTCTCATTACTTCTTGTTCATATTTATAATTTACTTTTTATTTTTTATCCAAGCCAATTTGATTAAAATGGTTTGTTTGTTCGGTGTGCAAATGTGGTTCTTTCACACATATACGTGTATCTATTCTTCCTCGCATCCTTTTCCCATGTAGGTTATGGCACAATGTTGAGTAGTCTCTCTCCTGGTCTTCCGTACGTATTTGGTGGTTATATATTTCACATGGTTTTTATATCTTTGTTAACCCCAATATGGTAATGTAACCAATCCTCATCCCTTTCTATTTGGTGAACCATAAGTTTTTTTAATGAATCTGTGATTGCCTTTCTCGGTGGAAATATCTTCATTGGTATCAATTTTTAAGTAACTCCTAAAAGTGATATGATAGGATATGTGTCTTTTGCTTTCTCACTGACTACAGGTGGCGTGATTACGTCTAGACTCATCTATGGTGCTGCAAATGGCATTGTTTCATTTTTTTCACTAGCGAATATTCCATCTGTACATGGAGGAGTTCTTCTGTGTCCACCCATCTGTTGGTGGACTTTTTGGTTCCTTCCATATCTTGGCTATTGTAATACTGTGCCATGCAGATTTGCCTGCCTGTGTCTTTCCAATTCTCTCTTCTTAGATTATAGGTCGAGGAGTGGGCCTGCTGGATCATATGGTAGCTCAATGTTGACCTTTTTAATGCACCTCCATTCTGTTCTATTTCGTGGCCCTTTCCAAGTTACGTCCCCCTTGAAGTTGAGGGTATGCATTTCTCTACAACACCTTCAGCATTTATTGTTTGTAGTTTTCTTGCTGATGGTTATTCTGACAAGTGTGATCTGATACCTCTTTGTGGTTGAATTCGCACGTGCCTCATAATCCTTTGAAATTGAGCTTGAAGGCAAGTCCTATTTATTTTTCAAGCTGTGATTAACCCTTAGTTCTTCAAAGTGCTCTCTTAAAGTATGTGTCACATTTTGAAATGTTTTGGCCATTACCTCCCTCAAGACATTTTGAGGGCAGGTTTCATTTATAGTCCTGCATTATTTCTTCCTATGAAATGACCATTAGCACAGGCTTTAAAGCTGGTTTTGCAGGTAACTGCCATAGGGTGGCAGCCTTTCTATGTTCCCCACCCTTGTAACTAGGGGAAAGCCCTTGCGGCCTGTGGTGTTTCTCGGTTTTAAATTAGAGTGGAGTGTGCCTGGACAAACCCACACAAGCTGATGTCTCTTTACATTTGTTGGATTTTTAAATTTAATTTTTATTTTTTATTGGAGTAATTTTCCACTGTGTACGTGGACCACTTCGACTTTGTGCATTCCTCGGTTGATGGACATTTTCATTGCTTCCAATTGTTGGCTATGGTAAATAATGTTGGAGTGCATGATTGCCAGCCTGTGACTTTTTGATTCTCATTTTCTCAGGTGATAGGCCCAGCACTGGGTGTGACTGACTGACTGGTAGCACCGTTTTTCCCTTTTCAAAGCACCTTCTCTTTGTTTTCATTAGTGGCACTTACCACGTCCCCTTTAGAATCGAGGGTACACAATTCTCCACAATCGCTTCAGCATTTATTGTTTGCAGCATTTATGCTAATGGCCCTTCTGGCTGCTGTGAGCTGATAGATTTTTATAATTTGGGTTTGCATGTCTCTGAAAATTCGTAAAACTCATCATATTTCTCCGCCGTTTTCTTTTCTGTTAAAAAAAGGAAACAATTGGGAATACAATATATCTCTTGAAATTGTCTTCTTGGAAGGTTGCCCTCTGTTTAATTTTTTGGTCAATTTTCCACCCCAGAATTTTTTTAGAGAGCAGGTGTCATTTCCTGAACTGCAAGTTTGGTGACTATTTAGTGACCTTTAGCAATGGGTTTAAAGGTGATGTTGTGGGAGGTGGCCTCAAGCAGGCAGCATTTCTCCATTCCCAAATCTGGGTATTAGGGCAGCAGAGCCTTTCTGGAAGTCGTGTTCCTAGGTTGTAAATTACATTGGAATGTGCATGGAGAAACCCCCATAAGTTTATGTCTCATTATTTCTTCTTGGTTTTAAAAATTTTTTTAATTGGGGTAAAGCTTAGAATATTGTTTCTCCTAGGTGTACACAATCTGGTTCAATTGTACATTATATATGTCTATTCAAGTACAGATCCTCTTCCCATGTAAAATGTTACAGAGGGTTCCGCACACCTCCCTTGCTATATGGTCGGTCTTTTTGTGATATATATATAATATGTGTTTGTATACATATAGTACACTAATCTTAATTTATCCATTCCCCCCACCTTTCCTTTTAGATGAGCATAGTTTGTTTTCTAAGTCTGTGAGTGTCTTTCTCTGTGGAAATATGTTCATTTGTGTCAGTTATTAGATAACGCCTATAAGTGATATCATAGAATATAGGTCTTTTGCTTTCGGACTTACCTCATGTTTCGTGATTATCTCCAGACTCATTTGTGGTGCCTCAAAGAGCAATGGTTCATTGTTTTCCATGGCTAATATTCCATTGTGTACATGGACCACTTCTTTTTTATCCATTCACCTGTTGTTGGACATTTTGATTGCTTCACTGTCTTGGCTATTGTGAATAAGGCTGCACTGCAGCTTTTGCGGCCTGTGTCTTCTCGATTCTTGTCTTCTCAGGTGAGACGTGCAATGACGTGCCTGCTGGATTGAATGGTACCTCCATTTTTACTTTTAAACACAGCTCCTTTCTTTTCTCATTATTGGCTCTTACCCCTTTACGTCTCACCAGCAGGTAGAGGGTACACAGTTCTCTGAAACCCCTTCAGCATTTATTGTTTGTAGACTTTTTGCTGATGGTCAGTCGACTGGTGTAAGTTGAAACTTTTTGTAGATTAGATTGCATGGGTCTAACACTCCCTGAGGTTGAGCTTTTATCCATTTTCCTTTTTTTTTCAAAAGAGCGTGAGTAAAACGTAACTCTTCATACGCTCTTCTTGAAACATTTGCCTGTTTTGAATTTTTTTGTCCATTCCCTACTTCAGCACCAATTTTTTAGGGCAGGTGTCCTTTACAGCCCTGAGTCCTTGTGAATGTTAAGTGACTATTAGCTGTGATTTTAAAGCTGCTCTTGCAGGAAACGGCCACAAGGTGGCATCATTTCTCCTTTACCAAATTTGGTAACTGGGGAAACAGAGCCTTAATGGAGGTGGTGTTCTAGGTTGTAAATTAGAATGCAATGTGGCAGGAAAAAGCCCTTTAGTTTATATCTCATTACTTCTTGTTCATATTTGTAATTTATTTTTTATCCCAGCAAATTTGATTACAATGTTTTGTTTGCTCTAGGTGTGCAAGATGTGGTTCTTTCACACATATACGTGTATCTATTCTTCCTCACATCCTTTTCCCATGTAGGTTATAGCACAATGTTGAGTAGTCTCTCTCCTGGTCTTCCGTACGTCTTTGGTGGTTATATATTTCACATGGTTTGTATATCTTTGTTAACCCCAATATGGTAATGTAACCAATCCTCATCCCTTTCTATTTGGTGAACCATAAGTTTTTTTAATGAATCTGTGATTGCCTTTCTCTGTGGAAATATCTTCATTGGTATCAATTTTTAAGTAACTGCAAAAAGTGATATGATAGGTTATGTGTCTTTTGCTTTCTCACTGACTACAGGTGGCGTGATTACGTCTAGACTCATCTATGGTGCTGCAAATGACATTGTTTCATTTTTTTCACTAGCGAATATTCCATCTGTACATGGAGGAGTTCTTCTGTGTCCACCCATCTGTTGGTGGACTTATTGGTTACTTCCATATCTTGGCTATTGTAATACTGTGCCATGCAGATTTGCTTGCCTGTGTCTTTCCAATTCTCTCTTCTTAGATTATAGGTCGAGGAGTGGGCCTGCTGGATCATATGGTAGCTCAATGTTGACCTTTTTAATGCACCTCCATTCTGCTCTAGTTCGTGGCCCATTCCAACTTACGTCCCCCTTGAAGTTGAGGGTATGCATTTCTCTACAACACCTTCAGCATTTATTGTTTGTAGTTTTCTTGCTGATGGTTATTCTGACAAGTGTGATCTGAAACCTCTTTGTGGTTGAATTAGCACGTGCCTCATAATCCGTTGAAATTGAGCTTGAAGGCATGTCCTTTTTATTTTTCAAGCTATGATTACCCCTTAGTTCTTCAAAGTGTTCTCTTAAAGTATGTGTCACATTTTGAAATGTTTTGGCCATGACCTCCCTCAAGACATTTCGAAGGCAGGTTTCATTTACAGTTCTGCAGTACTTCTTCCTATGAAATGACCATTAGCACAGGCTTTAAAGCTGCTTTTGCAGGTAACTGCCAGAGGGCGGCAGCCTTTCTATGTTCCCCACCCTTGTAACTAGGGGAAAGCCCTTGCGGCCTGTGGTGTTTCTCGGTTATAAATTAGAGTGGAGCGTGCCTGGACAAACCCACACAAGCTGATGTCTCTTTACATTTGTTGGATTTTTAAATTTAATTTTTATTTTTTATTGGAGTAAATTTCCACTGTGTACGTGGACCACTTCGACTTTGTGCATTCCTCGGTTGATGGACATTTTCATTGCTTCCAATTGTTGGCTATGGTAAATATTGTTGGAGTGCATGATTGCCAGCCTGTGACTTTTTGATCCTCATTTTCTCAGGTGATAGGCCCAGCAGTGGGTGTGATTCATTGACTGGTAGCACCGTGTTTCCCTTTTCCAAGCACCTACTTTGTGTTTTCATTAGTGGCTCTTACCACGTCCCCCTTAGAATCGAGGGTACGCATTTCTCCACAATCGCTTCAGCATTTATTGTTTGCAGCATTTATGCTAATGGCCCTTCTGGCTGCTGTGAGCTGATAGGTTTTTGTAATTTGGGTTTGCATGTGTCTGAAAATTCGTAAAACTCATCATTTTTCTCCGCCGTTTTCTTTTCTGTTCAAAAAAGGAAACAATTGGGAATACAATATAACTCTTGAAATTGTCTTCTTGGAAGGTTGCCCTCTGTTTAATTTTTTGGTCAATTTTCCACCCCAGAATTTTTTTAGAGAGCAGGTGTCATTTCCCGAACTGCAAGTTTGGTGAATATTTAGTGACCTTTAGCAATGGGTTTAAAGGTGATGTTGTGGGAGGTGGCCTCAAGCAGGCAGCATTTGTCCATTCCCAAATCTGGGTATTAGGGCAGCAGAGCCTTTCTGGAAGTCGTGTTCCTAGGTTGTAAATTACATTGGAATATGCATGGAGAAACCCTCATTAGTTTATGTCTCATTATTTCTTCTTGGTTTTACATTTTTTTTTTAATTGGGGTAAAGCTTAGAATATTGTTTGTCCTAGATGTACACAATCTGGTTCATTTGTACATTATATATGTCTATTCAAGTACAGATCCTCTTCCCATGTAAAATGTTACAGAGGGTTCCACACACCTCCCTTGCTATATAGTCGGTCTTTTTGAGATATGTATAAAATATGTGTTTGTATACATATAGTAACACTAATCTTAATTTATCCATTCCCCCCTCCTTTCCTTTTAGATGAGCATAGTTTGTTTTCTAAGTCTGTGAGTGTCTTTCTCTGTGGAAATATGTTCATTTGTGTCAGTTATTAGATAACGCCTATAAGTGATATCATAGAATATAGGTCTTTTGCTTTCCGACTTACCTCATGTTTCGTGATTATTTCCAGACTCATTTGTGGTGCCTCAGAGAGCAATGCTTCATTGTCTTCCATGGCTAATATTCCATTGTGTACATGGACCACTTCTTTATCCATTCACCTGTTGTTGGACATTTTGATTGCTTCACTGTCTTGGCTATTGTGAATAAGGCTGCACTGCAGCTTTTGCGGCCTGTGTCTTCTCGATTCTTGTCTTCTCAGGTGAGACGTCCAATGTTGCGCCTGCTGGATTGAATGGTGCCTCCATTTTTACTTTTAAACACAGCTCCTTTCTTTTCTCATTATTGGCTGTTACCCCTTTACGTCTCACCAGCAGGTAGAGGGTACACAGTTCTCTGAAACCCCTTCAGCCTTTATTGTTTGTAGACTTTTTGCTGATGGTCAGTCGACTGGTGTAAGTGGAAACTTTTTGTAGAGTAGATTGCATGCGTCTAACACTCCCTGAGGTTGAGCTTTTATCCATTTTCCTTTTTTTGAAAAAGAGTGTGAGTAAAACTTAACTCTTCATAATCTCTTCTTGAAACATTTGCCTGTTTTGAATTGTTTTGTCCATTCCCTACTTCAGCACCAATTTTTAGGGCAAGTGTCCTTTACAGCCCTGAGTCCTTGTGAATGTTAAGTGACCATTAGCTGTGAGTTTAAAGCTGCTCCTGCAGGAAACGGCCACAAGGTGGCAGCATTTCTCCTTTACCAAATTTGTTTACTAGGGAAACAGAGCCTTAATGGAAGTGGTGTTCTAGGTTGTATATTAGAAAGGAATATGCCAGGAAAAAGCCCTTTAGTTTATATCTCATTACTTCTTGTTCATATTTGTAATTTACTTTTTATTTTTTATCCCAGCAAATTTGATTACAAAGGTTTGTTTGCTCTAGGTGTGCAAGATGTGGTTCTTTCACACATATACGTGTATCTATTCTTCCTCGCATCCTTTTCCCATGTAGGTTATGGCGCAATGTTGAGTAGTCTCTCTCCTGGTCTTCCGTACGTCTTTGGTGGTTATATATTTCACATGGTTTGTATATCTTTGTTAACCCCAATATGGTAATGTAACCAATCCTCATCCCTTTCTATTTGGTGAACCATAAGTTTTTTTAATGAATCTGTGATTGCCTTTCTCTGTGGAAATATCTTCATTGGTATCAATTTTTAAGTAACTCCTAAAAGTGATATGATAGGATATGTGTCTTTTGCTTTCTCACTTACTACACGTGGCGTGATTACGTCTAGACTCATCTATGGTGCTGCAAATGGCATTGTTTCATTTTTTTCACTAGCGAATATTCCATCTGTACATGGAGGAGTTCTTCTGTGTCCACCCATCTGTTGGTGGACTTTTTGGTTCCTTCCATATCTTGGCTATTGTAATACTGTGCCATGCAGATTTGCCTGCCTGTGTCTTTCCAATTCTCTCTTCTTAGATTATAGGTCGAGGAGTGGGCCTGCTGGATCATATGGTAGCTCAATGTTGACCTTTTTAATGCACCTCCATTCTGTTCTATTTCGTGGCCCTTTCCAAGTTACGTCCCCCTTGAAGTTGAGGGTATGCATTTCTCTACAACACCTTCAGCATTTATTGTTGGTAGTTTTCTTGCTGATGGTTATTCTGACAATTGTGATCTGATACCTCTTTGTGGTTGAATTCGCACGTGCCTCATAATCCTTTGAAATTGAGCTTGAAGGCAAGTCCTTTTTATTTTTCAAGCTGTGATTACCCCTTAGTTCTTCAAAGTGTTCTCTTAAAGTATGTGTCACATTTTGAAATGTTTTGGCCATGACCTCCCTCAAGACATTTTGAGGGCAGGTTTCATTTACAGTCCTGCATTACTTCTTCCTATGAAATGACCATTAGCACAGGCTTTAAAGCTGGTTTTGCAGGTAACTGCCATAGGGTGGCAGCCTTTCTATGTTCCCCACCCTTGTAACTAGGGGAAAGCCCTTGCGGACTGTGGTGTTTCTCGGTTATAAATTAGAGTGGAGTGTGCCTGGACAAACCCACACAAGCTGATGTCTCTTTACTTTTGTTGGATTTTTAAATGTAATTTTTATTTTTTATTGGAGTAATTTTCCACTTTGTACGTGGACCACTTCTACTTTGTGCATTCCTCGGTTGATGGACATTTTCATTGCTTCCAATTGTTCGGTATGATAAATATTGTTGGAGTGCATGATTGCCAGCCTGTGACTTTTTGATTCTCATTTTCCAACGTGATAGGCCCAGCAGAGGGTGTGATTGATTGACTGGTAGCACCGTGTTACCCTTTTCAAAGCACCTTCTTTGTGTTTTCATTAGTGGCTCTTACCACGTCCCCCTTAGAATTGAGGGTACGCATTTCTCCACAATCGTTTCAGCATTTATTGTTTGCAGCATTTATGCTAATGGCCCTTCTGGCTGCTGTGAGCTGATAGGTTTTTGTAATTTGGGTTTGCATGTCTTTGAAAATTCGTAAAACTCATCATTTTTCTCTGCCGTTTTCTTTTCTGTTAAAAAAGGAAACAATTGGGAGTACAATATAAGTCTTGCTATTGTCTTCTTGGAAGGTTGCCCTCTTTTGAATTTTTTGATCGATTTTACACCCCAGAATTTTTTTAGAGAGCAGGTGTCATTTACCGAACTGCAAGTTTGGTGACTATTTAGTGACCTTTGGCAGTAGATTTAAAGCTGCTGTTGTGGGAAGTGGCCTCGAGGAGGCAGCATTTCTCCATTCCCAAATCTGGGTACTAGGGCAGCAGAGTCTTTCTGGAAGTCGTGTTCCTAGGTTGTAAATTACATTGGAATGTGCATGGAGAAACCCCCATAAGATTATGTCTCATTATTTCTTCTTGGTTTAAAAAATTTTTTAATTGGGGTAAAGCTTAGAATATTGTTTGTCCTAGGTGTACATGATCTGGTTCATTTGTACATTATATATGTGTATTCAAGTACAGATCCTCTTCCCATGTAAAATGTTACTGAGGGTTCCGCAGACCTCCCTTGCTATATGGTCGGTCTTTTTGAGATATGTATATAATATGTGTTTGTATACATATAGTAACACTAATCTTAATTTACCCATTCCCCCAACCATTCCTTTTAGATGAGCATAGTTTGTTTTCTAAGTCTGTGAGTGTCTTTCTCTTTGGAAATATGTTCATTTGTGTCAGTTATTAGATAACGCCTATAAGTGATATCATAGAATATAGGTCTTTTGCTTTCCGACTTACCTCATGTTTCGTGATTATTTCCAGACTCATTTGTGGTGCCTCAGAGAGCAATGCTTCATTGTCTTCCATGGCTAATATTCCATTGTGTACATGGACCACTTCTTCTTTATCCATTCACCTGTTGTTGTACATTTTGATTGCTTCACTGTCTTGGCTATTGTGAATAAGGCTGCACTGCAGCTTTTGCGGCCTGTGTCTTCTCGATTCTTGTCTTCTCAGGTGAGACGTCCAATGATGCGCCTGCTGGATTGAATGGTGCCTCCATTTTTACTTTTAAACACAGCTCCTTTCTTTTCTCATTATTGGCTGTTACCCCTTTACGTCTCACCAGCAGGTAGAGGGTACACAGTTCTCTGAAACCCCTTCAGCATTTATTGTTTGTAGACTTTTTGCTGATGGTCAGTCGACTGGTGTCAGTTGAAACTTTTTCTGGATTAGATTGCATGGGTCTAACACTCCCTGAGGTTGAGCTTTTATCCATTTTCCTTTTTTTTTAAAAGAGTGTGAGTAAAACTTAACTCTTCATAATCTCTTCTTGAAACATTTGCCTGTTTTGAATTGTTTTGTCCATTCCCTACTTCAGCACCAATTTTTAGGGCAAGTGTCCTTTACAGCCCTGAGTCCTTGTGAATGTTAAGTGACCATTAGCTGTGAGTTTAAAGCTGCTCTTGCAGGAAACGGCCACAAATTGGCAGCATTTCTCCTTTACCAAATTTGTTTACTAGGGAAACAGAGCCTTAATTGAAGTGGTGTTCTAGGTTGTATATTAGAATGGAATATGCCAGGAAAAAGCCCTTTAGTTTATGTCTCATTACTTCTTGTTCATATTTGTAATTTACTTTTTATTTTTTATCCCAGCAAATTTGATTACAATGGTTTGTTTGTTCTAGGTGTGCAAGATGTGGTTCTTTCACACATATACGTGTATCTATTCTTCCTCGCATCCTTTTCCCATGTAGGTTATGGCACAATGTTGAGTAGTCCCTCTCCTTGTCTTCCGTACGTCTTTGGTGGTTATATATTTCACATGGTTTGTATATCTTTGTTAACCCCAATATGGTAATGTAACCAATCCTCATCCCTTTCTATTTGGTGAACCATAAGTTTTTTTAATGAATCTGTGATTGCCTTTCTCTGTGGAAATATCTTCATTGGTATCAATTTTTAAGTAACTCCAAAAAGTGATATGATAGGATATGTGTCTTTTGCTTTCTCACTGACTACAGGTGGCGTGATTACGTCTAGACTCATCTATGGTGCTGCAAATGGCATTGTTTCATTTTTTTCACTAGCGAATATTCCATCTGTACATGGAGGAGTTCTTCTGTGTCCACCCATCTGTTGGTGGACTTTTTGGTTCCTTCCATATCTTGGCTATTGTAATACTGTGCCATGCAGATTTGCCTGCCTGTGTCTTTCCAATTCTCTCTTCTTAGATTATAGGTCGAGGAGTGGGCCTGCTGGATCATATGGTAGCTCAATGTTGACCTTTTTAATGCACCTCCATTCTGTTCTATTTCGTGGCCCTTTCCAAGTTACGTCCCCCTTGAAGTTGAGGGTATGCATTTCTCTACAACACCTTCAGCATTTATTGTTTGTAGTTTTCTTGCTGATGGTTATTCTGACAATTGTGATCTGATACCTCTTTGTGGTTGAATTCGCACGTGCCTCATAATCCTTTGAAATTGAGCTTGAAGGCAAGTCCTATTTATTTTTCAAGCTGAGATTAACCCTTAGTTCTTCAAAGTGCTCTCTTAAAGTATGTGTCACATTTTTAAATGTTTTGGCCATTACCTCCCTCAAGACATTTTGGGGGCAGGTTTCATTTATAGTCCTGCATTATTTCTTCCTATGAAATGACCATTAGCACAGGCTTTAAAGCTGGTTTTGCAGGTAACTGCCATAGGGTGGCAGCCTTTCTATGTTCCCCACCCTTGTAACTAGGGGAAAGCCCTTGCGGACTGTGGTGTTTCTCGGTTTTAAATTAGAGTGGAGTGTGCCTGGACAAACCCACGCAAGCTGATGTCTCCTTACTTTTTTTGGATTTTTAAATGTAATTTTTATTTTTTATTGGAGTAATTTTCCACTGTGTACGTGGACCACTTCTACTTTGTGCATTCCTCAGTTGATGGACATTTTCATTGCTTCCAAGTGTTGGCTATGGTAAATATTGTTGGAGTGCAGGATTGCCAGCCTGTGACTTTTTGATTCTCATTTTCTCAGGTGATAGGCCCAGCACTGGGTGTGACTGACTGACTGGTAGCACCGTTTTTCCCTTTTCAAAGCACCTTCTGTTTGTTTTCATTAGTGGCACTTACCACGTCCCCTTTAGAATCGAGGGTACACATTTCTCCACAATCGCTTCAGCATTTATTGTTTGCAGCATTTATGCTAATGGCCCTTCTGGCTGCTGTGAGCTGATAGATTTTTATAATTTGGGTTTGCATGTCTCTGAAAATTCGTAAAACTCATCATATTTCTCCGCCGTTTTCTTTTCTGTTAAAAAAAGGAAACAATTGGGAATACAATATATCTCTTGAAATTGTCTTCTTGGAAGGTTGCCCTCTGTTTAATTTTTTGGTCAATTTTCCACCCCAGAATTTTTTTAGAGAGCAGGTGTCATTTCCCGAACTGCAAGTTTGGTGACTATTTAGTGACCTTTAGCAATGGGTTTAAAGGTGATGTTGTGGGAAGTGGCCTCAAGCAGGCAGCATTTCTCCATTCCCAAATCTGGGTATTAGGGCAGCAGAGCCTTTCTGGAAGTCGTGTTCCTAGGTTGTAAATTACATTGGAATGTGCATGGAGAAACCCCCATAAGTTTATGTCTCATTATTTCTTCTTGGTTTTAAATTTTTTTTTTAATTGTGGTAAATCTTAGAATATTGTTTGTCCTAGGTTTACACAATCTGGTTCATTTGTACATTATATATGTCTATTCAAGTACAGATCCTCTTCCCATGTAAAATGTTACAGAGGGTTCCACACACCTCCCTTGCTATATAGTCGGTCTTTTTGAGATATGTATATAATATTTGTTTGTATACATATAGTAACACTAATCTTAATTTATCCATTCCCCCCACCTTTCCTTTTAGATGAGCATAGTTTGTTTTCTAAGTCTGTGAGTGTCTTTCTCTGTGGAAATATGTTCATTTGTGTCAGTTATTAGATAACGCCTATAAGTGATATCATAGAATATAGGTCTTTTGCTTTCCGACTTACCTCATGTTTCGTGATTGTCTCCAGACTCATTTGTGGTGCCTCAAAGAGCAATGGTTCATTGTTTTCCATGGCTAATATTCCATTGTGTACATGGACCACTTCTTTTTTATCCATTCACCTCTTGTTGGACATTTTGATTGCTTCACTGTCTTGGCTATTGTGAATAAGGCTGCACTGCAGCTTTTGCGGCCTGTGTCTTCTCGATTCTTGTCTTCTCAGGTGAGACGTCCAATGACGCGCCTGCTGGATTGAATGGTGCCTCCATTTTTACTTTTAAACACAGCTCCTTTCTTTTCTCATTATTGGCTGTTACCCCTTTACGTCTCACCAGCAGGTAGAGGGTACACAGTTCTCTGAAACCCCTTCAGCATTTATTGTTTGTAGACTTTTTGCTGATGGTCAGTGGACTGGTGTAAGTTGAAACTTTTTGTAGATTAGATTGCATGGGTCTAACACTCCCTGAGGTTGAGCTTTTATCCATTTTCCTTTTTTTTTCAAAAGAGCGTGAGTAAAACGTAACTCTTCATATGCTCTTCTTGAAACATTTGCCTGTTTTGAATTTTTTTGTCCATTCCCTAGTTCAGCACAATTTTTTAGGGCAGGTGTCCTTTACAGCCCTGAGTCCTTGTGAATGTTAAGTGACCATTAGCTGTGATTTTAAAGCTGCTCTTGCAGGAAACGGCCACAAGGTGGCATCATTTCCCCTTTACCAAATTTGGTAACTGGGGAAACAGAGCCTTAATGGAGGTGGTGTTCTAGGTTGTAAATTAGAATGCAATGTGGCAGGAAAAAACCCTTTATGTTTATGTCTCATTACATCTTGTTCATATTTATAATTTACTTTTTATTTTTTATCCAAGCCAATTTGATTAAAATGGTTTGTTTGTTCGGTGTGCAAATGTGGTTCTTTCACACATATACGTGTATCTATTCTTCCTCGCATTCTTTTCCCATGTGGGTTATGGCACAATATTGAGTAGTTTTCTCCTGGTCTTCCTTATGTCTTTGGTGATTATATATTTCACATGGTTTGTATATCTCTGTTAACCTTAATATGGTAATGTATCCAATCCTCATCCCTTTCTATTTGGTGAACCATAAGTTTTTTAATGAATCTGTGATTGCCTTTCCCTGTGGAAATATCTTCATTGGTATCAATTTTTAAGTAACTCCAAAAAGTGATATGATAGGATATATGTCTTTTGCTTTCTCACTTACTACAGGTGGTGTGATTACGTCTAGACTCATCTATGGTGCTGCAAATGGCATTGTTTCATTTTTTTCACTAGCGAATATTCCATCTGTACATGGAGGAGTTCTTCTGTGTCCACCCATCTGTTGGTGGACTTTTTGGTTACTTCCATATCTTGGCTATTGTAATACTGTGCCATGCAGATTTGCCTGCCTGTGTCTTTCCAATTCTCTCTTCTTAGATTATAGGTCGAGGAGTGGGCCTGCTGGATCATATGGTAGCTCAATGTTTACCTTTTTAAGGCACCTCCATTCTGCTCTAGTTCGTGGCCCATTCCAACTTACGTCCCCCTTGAAGTTGAGGGTATGCATTTCTCTACAACACCTTCAGCATTTATTGTTTGTAGTTTTCTTGCTGATGGTTATTCTGACAAGTGTGATCTGAAACCTCTTTGTGGTTGAATTAGCACGTGCCTCATAATCCGTTGAAATTGAGCTTGAAGGCATGTCCTTTTTATTTTTCAAGCTATGATTACCCCTTAGTTCTTCAAAGTGTTCTCTTAAAGTATGTGTCACATTTTGAAATGTTTTGGCCATGACCTCCCTCAAGACATTTCGAAGGCAGGTTTCATTTACAGTTCTGCAGTACTTCTTCCTATGAAATGACCATTAGCACAGGCTTTAAAGCTGCTTTTGCAGGTAACTGCCAGAGGGCGGCAGCCTTTCTATGTTCCCCACCCTTGTAACTAGGGGAAAGCCCTTGCGGCCTGTGGTGTTTCTCGGTTATAAATTAGAGTGGAGCGTGCCTGGACAAACCCACACAAGCTGATGTCTCTTTACTTTTGTTGGATTTTTAAATGTAATTTTTATTTTTTATTGGAGTAAATTTCCACTGTGTACGTGGACCACTTCGACTTTGTGCATTCCTCGGTTGATGGACATTTTCATTGCTTCCAATTGTTGGCTATGGTAAATATTGTTGGAGTGCATGATTGCCAGCCTGTGACTTTTTGATCCTCATTTTCTCAGGTGATAGGCCCAGCAGTGGGTGTGATTCATTGACTGGTAGCACCGTGTTTCCCTTTTCCAAGCACCTACTTTGTGTTTTCATTAGTGGCTCTTACCACGTCCCCTTTAGAATCGAGGGTACGCATTTCTCCACAATCGCTTCAGCATTTATTGTTTGCAGCATTTATGCTAATGGCCCTTCTGGCTGCTGTGAGCTGATAGGTTTTTGTAATTTGGGTTTGCATGTGTCTGAAAATTCGTAAAACTCATCATTTTTCTCCGCCGTTTTCTTTTCTGTTCAAAAAAGGAAACAATTGGGAATACAATATAACTCTTGAAATTGTCTTCTTGGAAGGTTGCCCTCTGTTTAATTTTTTGGTCAATTTTCCACCCCAGAATTTTTTTAGAGAGCAGGTGTCATTTCCCGAACTGCAAGTTTGGTGACTATTTAGTGACCTTTAGCAATGGGTTTAAAGGTGATGTTGTGGGAGGTGGCCTCAAGCAGGCAGCATTTGTCCATTCCCAAATCTGGGTATTAGGGCAGCAGAGCCTTTCTGGAAGTCGTGTTCCTAGGTTGTAAATTACATTGGAATATGCATGGAGAAACCCCCATTAGTTTATGTCTCATTATTTCTTCTTGGTTTTAAATTTTTTTTTTAGTTGGGGTAAAGCTTAGAATATTGTTTGTCCTAGATGTACACAATCTGGTTCATTTGTACGTTATATATGTCTATTCAAGTACAGATCGTCTTCCCATGTAAAATGTTACAGAGGGTTCCACACACCTCCCTTGCTATATAGTCGGTCTTTTTGAGATATGTATAAAATATGTGTTTGTATACATATAGTAACACTAATCTTAATTTATCCATTCCCCCCACCTTTCCTTTTAGATGAGCATAGTTTGTTTTCTAAGTCTGTGAGTGTCTTTCTCTGTGGAAATATGTTCATTTGTGTCAGTTATTAGATAACGCCTATAAGTGATATCATAGAATATAGGTCTTTTGCTTTCCGACTTACCTCATGTTTCGTGATTATTTCCAGACTCATTTGTGGTGCCTCAGAGAGCAATGCTTCATTGTCTTCCATGGCTAATATTCCATTGTGTACATGGACCACTTCTTTATCCATTCACCTGTTGTTGGACATTTTGATTGCTTCACTGTCTTGGCTATTGTGAATAAGGCTGCACTGCAGCTTTTGCGGCCTGTGTCTTCTCGATTCTTGTCTTCTCAGGTGAGACGTCCAATGTTGCGCCTGCTGGATTGAATGGTGCCTCCATTTTTACTTTTAAACACAGCTCCTTTCTTTTCTCATTATTGGCTGTTACCCCTTTACGTCTCACCAGCAGGTAGAGGGTACACAGTTCTCTGAAACCCCTTCAGCCTTTATTGTTTGTAGACTTTTTGCTGATGGTCAGTCGACTGGTGTAAGTGGAAACTTTTTGTAGAGTAGATTGCATGCGTCTAACACTCCCTGAGGTTGAGCTTTTATCCATTTTCCTTTTTTTGAAAAAGAGTGTGAGTAAAACTTAACTCTTCATAATCTCTTCTTGAAACATTTGCCTGTTTTGAATTTGTTTGTCCATTCCCTACTTCAGCACCAATTTTTAGAGCAAGTGTCCTTTACAGCCCTGAGTCCTTGTGAATGTTAAGTGACCATTAGCTGTGAGTTTAAAGCTGCTCTTGCAGGAAACGGCCACAAGGTGGCAGCATTTCTCCTTTACCAAATTTGTTTACTAGGGAAACAGAGCCTTAATGGAAGTGGTGTTCTAGGTTGTATATTAGAATGGAATATGCCAGGAAAAAGCCCTTTAGTTTATGTCTCATTACTTCTTGTTCATATTTGTAATTTACTTTTTATTTTTTATCCCAGCAAATTTGATTACAATGGTTTGTTTGTTCTAGGTGTGCAAGATGTGGTTCTTTCACACATATACGTGTATCTATTCTTCCTCGCATCCTTTTCCCATGTAGGTTATGGCACAATGTTGAGTAGTCCCTCTCCTGGTCTTCCGTACGTCTTTGGTGGTTATATATTTCACATGGTTTGTATATCTTTGTTAACCCCAATATGGTAATGTAACCAATCCTCATCCCTTTCTATTTGGTGAACCATAAGTTTTTTTAATGAATCTGTGATTGCCTTTCTCTGTGGAAATATCTTCATTGGTATCAATTTTTAAGTAACTCCAAAAAGTGATATGATAGGATATGTGTCTTTTGCTTTCTCACTGACTACAGGTGGCGTGATTACGTCTAGACTCATCTATGGTGCTGCAAATGGCATTGTTTCATTTTTTTCACTAGCGAATATTCCATCTGTACATGGAGGAGTTCTTCTGTGTCCACCCATCTGTTGGTGGACTTTTTGGTTCCTTCCATATCTTGGCTATTGTAATACTGTGCCATGCAGATTTGCCTGCCTGTGTCTTTCCAATTCTCTCTTCTTAGATTATAGGTCGAGGAGTGGGCCTGCTGCATCATATGGTAGCTCAATGTTGACCTTTTTAATGCACCTCCATTCTGTTCTATTTCGTGGCCCTTTCCAAGTTACGTCCCCCTTGAAGTTGAGGGTATGCATTTCTCTACAACACCTTCAGCATTTATTGTTTGTAGTTTTCTTGCTGATGGTTATTCTGACAATTGTGATCTGATACCTCTTTGTGGTTGAATTCGCACGTGCCTCATAATCCTTTGAAATTGAGCTTGAAGGCAAGTCCTATTTATTTTTCAAGCTGAGATTAACCCTTAGTTCTTCAAAGTGCTCTCTTAAAGTATGTGTCACATTTTTAAATGTTTTGGCCATTACCTCCCTCAAGACATTTTGAGAGCAGGTTTCATTTATAGTCCTGCATTATTTCTTCCTATGAAATGACCATTAGCACAGGCTTTAAAGCTGGTTTTGCAGGTAACTGCCATAGGGTGGCAGCCTTTCTATGTTCCCCACCCTTGTAACTAGGGGAAAGCCCTTGCGGACTGTGGTGTTTCTCGGTTTTAAATTAGAGTGGAGTGTGCCTGGACAAACCCACGCAAGCTGATGTCTCCTTACTTTTTTTGGATTTTTAAATGTAATTTTTATTTTTTATTGGAGTAATTTTCCACTGTGTACGTGGACCACTTCTACTTTGTGCATTCCTCAGTTGATGGACATTTTCATTGCTTCCAAGTGTTGGCTATGGTAAATATTGTTGGAGTGCAGGATTGCCAGCCTGTGACTTTTTGATTCTCATTTTCTCAGGTGATAGGCCCAGCACTGGGTGTGACTGACTGACTGGTAGCACCGTTTTTCCCTTTTCAAAGCACCTTCTGTTTGTTTTCATTAGTGGCACTTACCACGTCCCCTTTAGAATCGAGGGTACACATTTCTCCACAATCGCTTCAGCATTTATTGTTTGCAGCATTTATGCTAATGGCCCTTCTGGCTGCTGTGAGCTGATAGATTTTTATAATTTGGGTTTGCATGTCTCTGAAAATTCGTAAAACTCATCATATTTCTCCGCCGTTTTCTTTTCTGTTAAAAAAAGGAAACAATTGGGAATACAATATATCTCTTGAAATTGTCTTCTTGGAAGGTTGCCCTCTGTTTAATTTTTTGGTCAATTTTCCACCCCAGAATTTTTTTAGAGAGCAGGTGTCATTTCCCGAACTGCAAGTTTGGTGACTATTTAGTGACCTTTAGCAATGGGTTTAAAGGTGATGTTGTGGGAAGTGGCCTCAAGCAGGCAGCATTTCTCCATTCCCAAATCTGGGTATTAGGGCAGCAGAGCCTTTCTGGAAGTCGTGTTCCTAGGTTGTAAATTACATTGGAATGTGCATGGAGAAACCCCCATAAGTTTATGTCTCATTATTTCTTCTTGGTTTTAAATTTTTTTTTTAATTGTGGTAAATCTTAGAATATTGTTTGTCCTAGGTTTACACAATCTGGTTCATTTGTACATTATATATGTGTATTCAAGTACAGATCGTCTTCCCATGTAAAATGTTACAGAGGGTTCCACACACCTCCCTTGCTATATAGTCGGTCTTTTTGAGATATGTATATAATATTTGTTTGTATACATATAGTAACACTAATCTTAATTTATCCATTCCCCCCACCTTTCCTTTTAGATGAGCATAGTTTGTTTTCTAAGTCTGTGAGTGTCTTTCTCTGTGGAAATATGTTCATTTGTGTCAGTTATTAGATAACGCCTATAAGTGATATCATAGAATATAGGTCTTTTGCTTTCCGACTTACCTCATGTTTCGTGATTGTCTCCAGACTCATTTGTGGTGCCTCAAAGAGCAATGGTTCATTGTTTTCCATGGCTAATATTCCATTGTGTACATGGACCACTTCTTTTTTATCCATTCACCTCTTGTTGGACATTTTGATTGCTTCACTGTCTTGGCTATTGTGAATAAGGCTGCACTGCAGCTTTTGCGGCCTGTGTCTTCTCGATTCTTGTCTTCTCAGGTGAGACGTCCAATGACGCGCCTGCTGGATTGAATGGTGCCTCCATTTTTACTTTTAAACACAGCTCCTTTCTTTTCTCATTATTGGCTGTTACCCCTTTACGTCTCACCAGCAGGTAGAGGGTACACAGTTCTCTGAAACCCCTTCAGCATTTATTGTTTGTAGACTTTTTGCTGATGGTCAGTGGACTGGTGTAAGTTGAAACTTTTTGTAGATTAGATTGCATGGGTCTAACACTCCCTGAGGTTGAGCTTTTATCCATTTTCCTTTTTTTTTCAAAAGAGCGTGAGTAAAACGTAACTCTTCATATGCTCTTCTTGAAACATTTGCCTGTTTTGAATTTTTTTGTCCATTCCCTAGTTCAGCACAATTTTTTAGGGCAGGTGTCCTTTACAGCCCTGAGTCCTTGTGAATGTTAAGTGACCATTAGCTGTGATTTTAAAGCTGCTCTTGCAGGAAACGGCCACAAGGTGGCATCATTTCCCCTTTACCAAATTTGGTAACTGGGGAAACAGAGCCTTAATGGAGGTGGTGTTCTAGGTTGTAAATTAGAATGCAATGTGGCAGGAAAAAACCCTTTATGTTTATGTCTCATTACATCTTGTTCATATTTATAATTTACTTTTTATTTTTTATCCAAGCCAATTTGATTAAAATGGTTTGTTTGTTCGGTGTGCAAATGTGGTTCTTTCACACATATACGTGTATCTATTCTTCCTCGCATTCTTTTCCCATGTGGGTTATGGCACAATATTGAGTAGTTTTCTCCTGGTCTTCCTTATGTCTTTGGTGATTATATATTTCACATGGTTTGTATATCTCTGTTAACCTTAATATGGTAATGTATCCAATCCTCATCCCTTTCTATTTGGTGAACCATAAGTTTTTTAATGAATCTGTGATTGCCTTTCCCTGTGGAAATATCTTCATTGGTATCAATTTTTAAGTAACTCCAAAAAGTGATATGATAGGATATATGTCTTTTGCTTTCTCACTTACTACAGGTGGTGTGATTACGTCTAGACTCATCTATGGTGCTGCAAATGGCATTGTTTCATTTTTTTCACTAGCGAATATTCCATCTGTACATGGAGGAGTTCTTCTGTGTCCACCCATCTGTTGGTGGACTTTTTGGTTACTTCCATATCTTGGCTATTGTAATACTGTGCCATGCAGATTTGCCTGCCTGTGTCTTTCCAATTCTCTCTTCTTAGATTATAGGTCGAGGAGTGGGCCTGCTGGATCATATGGTAGCTCAATGTTTACCTTTTTAAGGCACCTCCATTCTGCTCTAGTTCGTGGCCCATTCCAACTTACGTCCCCCTTGAAGTTGAGGGTATGCATTTCTCTACAACACCTTCAGCATTTATTGTTTGTAGTTTTCTTGCTGATGGTTATTCTGACAAGTGTGATCTGAAACCTCTTTGTGGTTGAATTAGCACGTGCCTCATAATCCGTTGAAATTGAGCTTGAAGGCATGTCCTTTTTATTTTTCAAGCTATGATTACCCCTTAGTTCTTCAAAGTGTTCTCTTAAAGTATGTGTCACATTTTGAAATGTTTTGGCCATGACCTCCCTCAAGACATTTCGAAGGCAGGTTTCATTTACAGTTCTGCAGTACTTCTTCCTATGAAATGACCATTAGCACAGGCTTTAAAGCTGCTTTTGCAGGTAACTGCCAGAGGGCGGCAGCCTTTCTATGTTCCCCACCCTTGTAACTAGGGGAAAGCCCTTGCGGCCTGTGGTGTTTCTCGGTTATAAATTAGAGTGGAGCGTGCCTGGACAAACCCACACAAGCTGATGTCTCTTTACTTTTGTTGGATTTTTAAATGTAATTTTTATTTTTTATTGGAGTAAATTTCCACTGTGTACGTGGACCACTTCGACTTTGTGCATTCCTCGGTTGATGGACATTTTCATTGCTTCCAATTGTTGGCTATGGTAAATATTGTTGGAGTGCATGATTGCCAGCCTGTGACTTTTTGATCCTCATTTTCTCAGGTGATAGGCCCAGCAGTGGGTGTGATTCATTGACTGGTAGCACCGTGTTTCCCTTTTCCAAGCACCTACTTTGTGTTTTCATTAGTGGCTCTTACCACGTCCCCTTTAGAATCGAGGGTACGCATTTCTCCACAATCGCTTCAGCATTTATTGTTTGCAGCATTTATGCTAATGGCCCTTCTGGCTGCTGTGAGCTGATAGGTTTTTGTAATTTGGGTTTGCATGTGTCTGAAAATTCGTAAAACGCATCATTTTTCTCCGCCGTTTTCTTTTCTGTTCAAAAAAGGAAACAATTGGGAATACAATATAACTCTTGAAATTGTCTTCTTGGAAGGTTGCCCTCTGTTTAATTTTTTGGTCAATTTTCCACCCCAGAATTTTTTTAGAGAGCAGGTGTCATTTCCCGAACTGCAAGTTTGGTGACTATTTAGTGACCTTTAGCAATGGGTTTAAAGGTGATGTTGTGGGAGGTGGCCTCAAGCAGGCAGCATTTGTCCATTCCCAAATCTGGGTATTAGGGCAGCAGAGCCTTTCTGGAAGTCGTGTTCCTAGGTTGTAAATTACATTGGAATATGCATGGAGAAACCCCCATTAGTTTATGTCTCATTATTTCTTCTTGGTTTTAAATTTTTTTTTTAGTTGGGGTAAAGCTTAGAATATTGTTTGTCCTAGATGTACACAATCTGGTTCATTTGTACGTTATATATGTCTATTCAAGTACAGATCGTCTTCCCATGTAAAATGTTACAGAGGGTTCCACACACCTCCCTTGCTATATAGTCGGTCTTTTTGAGATATGTATAAAATATGTGTTTGTATACATATAGTAACACTAATCTTAATTTATCCATTCCCCCCACCTTTCCTTTTAGATGAGCATAGTTTGTTTTCTAAGTCTGTGAGTGTCTTTCTCTGTGGAAATATGTTCATTTGTGTCAGTTATTAGATAACGCCTATAAGTGATATCATAGAATATAGGTCTTTTGCTTTCCGACTTACCTCATGTTTCGTGATTATTTCCAGACTCATTTGTGGTGCCTCAGAGAGCAATGCTTCATTGTCTTCCATGGCTAATATTCCATTGTGTACATGGACCACTTCTTTATCCATTCACCTGTTGTTGGACATTTTGATTGCTTCACTGTCTTGGCTATTGTGAATAAGGCTGCACTGCAGCTTTTGCGGCCTGTGTCTTCTCGATTCTTGTCTTCTCAGGTGAGACGTCCAATGTTGCGCCTGCTGGATTGAATGGTGCCTCCATTTTTACTTTTAAACACAGCTCCTTTCTTTTCTCATTATTGGCTGTTACCCCTTTACGTCTCACCAGCAGGTAGAGGGTACACAGTTCTCTGAAACCCCTTCAGCCTTTATTGTTTGTAGACTTTTTGCTGATGGTCAGTCGACTGGTGTAAGTGGAAACTTTTTGTAGAGTAGATTGCATGCGTCTAACACTCCCTGAGGTTGAGCTTTTATCCATTTTCCTTTTTTTGAAAAAGAGTGTGAGTAAAACTTAACTCTTCATAATCTCTTCTTGAAACATTTGCCTGTTTTGAATTTGTTTGTCCATTCCCTACTTCAGCACCAATTTTTAGAGCAAGTGTCCTTTACAGCCCTGAGTCCTTGTGAATGTTAAGTGACCATTAGCTGTGAGTTTAAAGCTGCTCTTGCAGGAAACGGCCACAAGGTGGCAGCATTTCTCCTTTACCAAATTTGTTTACTAGGGAAACAGAGCCTTAATGGAAGTGGTGTTCTAGGTTGTATATTAGAATGGAATATGCCAGGAAAAAGCCCTTTAGTTTATGTCTCATTACTTCTTGTTCATATTTGTAATTTACTTTTTATTTTTTATCCCAGCAAATTTGATTACAATGGTTTGTTTGTTCTAGGTGTGCAAGATGTGGTTCTTTCACACATATACGTGTATCTATTCTTCCTCGCATCCTTTTCCCATGTAGGTTATGGCACAATGTTGAGTAGTCCCTCTCCTGGTCTTCCGTACGTCTTTGGTGGTTATATATTTCACATGGTTTGTATATCTTTGTTAACCCCAATATGGTAATGTAACCAATCCTCATCCCTTTCTATTTGGTGAACCATAAGTTTTTTTAATGAATCTGTGATTGCCTTTCTCTGTGGAAATATCTTCATTGGTATCAATTTTTAAGTAACTCCAAAAAGTGATATGATAGGATATGTGTCTTTTGCTTTCTCACTGACTACAGGTGGCGTGATTACGTCTAGACTCATCTATGGTGCTGCAAATGGCATTGTTTCATTTTTTTCACTAGCGAATATTCCATCTGTACATGGAGGAGTTCTTCTGTGTCCACCCATCTGTTGGTGGACTTTTTGGTTCCTTCCATATCTTGGCTATTGTAATACTGTGCCATGCAGATTTGCCTGCCTGTGTCTTTCCAATTCTCTCTTCTTAGATTATAGGTCGAGGAGTGGGCCTGCTGCATCATATGGTAGCTCAATGTTGACCTTTTTAATGCACCTCCATTCTGTTCTATTTCGTGGCCCTTTCCAAGTTACGTCCCCCTTGAAGTTGAGGGTATGCATTTCTCTACAACACCTTCAGCATTTATTGTTTGTAGTTTTCTTGCTGATGGTTATTCTGACAATTGTGATCTGATACCTCTTTGTGGTTGAATTCGCACGTGCCTCATAATCCTTTGAAATTGAGCTTGAAGGCAAGTCCTATTTATTTTTCAAGCTGAGATTAACCCTTAGTTCTTCAAAGTGCTCTCTTAAAGTATGTGTCACATTTTTAAATGTTTTGGCCATTACCTCCCTCAAGACATTTTGAGAGCAGGTTTCATTTATAGTCCTGCATTATTTCTTCCTATGAAATGACCATTAGCACAGGCTTTAAAGCTGGTTTTGCAGGTAACTGCCATAGGGTGGCAGCCTTTCTATGTTCCCCACCCTTGTAACTAGGGGAAAGCCCTTGCGGACTGTGGTGTTTCTCGGTTTTAAATTAGAGTGGAGTGTGCCTGGACAAACCCACGCAAGCTGATGTCTCCTTACTTTTTTTGGATTTTTAAATGTAATTTTTATTTTTTATTGGAGTAATTTTCCACTGTGTACGTGGACCACTTCTACTTTGTGCATTCCTCAGTTGATGGACATTTTCATTGCTTCCAAGTGTTGGCTATGGTAAATATTGTTGGAGTGCAGGATTGCCAGCCTGTGACTTTTTGATTCTCATTTTCTCAGGTGATAGGCCCAGCACTGGGTGTGACTGACTGACTGGTAGCACCGTTTTTCCCTTTTCAAAGCACCTTCTGTTTGTTTTCATTAGTGGCACTTACCACGTCCCCTTTAGAATCGAGGGTACACATTTCTCCACAATCGCTTCAGCATTTATTGTTTGCAGCATTTATGCTAATGGCCCTTCTGGCTGCTGTGAGCTGATAGATTTTTATAATTTGGGTTTGCATGTCTCTGAAAATTCGTAAAACTCATCATATTTCTCCGCCGTTTTCTTTTCTGTTAAAAAAAGGAAACAATTGGGAATACAATATATCTCTTGAAATTGTCTTCTTGGAAGGTTGCCCTCTGTTTAATTTTTTGGTCAATTTTCCACCCCAGAATTTTTTTAGAGAGCAGGTGTCATTTCCCGAACTGCAAGTTTGGTGACTATTTAGTGACCTTTAGCAATGGGTTTAAAGGTGATGTTGTGGGAAGTGGCCTCAAGCAGGCAGCATTTCTCCATTCCCAAATCTGGGTATTAGGGCAGCAGAGCCTTTCTGGAAGTCGTGTTCCTAGGTTGTAAATTACATTGGAATGTGCATGGAGAAACCCCCATAAGTTTATGTCTCATTATTTCTTCTTGGTTTTAAATTTTTTTTTTAATTGTGGTAAATCTTAGAATATTGTTTGTCCTAGGTTTACACAATCTGGTTCATTTGTACATTATATATGTGTATTCAAGTACAGATCGTCTTCCCATGTAAAATGTTACAGAGGGTTCCACACACCTCCCTTGCTATATAGTCGGTCTTTTTGAGATATGTATATAATATTTGTTTGTATACATATAGTAACACTAATCTTAATTTATCCATTCCCCCCACCTTTCCTTTTAGATGAGCATAGTTTGTTTTCTAAGTCTGTGAGTGTCTTTCTCTGTGGAAATATGTTCATTTGTGTCAGTTATTAGATAACGCCTATAAGTGATATCATAGAATATAGGTCTTTTGCTTTCCGACTTACCTCATGTTTCGTGATTGTCTCCAGACTCATTTGTGGTGCCTCAAAGAGCAATGGTTCATTGTTTTCCATGGCTAATATTCCATTGTGTACATGGACCACTTCTTTTTTATCCATTCACCTCTTGTTGGACATTTTGATTGCTTCACTGTCTTGGCTATTGTGAATAAGGCTGCACTGCAGCTTTTGCGGCCTGTGTCTTCTCGATTCTTGTCTTCTCAGGTGAGACGTCCAATGACGCGCCTGCTGGATTGAATGGTGCCTCCATTTTTACTTTTAAACACAGCTCCTTTCTTTTCTCATTATTGGCTGTTACCCCTTTACGTCTCACCAGCAGGTAGAGGGTACACAGTTCTCTGAAACCCCTTCAGCATTTATTGTTTGTAGACTTTTTGCTGATGGTCAGTGGACTGGTGTAAGTTGAAACTTTTTGTAGATTAGATTGCATGGGTCTAACACTCCCTGAGGTTGAGCTTTTATCCATTTTCCTTTTTTTTTCAAAAGAGCGTGAGTAAAACGTAACTCTTCATATGCTCTTCTTGAAACATTTGCCTGTTTTGAATTTTTTTGTCCATTCCCTAGTTCAGCACAATTTTTTAGGGCAGGTGTCCTTTACAGCCCTGAGTCCTTGTGAATGTTAAGTGACCATTAGCTGTGATTTTAAAGCTGCTCTTGCAGGAAACGGCCACAAGGTGGCATCATTTCCCCTTTACCAAATTTGGTAACTGGGGAAACAGAGCCTTAATGGAGGTGGTGTTCTAGGTTGTAAATTAGAATGCAATGTGGCAGGAAAAAACCCTTTATGTTTATGTCTCATTACATCTTGTTCATATTTATAATTTACTTTTTATTTTTTATCCAAGCCAATTTGATTAAAATGGTTTGTTTGTTCGGTGTGCAAATGTGGTTCTTTCACACATATACGTGTATCTATTCTTCCTCGCATTCTTTTCCCATGTGGGTTATGGCACAATATTGAGTAGTTTTCTCCTGGTCTTCCTTATGTCTTTGGTGATTATATATTTCACATGGTTTGTATATCTCTGTTAACCTTAATATGGTAATGTATCCAATCCTCATCCCTTTCTATTTGGTGAACCATAAGTTTTTTAATGAATCTGTGATTGCCTTTCCCTGTGGAAATATCTTCATTGGTATCAATTTTTAAGTAACTCCAAAAAGTGATATGATAGGATATATGTCTTTTGCTTTCTCACTTACTACAGGTGGTGTGATTACGTCTAGACTCATCTATGGTGCTGCAAATGGCATTGTTTCATTTTTTTCACTAGCGAATATTCCATCTGTACATGGAGGAGTTCTTCTGTGTCCACCCATCTGTTGGTGGACTTTTTGGTTACTTCCATATCTTGGCTATTGTAATACTGTGCCATGCAGATTTGCCTGCCTGTGTCTTTCCAATTCTCTCTTCTTAGATTATAGGTCGAGGAGTGGGCCTGCTGGATCATATGGTAGCTCAATGTTTACCTTTTTAAGGCACCTCCATTCTGCTCTAGTTCGTGGCCCATTCCAACTTACGTCCCCCTTGAAGTTGAGGGTATGCATTTCTCTACAACACCTTCAGCATTTATTGTTTGTAGTTTTCTTGCTGATGGTTATTCTGACAAGTGTGATCTGAAACCTCTTTGTGGTTGAATTAGCACGTGCCTCATAATCCGTTGAAATTGAGCTTGAAGGCATGTCCTTTTTATTTTTCAAGCTATGATTACCCCTTAGTTCTTCAAAGTGTTCTCTTAAAGTATGTGTCACATTTTGAAATGTTTTGGCCATGACCTCCCTCAAGACATTTCGAAGGCAGGTTTCATTTACAGTTCTGCAGTACTTCTTCCTATGAAATGACCATTAGCACAGGCTTTAAAGCTGCTTTTGCAGGTAACTGCCAGAGGGCGGCAGCCTTTCTATGTTCCCCACCCTTGTAACTAGGGGAAAGCCCTTGCGGCCTGCGGTGTTTCTCGGTTATAAATTAGAGTGGAGCGTGCCTGGACAAACCCACACAAGCTGATGTCTCTTTACTTTTGTTGGATTTTTAAATGTAATTTTTATTTTTTATTGGAGTAAATTTCCACTGTGTACGTGGACCACTTCGACTTTGTGCATTCCTCGGTTGATGGACATTTTCATTGCTTCCAATTGTTGGCTATGGTAAATATTGTTGGAGTGCATGATTGCCAGCCTGTGACTTTTTGATCCTCATTTTCTCAGGTGATAGGCCCAGCAGTGGGTGTGATTCATTGACTGGTAGCACCGTGTTTCCCTTTTCCAAGCACCTACTTTGTGTTTTCATTAGTGGCTCTTACCACGTCCCCCTTAGAATCGAGGGTACGCATTTCTCCACAATCGCTTCAGCATTTATTGTTTGCAGCATTTATGCTAATGGCCCTTCTGGCTGCTGTGAGCTGATAGGTTTTTGTAATTTGGGTTTGCATGTCTCTGAAAATTCGTAAAACTCATCATTTTTCTCCGCCATTTTCTTTTCTGTTCAAAAAAGGAAACAATTGGGAATACAATATAACTCTTGAAATTGTCTTCTTGGAAGGTTGTCCTCTGTTTAATTTTTTGGTCAATTTTCCACCCCAGAATTTTTTTAGAGAGCAGGTGTCATTTCCCGAACTGCAAGTTTGGTGACTATTTAGTGACCTTTAGCAATGGGTTTAAAGGTGATGTTGTGGGAGGTGGCCTCAAGCAGGCAGCATTTGTCCATTCCCAAATCTGGGTATTAGGGCAGCAGAGCCTTTCTGGAAGTCGTGTTCCTAGGTTGTAAATTACATTGGAATATGCATGGAGAAACCCCCATTAGTTTATGTCTCATTATTTCTTCTTGGTTTTAAATTTTTTTTTTAGTTGGGGTAAAGCTTAGAATATTGTTTGTCCTAGATGTACACAATCTGGTTCATTTGTACGTTATATATGTCTATTCAAGTACAGATCGTCTTCCCATGTAAAATGTTACAGAGGGTTCCACACACCTCCCTTGCTATATAGTCGGTCTTTTTGAGATATGTATAAAATATGTGTTTGTATACATATAGTAACACTAATCTTAATTTATCCATTCCCCCCACCTTTCCTTTTAGATGAGCATAGTTTGTTTTCTAAGTCTGTGAGTGTCTTTCTCTGTGGAAATATGTTCATTTGTGTCAGTTATTAGATAACGCCTATAAGTGATATCATAGAATATAGGTCTTTTGCTTTCCGACTTACCTCATGTTTCGTGATTATTTCCAGACTCATTTGTGGTGCCTCAGAGAGCAATGCTTCATTGTCTTCCATGGCTAATATTCCATTGTGTACATGGACCACTTCTTTATCCATTCACCTGTTGTTGGACATTTTGATTGCTTCACTGTCTTGGCTATTGTGAATAAGGCTGCACTGCAGCTTTTGCGGCCTGTGTCTTCTCGATTCTTGTCTTCTCAGGTGAGACGTCCAATGTTGCGCCTGCTGGATTGAATGGTGCCTCCATTTTTACTTTTAAACACAGCTCCTTTCTTTTCTCATTATTGGCTGTTACCCCTTTACGTCTCACCAGCAGGTAGAGGGTACACAGTTCTCTGAAACCCCTTCAGCATTTATTGTTTGTAGACTTTTTGCTGATGGTCAGTCGACTGGTGTAAGTGGAAACTTTTTGTAGAGTAGATTGCATGCGTCTAACACTCCCTGAGGTTGAGCTTTTATCCATTTTCCTTTTTTTGAAAAAGAGTGTGAGTAAAACTTAACTCTTCATAATCTCTTCTTAAAACATTTGCCTGTTTTGAATTTGTTTGTCCATTCCCTACTTCAGCACCAATTTTTAGAGCAAGTGTCCTTTACAGCCCTGAGTCCTTGTGAATGTTAAGTGACCATTAGCTGTGAGTTTAAAGCTGCTCTTGCAGGAAACGGCCACAAGGTGGCAGCATTTCTCCTTTACCAAATTTGTTTACTAGGGAAACAGAGCCTTAATGGAAGTGGTGTTCTAGGTTGTATATTAGAATGGAATATGCCAGGAAAAAGCCCTTTAGTTTATGTCTCATTACTTCTTGTTCATATTTGTAATTTACTTTTTATTTTTTATCCCAGCAAATTTGATTACAATGGTTTGTTTGTTCTAGGTGTGCAAGATGTGGTTCTTTCACACATATACGTGTATCTATTCTTCCTCGCATCCTTTTCCCATGTAGGTTATGGCACAATGTTGAGTAGTCCCTCTCCTGGTCTTCCGTACGTCTTTGGTGGTTATATATTTCACATGGTTTGTATATCTTTGTTAACCCCAATATGGTAATGTAACCAATCCTCATCCCTTTCTATTTGGTGAACCATAAGTTTTTTTAATGAATCTGTGATTGCCTTTCTCTGTGGAAATATCTTCATTGGTATCAATTTTTAAGTAACTCCAAAACGTGATATGATAGGATATGTGTCTTTTGCTTTCTCACTGACTACAGGTGGCGTGATTACGTCTAGACTCATCTATGGTGCTGCAAATGGCATTGTTTCATTTTTTTCACTAGCGAATATTCCATCTGTACATGGAGGAGTTCTTCTGTGTCCACCCATCTGTTGGTGGACTTTTTGGTTCCTTCCATATCTTGGCTATTGTAATACTGTGCCATGCAGATTTGCCTGCCTGTGTCTTTCCAATTCTCTCTTCTTAGATTATAGGTCGAGGAGTGGGCCTGCTGCATCATATGGTAGCTTAATGTTGACCTTTTTAATGCACCTCCATTCTGTTCTATTTCGTGGCCCTTTCCAAGTTACGTCCCCCTTGAAGTTGAGGGTATGCATTTCTCTACAACACCTTCAGCATTTATTGTTTGTAGTTTTCTTGCTGATGGTTATTCTGACAATTGTGATCTGATACCTCTTTGTGGTTGAATTCGCACGTGCCTCATAATCCTTTGAAATTGAGCTTGAAGGCAAGTCCTATTTATTTTTCAAGCTGAGATTAACCCTTAGTTCTTCAAAATGCTCTCTTAAAGTATGTGTCACATTTTTAAATGTTTTGGCCATTACCTCCCTCAAGACATTTTGAGAGCAGGTTTCATTTATAGTCCTGCATTATTTCTTCCTATGAAATGACCATTAGCACAGGCTTTAAAGCTGGTTTTGCAGGTAACTGCCATAGGGTGGCAGCCTTTCTATGTTCCCCACCCTTGTAACTAGGGGAAAGCCCTTGCGGACTGTGGTGTTTCTCGGTTTTAAATTAGAGTGGAGTGTGCCTGGACAAACCCACGCAAGCTGATGTCTCCTTACTTTTTTTGGATTTTTAAATGTAATTTTTATTTTTTATTGGAGTAATTTTCCACTGTGTACGTGGACCACTTCTACTTTGTGCATTCCTCAGTTGATGGACATTTTCATTGCTTCCAAGTGTTGGCTATGGTAAATATTGTTGGAGTGCAGGATTGCCAGCCTGTGACTTTTTGATTCTCATTTTCTCAGGTGATAGGCCCAGCACTGGGTGTGACTGACTGACTGGTAGCACCGTTTTTCCCTTTTCAAAGCACCTTCTGTTTGTTTTCATTAGTGGCACTTACCACGTCCCCTTTAGAATCGAGGGTACACATTTCTCCACAATCGCTTCAGCATTTATTGTTTGCAGCATTTATGCTAATGGCCCTTCTGGCTGCTGTGAGCTGATAGGTTTTTATAATTTGGGTTTGCATGTCTCTGAAAATTCGTAAAACTCATCATATTTCTCCGCCGTTTTCTTTTCTGTTAAAAAAAGGAAACAATTGGGAATACAATATATCTCTTGAAATTGTCTTCTTGGAAGGTTGCCCTCTGTTTAATTTTTTGGTCAATTTTCCACCCCAGAATTTTTTTAGAGAGCAGGTGTCATTTCCCGAACTGCAAGTTTGGTGACTATTTAGTGACCTTTAGCAATGGGTTTAAAGGTGATGTTGTGGGAAGTGGCCTCAAGCAGGCAGCATTTCTCCATTCCCAAATCTGGGTATTAGGGCAGCAGAGCCTTTCTGGAAGTCGTGTTCCTAGGTTGTAAATTACATTGGAATGTGCATGGAGAAACCCCCATAAGTTTATGTCTCATTATTTCTTCTTGGTTTTAAATTTTTTTTTTAATTGTGGTAAATCTTAGAATATTGTTTGTCCTAGGTTTACACAATCTGGTTCATTTGTACATTATATATGTCTATTCAAGTACAGATCGTCTTCCCATGTAAAATGTTACAGAGGGTTCCACACACCTCCCTTGCTATATAGTCGGTCTTTTTGAGATATGTATATAATATTTGTTTGTATACATATAGTAACACTAATCTTAATTTATCCATTCCCCCCACCTTTCCTTTTAGATGAGCATAGTTTGTTTTCTAAGTCTGTGAGTGTCTTTCTCTGTGGAAATATGTTCATTTGTGTCAGTTATTAGATAACGCCTATAAGTGATATCATAGAATATAGGTCTTTTGCTTTCCGACTTACCTCATGTTTCGTGATTGTCTCCAGACTCATTTGTGGTGCCTCAAAGAGCAATGGTTCATTGTTTTCCATGGCTAATATTCCATTGTGTACATGGACCACTTCTTTTTTATCCATTCACCTCTTGTTGGACATTTTGATTGCTTCACTGTCTTGGCTATTGTGAATAAGGCTGCACTGCAGCTTTTGCGGCCTGTGTCTTCTCGATTCTTGTCTTCTCAGGTGAGACGTCCAATGACGCGCCTGCTGGATTGAATGGTGCCTCCATTTTTACTTTTAAACACAGCTCCTTTCTTTTCTCATTATTGGCTGTTACCCCTTTACGTCTCACCAGCAGGTAGAGGGTACACAGTTCTCTGAAACCCCTTCAGCATTTATTGTTTGTAGACTTTTTGCTGATGGTCAGTGGACTGGTGTAAGTTGAAACTTTTTGTAGATTAGATTGCATGGGTCTAACACTCCCTGAGGTTGAGCTTTTATCCATTTTCCTTTTTTTTTCAAAAGAGCGTGAGTAAAACGTAACTCTTCATATGCTCTTCTTGAAACATTTGCCTGTTTTGAATTTTTTTGTCCATTCCCTAGTTCAGCACAATTTTTTAGGGCAGGTGTCCTTTACAGCCCTGAGTCCTTGTGAATGTTAAGTGACCATTAGCTGTGATTTTAAAGCTGCTCTTGCAGGAAACGGCCACAAGGTGGCATCATTTCCCCTTTACCAAATTTGGTAACTGGGGAAACAGAGCCTTAATGGAGGTGGTGTTCTAGGTTGTAAATTAGAATGCAATGTGGCAGGAAAAAACCCTTTATGTTTATGTCTCATTACATCTTGTTCATATTTATAATTTACTTTTTATTTTTTATCCAAGCCAATTTGATTAAAATGGTTTGTTTGTTCGGTGTGCAAATGTGGTTCTTTCACACATATACGTGTATCTATTCTTCCTCGCATTCTTTTCCCATGTGGGTTATGGCACAATATTGAGTAGTTTTCTCCTGGTCTTCCTTATGTCTTTGGTGATTATATATTTCACATGGTTTGTATATCTCTGTTAACCTTAATATGGTAATGTATCCAATCCTCATCCCTTTCTATTTGGTGAACCATAAGTTTTTTAATGAATCTGTGATTGCCTTTCCCTGTGGAAATATCTTCATTGGTATCAATTTTTAAGTAACTCCAAAAAGTGATATGATAGGATATATGTCTTTTGCTTTCTCACTTACTACAGGTGGTGTGATTACGTCTAGACTCATCTATGGTGCTGCAAATGGCATTGTTTCATTTTTTTCACTAGCGAATATTCCATCTGTACATGGAGGAGTTCTTCTGTGTCCACCCATCTGTTGGTGGACTTTTTGGTTACTTCCATATCTTGGCTATTGTAATACTGTGCCATGCAGATTTGCCTGCCTGTGTCTTTCCAATTCTCTCTTCTTAGATTATAGGTCGAGGAGTGGGCCTGCTGGATCATATGGTAGCTCAATGTTTACCTTTTTAAGGCACCTCCATTCTGCTCTAGTTCGTGGCCCATTCCAACTTACGTCCCCCTTGAAGTTGAGGGTATGCATTTCTCTACAACACCTTCAGCATTTATTGTTTGTAGTTTTCTTGCTGATGGTTATTCTGACAAGTGTGATCTGAAACCTCTTTGTGGTTGAATTAGCACGTGCCTCATAATCCGTTGAAATTGAGCTTGAAGGCATGTCCTTTTTATTTTTCAAGCTATGATTACCCCTTAGTTCTTCAAAGTGTTCTCTTAAAGTATGTGTCACATTTTGAAATGTTTTGGCCATGACCTCCCTCAAGACATTTCGAAGGCAGGTTTCATTTACAGTTCTGCAGTACTTCTTCCTATGAAATGACCATTAGCACAGGCTTTAAAGCTGCTTTTGCAGGTAACTGCCAGAGGGCGGCAGCCTTTCTATGTTCCCCACCCTTGTAACTAGGGGAAAGCCCTTGCGGCCTGCGGTGTTTCTCGGTTATAAATTAGAGTGGAGCGTGCCTGGACAAACCCACACAAGCTGATGTCTCTTTACTTTTGTTGGATTTTTAAATGTAATTTTTATTTTTTATTGGAGTAAATTTCCACTGTGTACGTGGACCACTTCGACTTTGTGCATTCCTCGGTTGATGGACATTTTCATTGCTTCCAATTGTTGGCTATGGTAAATATTGTTGGAGTGCATGATTGCCAGCCTGTGACTTTTTGATCCTCATTTTCTCAGGTGATAGGCCCAGCAGTGGGTGTGATTCATTGACTGGTAGCACCGTGTTTCCCTTTTCCAAGCACCTACTTTGTGTTTTCATTAGTGGCTCTTACCACGTCCCCTTTAGAATCGAGGGTACGCATTTCTCCACAATCGCTTCAGCATTTATTGTTTGCAGCATTTATGCTAATGGCCCTTCTGGCTGCTGTGAGCTGATAGGTTTTTGTAATTTGGGTTTGCATGTGTCTGAAAATTCGTAAAACTCATCATTTTTCTCCGCCGTTTTCTTTTCTGTTCAAAAAAGGAAACAATTGGGAATACAATATAACTCTTGAAATTGTCTTCTTGGAAGGTTGCCCTCTGTTTAATTTTTTGGTCAATTTTCCACCCCAGAATTTTTTTAGAGAGCAGGTGTCATTTCCCGAACTGCAAGTTTGGTGACTATTTAGTGACCTTTAGCAATGGGTTTAAAGGTGATGTTGTGGGAGGTGGCCTCAAGCAGGCAGCATTTGTCCATTCCCAAATCTGGGTATTAGGGCAGCAGAGCCTTTCTGGAAGTCGTGTTCCTAGGTTGTAAATTACATTGGAATATGCATGGAGAAACCCCCATTAGTTTATGTCTCATTATTTCTTCTTGGTTTTAAATTTTTTTTTTAGTTGGGGTAAAGCTTAGAATATTGTTTGTCCTAGATGTACACAATCTGGTTCATTTGTACGTTATATATGTCTATTCAAGTACAGATCGTCTTCCCATGTAAAATGTTACAGAGGGTTCCACACACCTCCCTTGCTATATAGTCGGTCTTTTTGAGATATGTATAAAATATGTGTTTGTATACATATAGTAACACTAATCTTAATTTATCCATTCCCCCCACCTTTCCTTTTAGATGAGCATAGTTTGTTTTCTAAGTCTGTGAGTGTCTTTCTCTGTGGAAATATGTTCATTTGTGTCAGTTATTAGATAACGCCTATAAGTGATATCATAGAATATAGGTCTTTTGCTTTCCGACTTACCTCATGTTTCGTGATTATTTCCAGACTCATTTGTGGTGCCTCAGAGAGCAATGCTTCATTGTCTTCCATGGCTAATATTCCATTGTGTACATGGACCACTTCTTTATCCATTCACCTGTTGTTGGACATTTTGATTGCTTCACTGTCTTGGCTATTGTGAATAAGGCTGCACTGCAGCTTTTGCGGCCTGTGTCTTCTCGATTCTTGTCTTCTCAGGTGAGACGTCCAATGTTGCGCCTGCTGGATTGAATGGTGCCTCCATTTTTACTTTTAAACACAGCTCCTTTCTTTTCTCATTATTGGCTGTTACCCCTTTACGTCTCACCAGCAGGTAGAGGGTACACAGTTCTCTGAAACCCCTTCAGCCTTTATTGTTTGTAGACTTTTTGCTGATGGTCAGTCGACTGGTGTAAGTGGAAACTTTTTGTAGAGTAGATTGCATGCGTCTAACACTCCCTGAGGTTGAGCTTTTATCCATTTTCCTTTTTTTGAAAAAGAGTGTGAGTAAAACTTAACTCTTCATAATCTCTTCTTGAAACATTTGCCTGTTTTGAATTTGTTTGTCCATTCCCTACTTCAGCACCAATTTTTAGAGCAAGTGTCCTTTACAGCCCTGAGTCCTTGTGAATGTTAAGTGACCATTAGCTGTGAGTTTAAAGCTGCTCTTGCAGGAAACGGCCACAAGGTGGCAGCATTTCTCCTTTACCAAATTTGTTTACTAGGGAAACAGAGCCTTAATGGAAGTGGTGTTCTAGGTTGTATATTAGAATGGAATATGCCAGGAAAAAGCCCTTTAGTTTATGTCTCATTACTTCTTGTTCATATTTGTAATTTACTTTTTATTTTTTATCCCAGCAAATTTGATTACAATGGTTTGTTTGTTCTAGGTGTGCAAGATGTGGTTCTTTCACACATATACGTGTATCTATTCTTCCTCGCATCCTTTTCCCATGTAGGTTATGGCACAATGTTGAGTAGTCCCTCTCCTGGTCTTCCGTACGTCTTTGGTGGTTATATATTTCACATGGTTTGTATATCTTTGTTAACCCCAATATGGTAATGTAACCAATCCTCATCCCTTTCTATTTGGTGAACCATAAGTTTTTTTAATGAATCTGTGATTGCCTTTCTCTGTGGAAATATCTTCATTGGTATCAATTTTTAAGTAACTCCAAAAAGTGATATGATAGGATATGTGTCTTTTGCTTTCTCACTGACTACAGGTGGCGTGATTACGTCTAGACTCATCTATGGTGCTGCAAATGGCATTGTTTCATTTTTTTCACTAGCGAATATTCCATCTGTACATGGAGGAGTTCTTCTGTGTCCACCCATCTGTTGGTGGACTTTTTGGTTCCTTCCATATCTTGGCTATTGTAATACTGTGCCATGCAGATTTGCCTGCCTGTGTCTTTCCAATTCTCTCTTCTTAGATTATAGGTCGAGGAGTGGGCCTGCTGCATCATATGGTAGCTCAATGTTGACCTTTTTAATGCACCTCCATTCTGTTCTATTTCGTGGCCCTTTCCAAGTTACGTCCCCCTTGAAGTTGAGGGTATGCATTTCTCTACAACACCTTCAGCATTTATTGTTTGTAATTTTCTTGCTGATGGTTATTCTGACAATTGTGATCTGATACCTCTTTGTGGTTGAATTCGCACGTGCCTCATAATCCTTTGAAATTGAGCTTGAAGGCAAGTCCTATTTATTTTTCAAGCTGAGATTAACCCTTAGTTCTTCAAAGTGCTCTCTTAAAGTATGTGTCACATTTTTAAATGTTTTGGCCATTACCTCCCTCAAGACATTTTGAGAGCAGGTTTCATTTATAGTCCTGCATTATTTCTTCCTATGAAATGACCATTAGCACAGGCTTTAAAGCTGGTTTTGCAGGTAACTGCCATAGGGTGGCAGCCTTTCTATGTTCCCCACCCTTGTAACTAGGGGAAAGCCCTTGCGGACTGTGGTGTTTCTCGGTTTTAAATTAGAGTGGAGTGTGCCTGGACAAACCCACGCAAGCTGATGTCTCCTTACTTTTTTTGGATTTTTAAATGTAATTTTTATTTTTTATTGGAGTAATTTTCCACTGTGTACGTGGACCACTTCTACTTTGTGCATTCCTCAGTTGATGGACATTTTCATTGCTTCCAAGTGTTGGCTATGGTAAATATTGTTGGAGTGCAGGATTGCCAGCCTGTGACTTTTTGATTCTCATTTTCTCAGGTGATAGGCCCAGCACTGGGTGTGACTGACTGACTGGTAGCACCGTTTTTCCCTTTTCAAAGCACCTTCTGTTTGTTTTCATTAGTGGCACTTACCACGTCCCCTTTAGAATCGAGGGTACACATTTCTCCACAATCGCTTCAGCATTTATTGTTTGCAGCATTTATGCTAATGGCCCTTCTGGCTGCTGTGAGCTGATAGATTTTTATAATTTGGGTTTGCATGTCTCTGAAAATTCGTAAAACTCATCATATTTCTCCGCCGTTTTCTTTTCTGTTAAAAAAAGGAAACAATTGGGAATACAATATATCTCTTGAAATTGTCTTCTTGGAAGGTTGCCCTCTGTTTAATTTTTTGGTCAATTTTCCACCCCAGAATTTTTTTAGAGAGCAGGTGTCATTTCCCGAACTGCAAGTTTGGTGACTATTTAGTGACCTTTAGCAATGGGTTTAAAGGTGATGTTGTGGGAAGTGGCCTCAAGCAGGCAGCATTTCTCCATTCCCAAATCTGGGTATTAGGGCAGCAGAGCCTTTCTGGAAGTCGTGTTCCTAGGTTGTAAATTACATTGGAATGTGCATGGAGAAACCCCCATAAGTTTATGTCTCATTATTTCTTCTTGGTTTTAAATTTTTTTTTTAATTGTGGTAAATCTTAGAATATTGTTTGTCCTAGGTTTACACAATCTGGTTCATTTGTACATTATATATGTCTATTCAAGTACAGATCGTCTTCCCATGTAAAATGTTACAGAGGGTTCCACACACCTCCCTTGCTATATAGTCGGTCTTTTTGAGATATGTATATAATATTTGTTTGTATACATATAGTAACACTAATCTTAATTTATCCATTCCCCCCACCTTTCCTTTTAGATGAGCATAGTTTGTTTTCTAAGTCTGTGAGTGTCTTTCTCTGTGGAAATATGTTCATTTGTGTCAGTTATTAGATAACGCCTATAAGTGATATCATAGAATATAGGTCTTTTGCTTTCCGACTTACCTCATGTTTCGTGATTGTCTCCAGACTCATTTGTGGTGCCTCAAAGAGCAATGGTTCATTGTTTTCCATGGCTAATATTCCATTGTGTACATGGACCACTTCTTTTTTATCCATTCACCTCTTGTTGGACATTTTGATTGCTTCACTGTCTTGGCTATTGTGAATAAGGCTGCACTGCAGCTTTTGCGGCCTGTGTCTTCTCGATTCTTGTCTTCTCAGGTGAGACGTCCAATGACGCGCCTGCTGGATTGAATGGTGCCTCCATTTTTACTTTTAAACACAGCTCCTTTCTTTTCTCATTATTGGCTGTTACCCCTTTACGTCTCACCAGCAGGTAGAGGGTACACAGTTCTCTGAAACCCCTTCAGCATTTATTGTTTGTAGACTTTTTGCTGATGGTCAGTGGACTGGTGTAAGTTGAAACTTTTTGTAGATTAGATTGCATGGGTCTAACACTCCCTGAGGTTGAGCTTTTATCCATTTTCCTTTTTTTTTCAAAAGAGCGTGAGTAAAACGTAACTCTTCATATGCTCTTCTTGAAACATTTGCCTGTTTTGAATTTTTTTGTCCATTCCCTAGTTCAGCACAATTTTTTAGGGCAGGTGTCCTTTACAGCCCTGAGTCCTTGTGAATGTTAAGTGACCATTAGCTGTGATTTTAAAGCTGCTCTTGCAGGAAACGGCCACAAGGTGGCATCATTTCCCCTTTACCAAATTTGGTAACTGGGGAAACAGAGCCTTAATGGAGGTGGTGTTCTAGGTTGTAAATTAGAATGCAATGTGGCAGGAAAAAACCCTTTATGTTTATGTCTCATTACATCTTGTTCATATTTATAATTTACTTTTTATTTTTTATCCAAGCCAATTTGATTAAAATGGTTTGTTTGTTCGGTGTGCAAATGTGGTTCTTTCACACATATACGTGTATCTATTCTTCCTCGCATTCTTTTCCCATGTGGGTTATGGCACAATATTGAGTAGTTTTCTCCTGGTCTTCCTTATGTCTTTGGTGATTATATATTTCACATGGTTTGTATATCTCTGTTAACCTTAATATGGTAATGTATCCAATCCTCATCCCTTTCTATTTGGTGAACCATAAGTTTTTTAATGAATCTGTGATTGCCTTTCCCTGTGGAAATATCTTCATTGGTATCAATTTTTAAGTAACTCCAAAAAGTGATATGATAGGATATATGTCTTTTGCTTTCTCACTTACTACAGGTGGTGTGATTACGTCTAGACTCATCTATGGTGCTGCAAATGGCATTGTTTCATTTTTTTCACTAGCGAATATTCCATCTGTACATGGAGGAGTTCTTCTGTGTCCACCCATCTGTTGGTGGACTTTTTGGTTACTTCCATATCTTGGCTATTGTAATACTGTGCCATGCAGATTTGCCTGCCTGTGTCTTTCCAATTCTCTCTTCTTAGATTATAGGTCGAGGAGTGGGCCTGCTGGATCATATGGTAGCTCAATGTTTACCTTTTTAAGGCACCTCCATTCTGCTCTAGTTCGTGGCCCATTCCAACTTACGTCCCCCTTGAAGTTGAGGGTATGCATTTCTCTACAACACCTTCAGCATTTATTGTTTGTAGTTTTCTTGCTGATGGTTATTCTGACAAGTGTGATCTGAAACCTCTTTGTGGTTGAATTAGCACGTGCCTCATAATCCGTTGAAATTGAGCTTGAAGGCATGTCCTTTTTATTTTTCAAGCTATGATTACCCCTTAGTTCTTCAAAGTGTTCTCTTAAAGTATGTGTCACATTTTGAAATGTTTTGGCCATGACCTCCCTCAAGACATTTCGAAGGCAGGTTTCATTTACAGTTCTGCAGTACTTCTTCCTATGAAATGACCATTAGCACAGGCTTTAAAGCTGCTTTTGCAGGTAACTGCCAGAGGGCGGCAGCCTTTCTATGTTCCCCACCCTTGTAACTAGGGGAAAGCCCTTGCGGCCTGCGGTGTTTCTCGGTTATAAATTAGAGTGGAGCGTGCCTGGACAAACCCACACAAGCTGATGTCTCTTTACTTTTGTTGGATTTTTAAATGTAATTTTTATTTTTTATTGGAGTAAATTTCCACTGTGTACGTGGACCACTTCGACTTTGTGCATTCCTCGGTTGATGGACATTTTCATTGCTTCCAATTGTTGGCTATGGTAAATATTGTTGGAGTGCATGATTGCCAGCCTGTGACTTTTTGATCCTCATTTTCTCAGGTGATAGGCCCAGCAGTGGGTGTGATTCATTGACTGGTAGCACCGTGTTTCCCTTTTCCAAGCACCTACTTTGTGTTTTCATTAGTGGCTCTTACCACGTCCCCCTTAGAATCGAGGGTACGCATTTCTCCACAATCGCTTCAGCATTTATTGTTTGCAGCATTTATGCTAATGGCCCTTCTGGCTGCTGTGAGCTGATAGGTTTTTGTAATTTGGGTTTGCATGTCTCTGAAAATTCGTAAAACTCATCATTTTTCTCCGCCATTTTCTTTTCTGTTCAAAAAAGGAAACAATTGGGAATACAATATAACTCTTGAAATTGTCTTCTTGGAAGGTTGTCCTCTGTTTAATTTTTTGGTCAATTTTCCACCCCAGAATTTTTTTAGAGAGCAGGTGTCATTTCCCGAACTGCAAGTTTGGTGACTATTTAGTGACCTTTAGCAATGGGTTTAAAGGTGATGTTGTGGGAGGTGGCCTCAAGCAGGCAGCATTTGTCCATTCCCAAATCTGGGTATTAGGGCAGCAGAGCCTTTCTGGAAGTCGTGTTCCTAGGTTGTAAATTACATTGGAATATGCATGGAGAAACCCCCATTAGTTTATGTCTCATTATTTCTTCTTGGTTTTAAATTTTTTTTTTAGTTGGGGTAAAGCTTAGAATATTGTTTGTCCTAGATGTGCACAATCTGGTTCATTTGTACGTTATATATGTCTATTCAAGTACAGATCGTCTTCCCATGTAAAATGTTACAGAGGGTTCCACACACCTCCCTTGCTATATAGTCGGTCTTTTTGAGATATGTATAAAATATGTGTTTGTATACATATAGTAACACTAATCTTAATTTATCCATTCCCCCCACCTTTCCTTTTAGATGAGCATAGTTTGTTTTCTAAGTCTGTGAGTGTCTTTCTCTGTGGAAATATGTTCATTTGTGTCAGTTATTAGATAACGCCTATAAGTGATATCATAGAATATAGGTCTTTTGCTTTCCGACTTACCTCATGTTTCGTGATTATTTCCAGACTCATTTGTGGTGCCTCAGAGAGCAATGCTTCATTGTCTTCCATGGCTAATATTCCATTGTGTACATGGACCACTTCTTTATCCATTCACCTGTTGTTGGACATTTTGATTGCTTCACTGTCTTGGCTATTGTGAATAAGGCTGCACTGCAGTTTTTGCGGCCTGTGTCTTCTCGATTCTTGTCTTCTCAGGTGAGACGTCCAATGTTGCGCCTGCTGGATTGAATGGTGCCTCCATTTTTACTTTTAAACACAGCTCCTTTCTTTTCTCATTATTGGCTGTTACCCCTTTACGTCTCACCAGCAGGTAGAGGGTACACAGTTCTCTGAAACCCCTTCAGCATTTATTGTTTGTAGACTTTTTGCTGATGGTCAGTCGACTGGTGTAAGTGGAAACTTTTTGTAGAGTAGATTGCATGCGTCTAACACTCCCTGAGGTTGAGCTTTTATCCATTTTCCTTTTTTTGAAAAAGAGTGTGAGTAAAACTTAACTCTTCATAATCTCTTCTTAAAACATTTGCCTGTTTTGAATTTGTTTGTCCATTCCCTACTTCAGCACCAATTTTTAGAGCAAGTGTCCTTTACAGCCCTGAGTCCTTGTGAATGTTAAGTGACCATTAGCTGTGAGTTTAAAGCTGCTCTTGCAGGAAACGGCCACAAGGTGGCAGCATTTCTCCTTTACCAAATTTGTTTACTAGGGAAACAGAGCCTTAATGGAAGTGGTGTTCTAGGTTGTATATTAGAATGGAATATGCCAGGAAAAAGCCCTTTAGTTTATGTCTCATTACTTCTTGTTCATATTTGTAATTTACTTTTTATTTTTTATCCCAGCAAATTTGATTACAATGGTTTGTTTGTTCTAGGTGTGCAAAATGTGGTTCTTTCACACATATACGTGTATCTATTCTTCCTCGCATCCTTTTCCCATGTAGGTTATGGCACAATGTTGAGTAGTCCCTCTCCTGGTCTTCCGTACGTCTTTGGTGGTTATATATTTCACATGGTTTGTATATCTTTGTTAACCCCAATATGGTAATGTAACCAATCCTCATCCCTTTCTATTTGGTGAACCATAAGTTTTTTTAATGAATCTGTGATTGCCTTTCTCTGTGGAAATATCTTCATTGGTATCAATTTTTAAGTAACTCCAAAACGTAATATGATAGGATATGTGTCTTTTGCTTTCTCACTGACTACAGGTGGCGTGATTACGTCTAGACTCATCTATGGTGCTGCAAATGGCATTGTTTCATTTTTTTCACTAGCGAATATTCCATCTGTACATGGAGGAGTTCTTCTGTGTCCACCCATCTGTTGGTGGACTTTTTGGTTCCTTCCATATCTTGGCTATTGTAATACTGTGCCATGCAGATTTGCCTGCCTGTGTCTTTCCAATTCTCTCTTCTTAGATTATAGGTCGAGGAGTGGGCCTGCTGCATCATATGGTAGCTCAATGTTGACCTTTTTAATGCACCTCCATTCTGTTCTATTTCGTGGCCCTTTCCAAGTTACGTCCCCCTTGAAGTTGAGGGTATGCATTTCTCTACAACACCTTCAGCATTTATTGTTTGTAATTTTCTTGCTGATGGTTATTCTGACAATTGTGATCTGATACCTCTTTGTGGTTGAATTCGCACGTGCCTCATAATCCTTTGAAATTGAGCTTGAAGGCAAGTCCTATTTATTTTTCAAGCTGAGATTAACCCTTAGTTCTTCAAAGTGCTCTCTTAAAGTATGTGTCACATTTTTAAATGTTTTGGCCATTACCTCCCTCAAGACATTTTGAGAGCAGGTTTCATTTATAGTCCTGCATTATTTCTTCCTATGAAATGACCATTAGCACAGGCTTTAAAGCTGGTTTTGCAGGTAACTGCCATAGGGTGGCAGCCTTTCTATGTTCCCCACCCTTGTAACTAGGGGAAAGCCCTTGCGGACTGTGGTGTTTCTCGGTTTTAAATTAGAGTGGAGTGTGCCTGGACAAACCCACGCAAGCTGATGTCTCCTTACTTTTTTTGGATTTTTAAATGTAATTTTTATTTTTTATTGGAGTAATTTTCCACTGTGTACGTGGACCACTTCTACTTTGTGCATTCCTCAGTTGATGGACATTTTCATTGCTTCCAAGTGTTGGCTATGGTAAATATTGTTGGAGTGCAGGATTGCCAGCCTGTGACTTTTTGATTCTCATTTTCTCAGGTGATAGGCCCAGCACTGGGTGTGACTGACTGACTGGTAGCACCGTTTTTCCCTTTTCAAAGCACCTTCTGTTTGTTTTCATTAGTGGCACTTACCACGTCCCCTTTAGAATCGAGGGTACACATTTCTCCACAATCGCTTCAGCATTTATTGTTTGCAGCATTTATGCTAATGGCCCTTCTGGCTGCTGTGAGCTGATAGATTTTTATAATTTGGGTTTGCATGTCTCTGAAAATTCGTAAAACTCATCATATTTCTCCGCCGTTTTCTTTTCTGTTAAAAAAAGGAAACAATTGGGAATACAATATATCTCTTGAAATTGTCTTCTTGGAAGGTTGCCCTCTGTTTAATTTTTTGGTCAATTTTCCACCCCAGAATTTTTTTAGAGAGCAGGTGTCATTTCCCGAACTGCAAGTTTGGTGACTATTTAGTGACCTTTAGCAATGGGTTTAAAGGTGATGTTGTGGGAAGTGGCCTCAAGCAGGCAGCATTTCTCCATTCCCAAATCTGGGTATTAGGGCAGCAGAGCCTTTCTGGAAGTCGTGTTCCTAGGTTGTAAATTACATTGGAATGTGCATGGAGAAACCCCCATAAGTTTATGTCTCATTATTTCTTCTTGGTTTTAAATTTTTTTTTTAATTGTGGTAAATCTTAGAATATTGTTTGTCCTAGGTTTACACAATCTGGTTCATTTGTACATTATATATGTCTATTCAAGTACAGATCGTCTTCCCATGTAAAATGTTACAGAGGGTTCCACACACCTCCCTTGCTATATAGTCGGTCTTTTTGAGATATGTATATAATATTTGTTTGTATACATATAGTAACACTAATCTTAATTTATCCATTCCCCCCACCTTTCCTTTTAGATGAGCATAGTTTGTTTTCTAAGTCTGTGAGTGTCTTTCTCTGTGGAAATATGTTCATTTGTGTCAGTTATTAGATAACGCCTATAAGTGATATCATAGAATATAGGTCTTTTGCTTTCCGACTTACCTCATGTTTCGTGATTGTCTCCAGACTCATTTGTGGTGCCTCAAAGAGCAATGGTTCATTGTTTTCCATGGCTAATATTCCATTGTGTACATGGACCACTTCTTTTTTATCCATTCACCTCTTGTTGGACATTTTGATTGCTTCACTGTCTTGGCTATTGTGAATAAGGCTGCACTGCAGCTTTTGCGGCCTGTGTCTTCTCGATTCTTGTCTTCTCAGGTGAGACGTCCAATGACGCGCCTGCTGGATTGAATGGTGCCTCCATTTTTACTTTTAAACACAGCTCCTTTCTTTTCTCATTATTGGCTGTTACCCCTTTACGTCTCACCAGCAGGTAGAGGGTACACAGTTCTCTGAAACCCCTTCAGCATTTATTGTTTGTAGACTTTTTGCTGATGGTCAGTGGACTGGTGTAAGTTGAAACTTTTTGTAGATTAGATTGCATGGGTCTAACACTCCCTGAGGTTGAGCTTTTATCCATTTTCCTTTTTTTTTCAAAAGAGCGTGAGTAAAACGTAACTCTTCATATGCTCTTCTTGAAACATTTGCCTGTTTTGAATTTTTTTGTCCATTCCCTAGTTCAGCACAATTTTTTAGGGCAGGTGTCCTTTACAGCCCTGAGTCCTTGTGAATGTTAAGTGACCATTAGCTGTGATTTTAAAGCTGCTCTTGCAGGAAACGGCCACAAGGTGGCATCATTTCCCCTTTACCAAATTTGGTAACTGGGGAAACAGAGCCTTAATGGAGGTGGTGTTCTAGGTTGTAAATTAGAATGCAATGTGGCAGGAAAAAACCCTTTATGTTTATGTCTCATTACATCTTGTTCATATTTATAATTTACTTTTTATTTTTTATCCAAGCCAATTTGATTAAAATGGTTTGTTTGTTCGGTGTGCAAATGTGGTTCTTTCACACATATACGTGTATCTATTCTTCCTCGCATTCTTTTCCCATGTGGGTTATGGCACAATATTGAGTAGTTTTCTCCTGGTCTTCCTTATGTCTTTGGTGATTATATATTTCACATGGTTTGTATATCTCTGTTAACCTTAATATGGTAATGTATCCAATCCTCATCCCTTTCTATTTGGTGAACCATAAGTTTTTTAATGAATCTGTGATTGCCTTTCCCTGTGGAAATATCTTCATTGGTATCAATTTTTAAGTAACTCCAAAAAGTGATATGATAGGATATATGTCTTTTGCTTTCTCACTTACTACAGGTGGTGTGATTACGTCTAGACTCATCTATGGTGCTGCAAATGGCATTGTTTCATTTTTTTCACTAGCGAATATTCCATCTGTACATGGAGGAGTTCTTCTGTGTCCACCCATCTGTTGGTGGACTTTTTGGTTACTTCCATATCTTGGCTATTGTAATACTGTGCCATGCAGATTTGCCTGCCTGTGTCTTTCCAATTCTCTCTTCTTAGATTATAGGTCGAGGAGTGGGCCTGCTGGATCATATGGTAGCTCAATGTTTACCTTTTTAAGGCACCTCCATTCTGCTCTAGTTCGTGGCCCATTCCAACTTACGTCCCCCTTGAAGTTGAGGGTATGCATTTCTCTACAACACCTTCAGCATTTATTGTTTGTAGTTTTCTTGCTGATGGTTATTCTGACAAGTGTGATCTGAAACCTCTTTGTGGTTGAATTAGCACGTGCCTCATAATCCGTTGAAATTGAGCTTGAAGGCATGTCCTTTTTATTTTTCAAGCTATGATTACCCCTTAGTTCTTCAAAGTGTTCTCTTAAAGTATGTGTCACATTTTGAAATGTTTTGGCCATGACCTCCCTCAAGACATTTCGAAGGCAGGTTTCATTTACAGTTCTGCAGTACTTCTTCCTATGAAATGACCATTAGCACAGGCTTTAAAGCTGCTTTTGCAGGTAACTGCCAGAGGGCGGCAGCCTTTCTATGTTCCCCACCCTTGTAACTAGGGGAAAGCCCTTGCGGCCTGCGGTGTTTCTCGGTTATAAATTAGAGTGGAGCGTGCCTGGACAAACCCACACAAGCTGATGTCTCTTTACTTTTGTTGGATTTTTAAATGTAATTTTTATTTTTTATTGGAGTAAATTTCCACTGTGTACGTGGACCACTTCGACTTTGTGCATTCCTCGGTTGATGGACATTTTCATTGCTTCCAATTGTTGGCTATGGTAAATATTGTTGGAGTGCATGATTGCCAGCCTGTGACTTTTTGATCCTCATTTTCTCAGGTGATAGGCCCAGCAGTGGGTGTGATTCATTGACTGGTAGCACCGTGTTTCCCTTTTCCAAGCACCTACTTTGTGTTTTCATTAGTGGCTCTTACCACGTCCCCCTTAGAATCGAGGGTACGCATTTCTCCACAATCGCTTCAGCATTTATTGTTTGCAGCATTTATGCTAATGGCCCTTCTGGCTGCTGTGAGCTGATAGGTTTTTGTAATTTGGGTTTGCATGTCTCTGAAAATTCGTAAAACTCATCATTTTTCTCCGCCATTTTCTTTTCTGTTCAAAAAAGGAAACAATTGGGAATACAATATAACTCTTGAAATTGTCTTCTTGGAAGGTTGTCCTCTGTTTAATTTTTTGGTCAATTTTCCACCCCAGAATTTTTTTAGAGAGCAGGTGTCATTTCCCGAACTGCAAGTTTGGTGACTATTTAGTGACCTTTAGCAATGGGTTTAAAGGTGATGTTGTGGGAGGTGGCCTCAAGCAGGCAGCATTTGTCCATTCCCAAATCTGGGTATTAGGGCAGCAGAGCCTTTCTGGAAGTCGTGTTCCTAGGTTGTAAATTACATTGGAATATGCATGGAGAAACCCCCATTAGTTTATGTCTCATTATTTCTTCTTGGTTTTAAATTTTTTTTTTAGTTGGGGTAAAGCTTAGAATATTGTTTGTCCTAGATGTGCACAATCTGGTTCATTTGTACGTTATATATGTCTATTCAAGTACAGATCGTCTTCCCATGTAAAATGTTACAGAGGGTTCCACACACCTCCCTTGCTATATAGTCGGTCTTTTTGAGATATGTATAAAATATGTGTTTGTATACATATAGTAACACTAATCTTAATTTATCCATTCCCCCCACCTTTCCTTTTAGATGAGCATAGTTTGTTTTCTAAGTCTGTGAGTGTCTTTCTCTGTGGAAATATGTTCATTTGTGTCAGTTATTAGATAACGCCTATAAGTGATATCATAGAATATAGGTCTTTTGCTTTCCGACTTACCTCATGTTTCGTGATTATTTCCAGACTCATTTGTGGTGCCTCAGAGAGCAATGCTTCATTGTCTTCCATGGCTAATATTCCATTGTGTACATGGACCACTTCTTTATCCATTCACCTGTTGTTGGACATTTTGATTGCTTCACTGTCTTGGCTATTGTGAATAAGGCTGCACTGCAGTTTTTGCGGCCTGTGTCTTCTCGATTCTTGTCTTCTCAGGTGAGACGTCCAATGTTGCGCCTGCTGGATTGAATGGTGCCTCCATTTTTACTTTTAAACACAGCTCCTTTCTTTTCTCATTATTGGCTGTTACCCCTTTACGTCTCACCAGCAGGTAGAGGGTACACAGTTCTCTGAAACCCCTTCAGCATTTATTGTTTGTAGACTTTTTGCTGATGGTCAGTCGACTGGTGTAAGTGGAAACTTTTTGTAGAGTAGATTGCATGCGTCTAACACTCCCTGAGGTTGAGCTTTTATCCATTTTCCTTTTTTTGAAAAAGAGTGTGAGTAAAACTTAACTCTTCATAATCTCTTCTTAAAACATTTGCCTGTTTTGAATTTGTTTGTCCATTCCCTACTTCAGCACCAATTTTTAGAGCAAGTGTCCTTTACAGCCCTGAGTCCTTGTGAATGTTAAGTGACCATTAGCTGTGAGTTTAAAGCTGCTCTTGCAGGAAACGGCCACAAGGTGGCAGCATTTCTCCTTTACCAAATTTGTTTACTAGGGAAACAGAGCCTTAATGGAAGTGGTGTTCTAGGTTGTATATTAGAATGGAATATGCCAGGAAAAAGCCCTTTAGTTTATGTCTCATTACTTCTTGTTCATATTTGTAATTTACTTTTTATTTTTTATCCCAGCAAATTTGATTACAATGGTTTGTTTGTTCTAGGTGTGCAAAATGTGGTTCTTTCACACATATACGTGTATCTATTCTTCCTCGCATCCTTTTCCCATGTAGGTTATGGCACAATGTTGAGTAGTCCCTCTCCTGGTCTTCCGTACGTCTTTGGTGGTTATATATTTCACATGGTTTGTATATCTTTGTTAACCCCAATATGGTAATGTAACCAATCCTCATCCCTTTCTATTTGGTGAACCATAAGTTTTTTTAATGAATCTGTGATTGCCTTTCTCTGTGGAAATATCTTCATTGGTATCAATTTTTAAGTAACTCCAAAACGTAATATGATAGGATATGTGTCTTTTGCTTTCTCACTGACTACAGGTGGCGTGATTACGTCTAGACTCATCTATGGTGCTGCAAATGGCATTGTTTCATTTTTTTCACTAGCGAATATTCCATCTGTACATGGAGGAGTTCTTCTGTGTCCACCCATCTGTTGGTGGACTTTTTGGTTCCTTCCATATCTTGGCTATTGTAATACTGTGCCATGCAGATTTGCCTGCCTGTGTCTTTCCAATTCTCTCTTCTTAGATTATAGGTCGAGGAGTGGGCCTGCTGGATCATATGGTAGCTCAATGTTGACCTTTTTAATGCACCTCCATTCTGTTCTATTTCGTGGCCCTTTCCAAGTTACGTCCCCCTTGAAGTTGAGGGTATGCATTTCTCTACAACACCTTCAGCATTTATTGTTTGTAGTTTTCTTGCTGATGGTTATTCTGACAATTGTGATCTGATACCTCTTTGTGGTTGAATTCGCACGTGCCTCATAATCCTTTGAAATTGAGCTTGAAGGCAAGTCCTATTTATTTTTCAAGCTGAGATTAACCCTTAGTTCTTCAAAATGCTCTCTTAAAGTATGTGTCACATTTTTAAATGTTTTGGCCATTACCTCCCTCAAGACATTTTGAGAGCAGGTTTCATTTATAGTCCTGCATTATTTCTTCCTATGAAATGACCATTAGCACAGGCTTTAAAGCTGGTTTTGCAGGTAACTGCCATAGGGTGGCAGCCTTTCTATGTTCCCCACCCTTGTAACTAGGGGAAAGCCCTTGCGGACTGTGGTGTTTCTCGGTTTTAAATTAGAGTGGAGTGTGCCTGGACAAACCCACGCAAGCTGATGTCTCCTTACTTTTTTTGGATTTTTAAATGTAATTTTTATTTTTTATTGGAGTAATTTTCCACTGTGTACGTGGACCACTTCTACTTTGTGCATTCCTCAGTTGATGGACATTTTCATTGCTTCCAAGTGTTGGCTATGGTAAATATTGTTGGAGTGCAGGATTGCCAGCCTGTGACTTTTTGATTCTCATTTTCTCAGGTGATAGGCCCAGCACTGGGTGTGACTGACTGACTGGTAGCACCGTTTTTCCCTTTTCAAAGCACCTTCTGTTTGTTTTCATTAGTGGCACTTACCACGTCCCCTTTAGAATCGAGGGTACACATTTCTCCACAATCGCTTCAGCATTTATTGTTTGCAGCATTTATGCTAATGGCCCTTCTGGCTGCTGTGAGCTGATAGATTTTTATAATTTGGGTTTGCATGTCTCTGAAAATTCGTAAAACTCATCATATTTCTCCGCCGTTTTCTTTTCTGTTAAAAAAAGGAAACAATTGGGAATACAATATATCTCTTGAAATTGTCTTCTTGGAAGGTTGCCCTCTGTTTAATTTTTTGGTCAATTTTCCACCCCAGAATTTTTTTAGAGAGCAGGTGTCATTTCCCGAACTGCAAGTTTGGTGACTATTTAGTGACCTTTAGCAATGGGTTTAAAGGTGATGTTGTGGGAAGTGGCCTCAAGCAGGCAGCATTTCTCCATTCCCAAATCTGGGTATTAGGGCAGCAGAGCCTTTCTGGAAGTCGTGTTCCTAGGTTGTAAATTACATTGGAATGTGCATGGAGAAACCCCCATAAGTTTATGTCTCATTATTTCTTCTTGGTTTTAAATTTTTTTTTTAATTGTGGTAAATCTTAGAATATTGTTTGTCCTAGGTTTACACAATCTGGTTCATTTGTACATTATATATGTCTATTCAAGTACAGATCCTCTTCCCATGTAAAATGTTACAGAGGGTTCCACACACCTCCCTTGCTATATAGTCGGTCTTTTTGAGATATGTATATAATATTTGTTTGTATACATATAGTAACACTAATCTTAATTTATCCATTCCCCCCACCTTTCCTTTTAGATGAGCATAGTTTGTTTTCTAAGTCTGTGAGTGTCTTTCTCTGTGGAAATATGTTCATTTGTGTCAGTTATTAGATAACGCCTATAAGTGATATCATAGAATATAGGTCTTTTGCTTTCCGACTTACCTCATGTTTCGTGATTGTCTCCAGACTCATTTGTGGTGCCTCAAAGAGCAATGGTTCATTGTTTTCCATGGCTAATATTCCATTGTGTACATGGACCACTTCTTTTTTATCCATTCACCTCTTGTTGGACATTTTGATTGCTTCACTGTCTTGGCTATTGTGAATAAGGCTGCACTGCAGCTTTTGCGGCCTGTGTCTTCTCGATTCTTGTCTTCTCAGGTGAGACGTCCAATGACGCGCCTGCTGGATTGAATGGTGCCTCCATTTTTACTTTTAAACACAGCTCCTTTCTTTTCTCATTATTGGCTGTTACCCCTTTACGTCTCACCAGCAGGTAGAGGGTACACAGTTCTCTGAAACCCCTTCAGCATTTATTGTTTGTAGACTTTTTGCTGATGGTCAGTGGACTGGTGTAAGTTGAAACTTTTTGTAGATTAGATTGCATGGGTCTAACACTCCCTGAGGTTGAGCTTTTATCCATTTTCCTTTTTTTTTCAAAAGAGCGTGAGTAAAACGTAACTCTTCATATGCTCTTCTTGAAACATTTGCCTGTTTTGAATTTTTTTGTCCATTCCCTAGTTCAGCACAATTTTTTAGGGCAGGTGTCCTTTACAGCCCTGAGTCCTTGTGAATGTTAAGTGACCATTAGCTGTGATTTTAAAGCTGCTCTTGCAGGAAACGGCCACAAGGTGGCATCATTTCCCCTTTACCAAATTTGGTAACTGGGGAAACAGAGCCTTAATGGAGGTGGTGTTCTAGGTTGTAAATTAGAATGCAATGTGGCAGGAAAAAACCCTTTATGTTTATGTCTCATTACATCTTGTTCATATTTATAATTTACTTTTTATTTTTTATCCAAGCCAATTTGATTAAAATGGTTTGTTTGTTCGGTGTGCAAATGTGGTTCTTTCACACATATACGTGTATCTATTCTTCCTCGCATTCTTTTCCCATGTGGGTTATGGCACAATATTGAGTAGTTTTCTCCTGGTCTTCCTTATGTCTTTGGTGATTATATATTTCACATGGTTTGTATATCTCTGTTAACCTTAATATGGTAATGTATCCAATCCTCATCCCTTTCTATTTGGTGAACCATAAGTTTTTTAATGAATCTGTGATTGCCTTTCCCTGTGGAAATATCTTCATTGGTATCAATTTTTAAGTAACTCCAAAAAGTGATATGATAGGATATATGTCTTTTGCTTTCTCACTTACTACAGGTGGTGTGATTACGTCTAGACTCATCTATGGTGCTGCAAATGGCATTGTTTCATTTTTTTCACTAGCGAATATTCCATCTGTACATGGAGGAGTTCTTCTGTGTCCACCCATCTGTTGGTGGACTTTTTGGTTACTTCCATATCTTGGCTATTGTAATACTGTGCCATGCAGATTTGCCTGCCTGTGTCTTTCCAATTCTCTCTTCTTAGATTATAGGTCGAGGAGTGGGCCTGCTGGATCATATGGTAGCTCAATGTTTACCTTTTTAAGGCACCTCCATTCTGCTCTAGTTCGTGGCCCATTCCAACTTACGTCCCCCTTGAAGTTGAGGGTATGCATTTCTCTACAACACCTTCAGCATTTATTGTTTGTAGTTTTCTTGCTGATGGTTATTCTGACAAGTGTGATCTGAAACCTCTTTGTGGTTGAATTAGCACGTGCCTCATAATCCGTTGAAATTGAGCTTGAAGGCATGTCCTTTTTATTTTTCAAGCTATGATTACCCCTTAGTTCTTCAAAGTGTTCTCTTAAAGTATGTGTCACATTTTGAAATGTTTTGGCCATGACCTCCCTCAAGACATTTCGAAGGCAGGTTTCATTTACAGTTCTGCAGTACTTCTTCCTATGAAATGACCATTAGCACAGGCTTTAAAGCTGCTTTTGCAGGTAACTGCCAGAGGGCGGCAGCCTTTCTATGTTCCCCACCCTTGTAACTAGGGGAAAGCCCTTGCGGCCTGCGGTGTTTCTCGGTTATAAATTAGAGTGGAGCGTGCCTGGACAAACCCACACAAGCTGATGTCTCTTTACTTTTGTTGGATTTTTAAATGTAATTTTTATTTTTTATTGGAGTAAATTTCCACTGTGTACGTGGACCACTTCGACTTTGTGCATTCCTCGGTTGATGGACATTTTCATTGCTTCCAATTGTTGGCTATGGTAAATATTGTTGGAGTGCATGATTGCCAGCCTGTGACTTTTTGATCCTCATTTTCTCAGGTGATAGGCCCAGCAGTGGGTGTGATTCATTGACTGGTAGCACCGTGTTTCCCTTTTCCAAGCACCTACTTTGTGTTTTCATTAGTGGCTCTTACCACGTCCCCCTTAGAATCGAGGGTACGCATTTCTCCACAATCGCTTCAGCATTTATTGTTTGCAGCATTTATGCTAATGGCCCTTCTGGCTGCTGTGAGCTGATAGGTTTTTGTAATTTGGGTTTGCATGTCTCTGAAAATTCGTAAAACTCATCATTTTTCTCCGCCGTTTTCTTTTCTGTTCAAAAAAGGAAACAATTGGGAATACAATATAACTCTTGAAATTGTCTTCTTGGAAGGTTGCCCTCTGTTTAATTTTTTGGTCAATTTTCCACCCCAGAATTTTTTTAGAGAGCAGGTGTCATTTCCCGAACTGCAAGTTTGGTGACTATTTAGTGACCTTTAGCAATGGGTTTAAAGGTGATGTTGTGGGAAGTGGCCTCAAGCAGGCAGCATTTCTCCATTCCCAAATCTGGGTATTAGGGCAGCAGAGCCTTTCTGGAAGTCGTGTTCCTAGGTTGTAAATTACATTGGAATGTGCATGGAGAAACCCCCATAAGTTTATGTCTCATTATTTCTTCTTGGTTTTAAATTTTTTTTTTAATTGTGGTAAATCTTAGAATATTGTTTGTCCTAGGTTTACACAATCTGGTTCATTTGTACATTATATATGTCTATTCAAGTACAGATCCTCTTCCCATGTAAAATGTTACAGAGGGTTCCACACACCTCCCTTGCTATATAGTCGGTCTTTTTGAGATATGTATATAATATTTGTTTGTATACATATAGTAACACTAATCTTAATTTATCCATTCCCCCCACCTTTCCTTTTAGATGAGCATAGTTTGTTTTCTAAGTCTGTGAGTGTCTTTCTCTGTGGAAATATGTTCATTTGTGTCAGTTATTAGATAACGCCTATAAGTGATATCATAGAATATAGGTCTTTTGCTTTCCGACTTACCTCATGTTTCGTGATTGTCTCCAGACTCATTTGTGGTGCCTCAAAGAGCAATGGTTCATTGTTTTCCATGGCTAATATTCCATTGTGTACATGGACCACTTCTTTTTTATCCATTCACCTCTTGTTGGACATTTTGATTGCTTCACTGTCTTGGCTATTGTGAATAAGGCTGCACTGCAGCTTTTGCGGCCTGTGTCTTCTCGATTCTTGTCTTCTCAGGTGAGACGTCCAATGACGCGCCTGCTGGATTGAATGGTGCCTCCATTTTTACTTTTAAACACAGCTCCTTTCTTTTCTCATTATTGGCTGTTACCCCTTTACGTCTCACCAGCAGGTAGAGGGTACACAGTTCTCTGAAACCCCTTCAGCATTTATTGTTTGTAGACTTTTTGCTGATGGTCAGTGGACTGGTGTAAGTTGAAACTTTTTGTAGATTAGATTGCATGGGTCTAACACTCCCTGAGGTTGAGCTTTTATCCATTTTCCTTTTTTTTTCAAAAGAGCGTGAGTAAAACGTAACTCTTCATATGCTCTTCTTGAAACATTTGCCTGTTTTGAATTTTTTTGTCCATTCCCTAGTTCAGCACAATTTTTTAGGGCAGGTGTCCTTTACAGCCCTGAGTCCTTGTGAATGTTAAGTGACCATTAGCTGTGATTTTAAAGCTGCTCTTGCAGGAAACGGCCACAAGGTGGCATCATTTCCCCTTTACCAAATTTGGTAACTGGGGAAACAGAGCCTTAATGGAGGTGGTGTTCTAGGTTGTAAATTAGAATGCAATGTGGCAGGAAAAAACCCTTTATGTTTATGTCTCATTACATCTTGTTCATATTTATAATTTACTTTTTATTTTTTATCCAAGCCAATTTGATTAAAATGGTTTGTTTGTTCGGTGTGCAAATGTGGTTCTTTCACACATATACGTGTATCTATTCTTCCTCGCATTCTTTTCCCATGTGGGTTATGGCACAATATTGAGTAGTTTTCTCCTGGTCTTCCTTATGTCTTTGGTGATTATATATTTCACATGGTTTGTATATCTCTGTTAACCTTAATATGGTAATGTATCCAATCCTCATCCCTTTCTATTTGGTGAACCATAAGTTTTTTAATGAATCTGTGATTGCCTTTCCCTGTGGAAATATCTTCATTGGTATCAATTTTTAAGTAACTCCAAAAAGTGATATGATAGGATATATGTCTTTTGCTTTCTCACTTACTACAGGTGGTGTGATTACGTCTAGACTCATCTATGGTGCTGCAAATGGCATTGTTTCATTTTTTTCACTAGCGAATATTCCATCTGTACATGGAGGAGTTCTTCTGTGTCCACCCATCTGTTGGTGGACTTTTTGGTTACTTCCATATCTTGGCTATTGTAATACTGTGCCATGCAGATTTGCCTGCCTGTGTCTTTCCAATTCTCTCTTCTTAGATTATAGGTCGAGGAGTGGGCCTGCTGGATCATATGGTAGCTCAATGTTTACCTTTTTAAGGCACCTCCATTCTGCTCTAGTTCGTGGCCCATTCCAACTTACGTCCCCCTTGAAGTTGAGGGTATGCATTTCTCTACAACACCTTCAGCATTTATTGTTTGTAGTTTTCTTGCTGATGGTTATTCTGACAAGTGTGATCTGAAACCTCTTTGTGGTTGAATTAGCACGTGCCTCATAATCCGTTGAAATTGAGCTTGAAGGCATGTCCTTTTTATTTTTCAAGCTATGATTACCCCTTAGTTCTTCAAAGTGTTCTCTTAAAGTATGTGTCACATTTTGAAATGTTTTGGCCATGACCTCCCTCAAGACATTTCGAAGGCAGGTTTCATTTACAGTTCTGCAGTACTTCTTCCTATGAAATGACCATTAGCACAGGCTTTAAAGCTGCTTTTGCAGGTAACTGCCAGAGGGCGGCAGCCTTTCTATGTTCCCCACCCTTGTAACTAGGGGAAAGCCCTTGCGGCCTGCGGTGTTTCTCGGTTATAAATTAGAGTGGAGCGTGCCTGGACAAACCCACACAAGCTGATGTCTCTTTACTTTTGTTGGATTTTTAAATGTAATTTTTATTTTTTATTGGAGTAAATTTCCACTGTGTACGTGGACCACTTCGACTTTGTGCATTCCTCGGTTGATGGACATTTTCATTGCTTCCAATTGTTGGCTATGGTAAATATTGTTGGAGTGCATGATTGCCAGCCTGTGACTTTTTGATCCTCATTTTCTCAGGTGATAGGCCCAGCAGTGGGTGTGATTCATTGACTGGTAGCACCGTGTTTCCCTTTTCCAAGCACCTACTTTGTGTTTTCATTAGTGGCTCTTACCACGTCCCCCTTAGAATCGAGGGTACGCATTTCTCCACAATCGCTTCAGCATTTATTGTTTGCAGCATTTATGCTAATGGCCCTTCTGGCTGCTGTGAGCTGATAGGTTTTTGTAATTTGGGTTTGCATGTCTCTGAAAATTCGTAAAACTCATCATTTTTCTCCGCCGTTTTCTTTTCTGTTCAAAAAAGGAAACAATTGGGAATACAATATAACTCTTGAAATTGTCTTCTTGGAAGGTTGCCCTCTGTTTAATTTTTTGGTCAATTTTCCACCCCAGAATTTTTTTAGAGAGCAGGTGTCATTTCCCGAACTGCAAGTTTGGTGAGTATTTAGTGACCTTTAGCAATGGGTTTAAAGGTGAGGTTGTGGGAGGTGGCCTCAAGCAGGCAGCATTTGTCCATTCCCAAATCTGGGTAGTAGGGCAGCAGAGCCTTTCTGGAAGTCGTGTTCCTAGGTTGTAAATTACATTGGAATATGCATGGAGAAACCCCCATTAGTTTATGTCTCATTATTTCTTCTTGGTTTTAAATTTTTTTTTTAGTTGGGGTAAAGCTTAGAATATTGTTTGTCCTAGATGTACACAATCTGGTTCATTTGTACGTTATATATGTGTATTCAAGTACAGATCGTCTTCCCATGTAAAATGTTACAGAGGGTTCCACACACCTCCCTTGCTATATAGTCGGTCTTTTTGAGATATGTATAAAATATGTGTTTGTATACATATAGTAACACTAATCTTAATTTATCCATTCCCCCCACCTTTCCTTTTAGATGAGCATAGTTTGTTTTCTAAGTCTGTGAGTGTCTTTCTCTGTGGAAATATGTTCATTTGTGTCAGTTATTAGATAACGCCTATAAGTGATATCATAGAATATAGGTCTTTTGCTTTCCGACTTACCTCATGTTTCGTGATTATTTCCAGACTCATTTGTGGTGCCTCAGAGAGCAATGCTTCATTGTCTTCCATGGCTAATATTCCATTGTGTACATGGACCACTTCTTTATCCATTCACCTGTTGTTGGACATTTTGATTGCTTCACTGTCTTGGCTATTGTGAATAAGGCTGCACTGCAGCTTTTGCGGCCTGTGTCTTCTCGATTCTTGTCTTCTCAGGTGAGACGTCCAATGTTGCGCCTGCTGGATTGAATGGTGCCTCCATTTTTACTTTTAAACACAGCTCCTTTCTTTTCTCATTATTGGCTGTTACCCCTTTACGTCTCACCAGCAGGTAGAGGGTACACAGTTCTCTGAAACCCCTTCAGCCTTTATTGTTTGTAGACTTTTTGCTGATGGTCAGTCGACTGGTGTAAGTGGAAACTTTTTGTAGATTAGATTGCATGCGTCTAACACTCCCTGAGGTTGAGCTTTTATCCATTTTCCTTTTTTTGAAAAAGAGTGTGAGTAAAACTTAACTCTTCATAATCTCTTCTTGAAACATTTGCCTGTTTTGAATTTGTTTGTCCATTCCCTACTTCAGCACCAATTTTTAGGGCAAGTGTCCTTTACAGCCCTGAGTCCTTGTGAATGTTAAGTGACCATTAGCTGTGAGTTTAAAGCTGCTCTTGCAGGAAACGGCCACAAGGTGGCAGCATTTCTCCTTTACCAAATTTGTTTACTAGGGAAACAGAGCCTTAATGGAAGTGGTGTTCTAGGTTGTATATTAGAATGGAATATGCCAGGAAAAAGCCCTTTAGTTTATGTCTCATTACTTCTTGTTCATATTTGTAATTTACTTTTTATTTTTTATCCCAGCAAATTTGATTACAATGGTTTGTTTGTTCTAGGTGTGCAAGATGTGGTTCTTTCACACATATACGTGTATCTATTCTTCCTCGCATCCTTTTCCCATGTAGGTTATGGCACAATGTTGAGTAGTCCCTCTCCTGGTCTTCCGTACGTCTTTGGTGGTTATATATTTCACATGGTTTGTATATCTTTGTTAACCCCAATATGGTAATGTAACCAATCCTCATCCCTTTCTATTTAGTGAACCATAAGTTTTTTTAATGAATCTGTGATTGCCTTTCTCTGGGGAAATATCTTCATTGGTATCAATTTTTAAGTAACTGCAAAAAGTGATATGATAGGATATGTGTCTTTTGCTTTCTCAATGACTACAGGTGGCGTGATTACGTCTAGACTCATCTATGGTGCTGCAAATGGCATTGTTTCATTTTTTTCACTAGCGAATATTCCATCTGTACATGGAGGAGTTCTTCTGTGTCCACCCATCTGTTGGTGGACTTTTTGGTTCCTTCCATATCTTGGCTATTGTAATACTGTGCCATGCAGATTTGCCTGCCTGTGTCTTTCCAATTCTCTCTTCTTAGATTATAGGTCGAGGAGTGGGCCTGCTGCATCATATGGTAGCTTAATGTTGACCTTTTTAATGCACCTCCATTCTGTTCTATTTCGTGGCCCTTTCCAAGTTACATCCCCCTTGAAGTTGAGGGTATGCATTTCTCTACAACACCTTCAGCATTTATTGTTTGTAGTTTTCTTGCTGATGGTTATTCTGACAATTGTGATCTGATACCTCTTTGTGGTTGAATTCGCACGTGCCTCATAATCCTTTGAAATTGAGCTTGAAGGCAAGTCCTATTTATTTTTCAAGCTGAGATTAACCCTTAGTTCTTCAAAGTGCTCTCTTAAAGTATGTGTCACATTTTTAAATGTTTTGGCCATTACCTCCCTCAAGACATTTTGAGAGCAGGTTTCATTTATAGTCCTGCATTATTTCTTCCTATGAAATGACCATTAGCACAGGCTTTAAAGCTGGTTTTGCAGGTAACTGCCATAGGGTGGCAGCCTTTCTATGTTCCCCACCCTTGTAACTAGGGGAAAGCCCTTGCGGACTGTGGTGTTTCTCGGTTTTAAATTAGAGTGGAGTGTGCCTGGACAAACCCACGCAAGCTGATGTCTCCTTACTTTTTTTGGATTTTTAAATGTAATTTTTATTTTTTATTGGAGTAATTTTCCACTGTGTACGTGGACCACTTCTACTTTGTGCATTCCTCAGTTGATGGACATTTTCATTGCTTCCAAGTGTTGGCTATGGTAAATATTGTTGGAGTGCAGGATTGCCAGCCTGTGACTTTTTGATTCTCATTTTCTCAGGTGATAGGCCCAGCACTGGGTGTGACTGACTGACTGGTAGCACCGTTTTTCCCTTTTCAAAGCACCTTCTGTTTGTTTTCATTAGTGGCACTTACCACGTCCCCTTTAGAATCGAGGGTACACATTTCTCCACAATCGCTTCAGCATTTATTGTTTGCAGCATTTATGCTAATGGCCCTTCTGGCTGCTGTGAGCTGATAGATTTTTATAATTTGGGTTTGCATGTCTCTGAAAATTCGTAAAACTCATCATATTTCTCCGCCGTTTTCTTTTCTGTTAAAAAAAGGAAACAATTGGGAATACAATATATCTCTTGAAATTGTCTTCTTGGAAGGTTGCCCTCTGTTTAATTTTTTGGTCAATTTTCCACCCCAGAATTTTTTTAGAGAGCAGGTGTCATTTCCCGAACTGCAAGTTTGGTGACTATTTAGTGACCTTTAGCAATGGGTTTAAAGGTGATGTTGTGGGAAGTGGCCTCAAGCAGGCAGCATTTCTCCATTCCCAAATCTGGGTATTAGGGCAGCAGAGCCTTTCTGGAAGTCGTGTTCCTAGGTTGTAAATTACATTGGAATGTGCATGGAGAAACCCCCATAAGTTTATGTCTCATTATTTCTTCTTGGTTTTAAATTTTTTTTTTAATTGTGGTAAATCTTAGAATATTGTTTGTCCTAGGTTTACACAATCTGGTTCATTTGTACATTATATATGTCTATTCAAGTACAGATCCTCTTCCCATGTAAAATGTTACAGAGGGTTCCACACACCTCCCTTGCTATATAGTCGGTCTTTTTGAGATATGTATATAATATTTGTTTGTATACATATAGTAACACTAATCTTAATTTATCCATTCCCCCCACCTTTCCTTTTAGATGAGCATAGTTTGTTTTCTAAGTCTGTGAGTGTCTTTCTCTGTGGAAATATGTTCATTTGTGTCAGTTATTAGATAACGCCTATAAGTGATATCATAGAATATAGGTCTTTTGCTTTCCGACTTACCTCATGTTTCGTGATTGTCTCCAGACTCATTTGTGGTGCCTCAAAGAGCAATGGTTCATTGTTTTCCATGGCTAATATTCCATTGTGTACATGGACCACTTCTTTTTTATCCATTCACCTGTTGTTGGACATTTTGATTGCTTCACTGTCTTGGCTATTGTGAATAAGGCTGCACTGCAGCTTTTGCGGCCTGTGTCTTCTCGATTCTTGTCTTCTCAGGTGAGACGTCCAATGACGCGCCTGCTGGATTGAATGGTGCCTCCATTTTTACTTTTAAACACAGCTCCTTTCTTTTCTCATTATTGGCTGTTACCCCTTTACATCTCACCAGCAGGTAGAGGGTACACAGTTCTCTGAAACCCCTTCAGCATTTATTGTTTGTAGACTTTTTGCTGATGGTCAGTGGACTGGTGTAAGTTGAAACTTTTTGTAGATTAGATTGCATGGGTCTAACACTCCCTGAGGTTGAGCTTTTATCCATTTTCCTTTTTTTTTTCAAAAGAGCGTGAGTAAAACGTAACTCTTCATATGCTCTTCTTGAAACATTTGCCTGTTTTGAATTTTTTTGTCCATTCCCTAGTTCAGCACAATTTTTTAGGGCAGGTGTCCTTTACAGCCCTGAGTCCTTGTGAATGTTAAGTGACCATTAGCTGTGATTTTAAAGCTGCTCTTGCAGGAAACGGCCACAAGGTGGCATCATTTCCCCTTTACCAAATTTGGTAACTGGGGAAACAGAGCCTTAATGGAGGTGGTGTTCTAGGTTGTAAATTAGAATGCAATGTGGCAGGAAAAAACCCTTTATGTTTATGTCTCATTACATCTTGTTCATATTTATAATTTACTTTTTATTTTTTATCCAAGCCAATTTGATTAAAATGGTTTGTTTGTTCGGTGTGCAAATGTGGTTCTTTCACACATATACGTGTATCTATTCTTCCTCGCATTCTTTTCCCATGTGGGTTATGGCACAATATTGAGTAGTTTTCTCCTGGTCTTCCTTATGTCTTTGGTGATTATATATTTCACATGGTTTGTATATCTCTGTTAACCTTAATATGGTAATGTATCCAATCCTCATCCCTTTCTATTTGGTGAACCATAAGTTTTTTAATGAATCTGTGATTGCCTTTCCCTGTGGAAATATCTTCATTGGTATCAATTTTTAAGTAACTCCAAAAAGTGATATGATAGGATATATGTCTTTTGCTTTCTCACTTACTACAGGTGGTGTGATTACGTCTAGACTCATCTATGGTGCTGCAAATGGCATTGTTTCATTTTTTTCACTAGCGAATATTCCATCTGTACATGGAGGAGTTCTTCTGTGTCCACCCATCTGTTGGTGGACCTTTTGGTTACTTCCATATCTTGGCTATTGTAATACTGTGCCATGCAGATTTGCCTGCCTGTGTCTTTCCAATTCTCTCTTCTTAGATTATAGGTCGAGGAGTGGGCCTGCTGGATCATATGGTAGCTCAATGTTTACCTTTTTAAGGCACCTCCATTCTGCTCTAGTTCGTGGCCCATTCCAACTTACGTCCCCCTTGAAGTTGAGGGTATGCATTTCTCTACAACACCTTCAGCATTTATTGTTTGTAGTTTTCTTGCTGATGGTTATTCTGACAAGTGTGATCTGAAACCTCTTTGTGGTTGAATTAGCACGTGCCTCATAATCCGTTGAAATTGAGCTTGAAGGCATGTCCTTTTTATTTTTCAAGCTATGATTACCCCTTAGTTCTTCAAAGTGTTCTCTTAAAGTATGTGTCACATTTTGAAATGTTTTGGCCATGACCTCCCTCAAGACATTTCGAAGGCAGGTTTCATTTACAGTTCTGCAGTACTTCTTCCTATGAAATGACCATTAGCACAGGCTTTAAAGCTGCTTTTGCAGGTAACTGCCAGAGGGCGGCAGCCTTTCTATGTTCCCCACCCTTGTAACTAGGGGAAAGCCCTTGCGGCCTGCGGTGTTTCTGGGTTATAAATTAGAGTGGAGCGTGCCTGGACAAACCCACACAAGCTGATGTCTCTTTACTTTTGTTGGATTTTTAAATTTAATTTTTATTTTTTATTGGAGTAAATTTCCACTGTGTACGTGGACCACTTCGACTTTGTGCATTCCTCGGTTGATGGACATTTTCATTGCTTCCAATTGTTGGCTATGGTAAATATTGTTGGAGTGCATGATTGCCAGCCTGTGACTTTTTGATCCTCATTTTCTCAGGTGATAGGCCCAGCAGTGGGTGTGATTCATTGACTGGTAGCACCGTGTTTCCCTTTTCCAAGCACCTACTTTGTGTTTTCATTAGTGGCTCTTACCACGTCCCCCTTAGAATCGAGGGTACGCATTTCTCCACAATCGCTTCAGCATTTATTGTTTGCAGCATTTATGCTAATGGCCCTTCTGGCTGCTGTGAGCTGATAGGTTTTTGTAATTTGGGTTTGCATGTGTCTGAAAATTCGTAAAACTCATCATTTTTCTCCGCCGTTTTCTTTTCTGTTCAAAAAAGGAAACAATTGGGAATACAATATAACTCTTGAAATTGTCTTCTTGGAAGGTTGCCCTCTGTTTAATTTTTTGGTCAATTTTCCACCCCAGAATTTTTTTAGAGAGCAGGTGTCATTTCCCGAACTGCAAGTTTGGTGACTATTTAGTGACCTTTAGCAATGGGTTTAAAGGTGATGTTGTGGGAGGTGGCCTCAAGCAGGCAGCATTTGTCCATTCCCAAATCTGGGTATTAGGGCAGCAGAGCCTTTCTGGAAGTCGTGTTCCTAGGTTGTAAATTACATTGGAATATGCATGGAGAAACCCCCATTAGTTTATGTCTCATTATTTCTTCTTGGTTTTACATTTTTTTTTTAGTTGGGGTAAAGCTTAGAATATTGTTTGTCCTAGATGTACACAATCTGGTTCATTTGTACGTTATATATGTCTATTCAAGTACAGATCCTCTTCCCATGTAAAATGTTACAGAGGGTTCCGCAGACCTCCCTTGCTATATGGTCGGTCTTTTTGAGATATGTATATAATATGTGTTTGTATACATATAGTAACACTAATCTTAATTTACCCATTCCCCCAACCATTCCTTTTAGATGAGCATAGTTTGTTTTCTAAGTCTGTGAGTGTCTTTCTCTTTGGAAATATGTTCATTTGTGTCAGTTATTAGATAACGCCTATAAGTGATATCATAGAATATAGGTCTTTTGCTTTCCGACTTACCTCATGTTTCGTGATTATTTCCAGACTCATTTGTGGTGCCTCAGAGAGCAATGCTTCATTGTCTTCCATGGCTAATATTCCATTGTGTACATGGACCACTTCTTCTTTATCCATTCACCTGTTGTTGTACATTTTGATTGCTTCACTGTCTTGGCTATTGTGAATAAGGCTGCACTGCAGCTTTTGCGGCCTGTGTCTTCTCGATTCTTGTCTTCTCAGGTGAGACGTCCAATGATGCGCCTGCTGGATTGAATGGTGCCTCCATTTTTACTTTTAAACACAGCTCCTTTCTTTTCTCATTATTGGCTGTTACCCCTTTACGTCTCACCAGCAGGTAGAGGGTACACAGTTCTCTGAAACCCCTTCAGCATTTATTGTTTGTAGACTTTTTGCTGATGGTCAGTCGACTGGTGTCAGTTGAAACTTTTTCTGGATTAGATTGCATGGGTCTAACACTCCCTGAGGTTGAGCTTTTATCCATTTTCCTTTTTTTTTAAAAGAGTGTGAGTAAAACTTAACTCTTCATAATCTCTTCTTGAAACATTTGCCTGTTTTGAATTGTTTTGTCCATTCCCTACTTCAGCACCAATTTTTAGGGCAAGTGTCCTTTACAGCCCTGAGTCCTTGTGAATGTTAAGTGACCATTAGCTGTGAGTTTAAAGCTGCTCTTGCAGGAAACGGCCACAAATTGGCAGCATTTCTCCTTTACCAAATTTGTTTACTAGGGAAACAGAGCCTTAATTGAAGTGGTGTTCTAGGTTGTATATTAGAATGGAATATGCCAGGAAAAAGCCCTTTAGTTTATGTCTCATTACTTCTTGTTCATATTTGTAATTTACTTTTTATTTTTTATCCCAGCAAATTTGATTACAATGGTTTGTTTGTTCTAGGTGTGCAAGATGTGGTTCTTTCACACATATACGTGTATCTATTCTTCCTCGCATCCTTTTCCCATGTAGGTTATGGCACAATGTTGAGTAGTCCCTCTCCTGGTCTTCCGTACGTCTTTGGTGGTTATATATTTCACATGGTTTGTATATCTTTGTTAACCCCAATATGGTAATGTAACCAATCCTCATCCCTTTCTATTTGGTGAACCATAAGTTTTTTTAATGAATCTGTGATTGCCTTTCTCTGTGGAAATATCTTCATTGGTATCAATTTTTAAGTAACTGCAAAAAGTGATATGATAGGATATGTGTCTTTTGCTTTCTCAATGACTACAGGTGGCGTGATTACGTCTAGACTCATCTATGGTGCTGCAAATGGCATTGTTTCATTTTTTTCACTAGCGAATATTCCATCTGTACATGGAGGAGTTCTTCTGTGTCCACCCATCTGTTGGTGGACTTTTTGGTTCCTTCCATATATTGGCTATTGTAATACTGTGCCATGCAGATTTGCCTGCCTGTGTCTTTCCAATTCTCTCTTCTTAGATTATAGGTCGAGGAGTGGGCCTGCTGGATCATATGGTAGCTCAATGTTGACCTTTTTAATGCACCTCCATTCTGTTCTATTTCGTGGCCCTTTCCAAGTTACGTCCCCCTTGAAGTTGAGGGTATGCATTTCTCTACAACACCTTCAGCATTTATTGTTTGTAGTTTTCTTGCTGATGGTTATTCTGACAATTGTGATCTGATACCTCTTTGTGGTTGAATTCGCACGTGCCTCATAATCCTTTGAAATTGAGCTTGAAGGCAAGTCCTATTTATTTTTCAAGCTGAGATTAACCCTTAGTTCTTCAAAGTGCTCTCTTAAAGTATGTGTCACATTTTTAAATGTTTTGGCCATTACCTCCCTCAAGACATTTTGAGAGCAGGTTTCATTTATAGTCCTGCATTATTTCTTCCTATGAAATGACCATTAGCACAGGCTTTAAAGCTGGTTTTGCAGGTAACTGCCATAGGGTGGCAGCCTTTCTATGTTCCCCACCCTTGTAACTAGGGGAAAGCCCTTGCGGACTGTGGTGTTTCTCGGTTTTAAATTAGAGTGGAGTGTGCCTGGACAAACCCACGCAAGCTGATGTCTCCTTACTTTTTTTGGATTTTTAAATGTAATTTTTATTTTTTATTGGAGTAATTTTCCACTGTGTACGTGGACCACTTCTACTTTGTGCATTCCTCAGTTGATGGACATTTTCATTGCTTCCAAGTGTTGGCTATGGTAAATATTGTTGGAGTGCAGGATTGCCAGCCTGTGACTTTTTGATTCTCATTTTCTCAGGTGATAGGCCCAGCACTGGGTGTGACTGACTGACTGGTAGCACCGTTTTTCCCTTTTCAAAGCACCTTCTGTTTGTTTTCATTAGTGGCACTTACCACGTCCCCTTTAGAATCGAGGGTACACATTTCTCCACAATCGCTTCAGCATTTATTGTTTGCAGCATTTATGCTAATGGCCCTTCTGGCTGCTGTGAGCTGATAGATTTTTATAATTTGGGTTTGCATGTCTCTGAAAATTCGTAAAACTCATCATATTTCTCCGCCGTTTTCTTTTCTGTTAAAAAAAGGAAACAATTGGGAATACAATATATCTCTTGAAATTGTCTTCTTGGAAGGTTGCCCTCTGTTTAATTTTTTGGTCAATTTTCCACCCCAGAATTTTTTTAGAGAGCAGGTGTCATTTCCCGAACTGCAAGTTTGGTGACTATTTAGTGACCTTTAGCAATGGGTTTAAAGGTGATGTTGTGGGAAGTGGCCTCAAGCAGGCAGCATTTCTCCATTCCCAAATCTGGGTATTAGGGCAGCAGAGCCTTTCTGGAAGTCGTGTTCCTAGGTTGTAAATTACATTGGAATGTGCATGGAGAAACCCCCATAAGTTTATGTCTCATTATTTCTTCTTGGTTTTAAATTTTTTTTTTAATTGTGGTAAATCTTAGAATATTGTTTGTCCTAGGTTTACACAATCTGGTTCATTTGTACATTATATATGTCTATTCAAGTACAGATCGTCTTCCCATGTAAAATGTTACAGAGGGTTCCACACACCTCCCTTGCTATATAGTCGGTCTTTTTGAGATATGTATATAATATTTGTTTGTATACATATAGTAACACTAATCTTAATTTATCCATTCCCCCCACCTTTCCTTTTAGATGAGCATAGTTTGTTTTCTAAGTCTGTGAGTGTCTTTCTCTGTGGAAATATGTTCATTTGTGTCAGTTATTAGATAACGCCTATAAGTGATATCATAGAATATAGGTCTTTTGCTTTCCGACTTACCTCATGTTTCGTGATTGTCTCCAGACTCATTTGTGGTGCCTCAAAGAGCAATGGTTCATTGTTTTCCATGGCTAATATTCCATTGTGTACATGGACCACTTCTTTTTTATCCATTCACCTCTTGTTGGACATTTTGATTGCTTCACTGTCTTGGCTATTGTGAATAAGGCTGCACTGCAGCTTTTGCGGCCTGTGTCTTCTCGATTCTTGTCTTCTCAGGTGAGACGTCCAATGACGCGCCTGCTGGATTGAATGGTGCCTCCATTTTTACTTTTAAACACAGCTCCTTTCTTTTCTCATTATTGGCTGTTACCCCTTTACGTCTCACCAGCAGGTAGAGGGTACACAGTTCTCTGAAACCCCTTCAGCATTTATTGTTTGTAGACTTTTTGCTGATGGTCAGTGGACTGGTGTAAGTTGAAACTTTTTGTAGATTAGATTGCATGGGTCTAACACTCCCTGAGGTTGAGCTTTTATCCATTTTCCTTTTTTTTTCAAAAGAGCGTGAGTAAGATGTAACTCTTCATATGCTCTTCTTGAAACATTTGCCTGTTTTGAATTTTTTTGTCCATTCCCTAGTTCAGCACAATTTTTTAGGGCAGGTGTCCTTTACAGCCCTGAGTCCTTGTGAATGTTAAGTGACCATTAGCTGTGATTTTAAAGCTGCTCTTGCAGGAAACGGCCACAAGGTGGCATCATTTCCCCTTTACCAAATTTGGTAACTGGGGAAACAGAGCCTTAATGGAGGTGGTGTTCTAGGTTGTAAATTAGAATGCAATGTGGCAGGAAAAAACCCTTTATGTTTATGTCTCATTACATCTTGTTCATATTTATAATTTACTTTTTATTTTTTATCCAAGCCAATTTGATTAAAATGGTTTGTTTGTTCGGTGTGCAAATGTGGTTCTTTCACACATATACGTGTATCTATTCTTCCTCGCATTCTTTTCCCATGTGGGTTATGGCACAATATTGAGTAGTTTTCTCCTGGTCTTCCTTATGTCTTTGGTGATTATATATTTCACATGGTTTGTATATCTCTGTTAACCTTAATATGGTAATGTATCCAATCCTCATCCCTTTCTATTTGGTGAACCATAAGTTTTTTAATGAATCTGTGATTGCCTTTCCCTGTGGAAATATCTTCATTGGTATCAATTTTTAAGTAACTCCAAAAAGTGATATGATAGGATATATGTCTTTTGCTTTCTCACTTACTACAGGTGGTGTGATTACGTCTAGACTCATCTATGGTGCTGCAAATGGCATTGTTTCATTTTTTTCACTAGCGAATATTCCATCTGTACATGGAGGAGTTCTTCTGTGTCCACCCATCTGTTGGTGGACTTTTTGGTTACTTCCATATCTTGGCTATTGTAATACTGTGCCATGCAGATTTGCCTGCCTGTGTCTTTCCAATTCTCTCTTCTTAGATTATAGGTCGAGGAGTGGGCCTGCTGGATCATATGGTAGCTCAATGTTTACCTTTTTAAGGCACCTCCATTCTGCTCTAGTTCGTGGCCCATTCCAACTTACGTCCCCCTTGAAGTTGAGGGTATGCATTTCTCTACAACACCTTCAGCATTTATTGTTTGTAGTTTTCTTGCTGATGGTTATTCTGACAAGTGTGATCTGAAACCTCTTTGTGGTTGAATTAGCACGTGCCTCATAATCCGTTGAAATTGAGCTTGAAGGCATGTCCTTTTTATTTTTCAAGCTATGATTACCCCTTAGTTCTTCAAAGTGTTCTCTTAAAGTATGTGTCACATTTTGAAATGTTTTGGCCATGACCTCCCTCAAGACATTTCGAAGGCAGGTTTCATTTACAGTTCTGCAGTACTTCTTCCTATGAAATGACCATTAGCACAGGCTTTAAAGCTGCTTTTGCAGGTAACTGCCAGAGGGCGGCAGCCTTTCTATGTTCCCCACCCTTGTAACTAGGGGAAAGCCCTTGCGGCCTGCGGTGTTTCTGGGTTATAAATTAGAGTGGAGCGTGCCTGGACAAACCCACACAAGCTGATGTCTCTTTACTTTTGTTGGATTTTTAAATTTAATTTTTATTTTTTATTGGAGTAAATTTCCACTGTGTATGTGGACCACTTCGACTTTGTGCATTCCTCGGTTGATGGACATTTTCATTGCTTCCAATTGTTGGCTATGGTAAATATTGTTGGAGTGCATGATTGCCAGCCTGTGACTTTTTGATCCTCATTTTCTCAGGTGATAGGCCCAGCAGTGGGTGTGATTCATTGACTGGTAGCACCGTGTTTCCCTTTTCCAAGCACCTACTTTGTGTTTTCATTAGTGGCTCTTACCACGTCCCCCTTAGAATCGAGGGTACGCATTTCTCCACAATCGCTTCAGCATTTATTGTTTGCAGCATTTATGCTAATGGCCCTTCTGGCTGCTGTGAGCTGATAGGTTTTTGTAATTTGGGTTTGCATGTGTCTGAAAATTCGTAAAACTCATCATTTTTCTCCGCCGTTTTCTTTTCTGTTCAAAAAAGGAAACAATTGGGAATACAATATAACTCTTGAAATTGTCTTCTTGGAAGGTTGCCCTCTGTTTAATTTTTTGGTCAATTTTCCACCCCAGAATTTTTTTAGAGAGCAGGTGTCATTTCCCGAACTGCAAGTTTGGTGACTATTTAGTGACCTTTAGCAATGGGTTTAAAGGTGATGTTGTGGGAGGTGGCCTCAAGCAGGCAGCATTTGTCCATTCCCAAATCTGGGTATTAGGGCAGCAGAGCCTTTCTGGAAGTCGTGTTCCTAGGTTGTAAATTACATTGGAATATGCATGGAGAAACCCCCATTAGTTTATGTCTCATTATTTCTTCTTGGTTTTACATTTTTTTTTTAGTTGGGGTAAAGCTTAGAATATTGTTTGTCCTAGATGTACACAATCTGGTTCATTTGTACGTTATATATGTCTATTCAAGTACAGATCCTCTTCCCATGTAAAATGTTACAGAGGGTTCCGCAGACCTCCCTTGCTATATGGTCGGTCTTTTTGAGATATGTATATAATATGTGTTTGTATACATATAGTAACACTAATCTTAATTTACCCATTCCCCCAACCATTCCTTTTAGATGAGCATAGTTTGTTTTCTAAGTCTGTGAGTGTCTTTCTCTTTGGAAATATGTTCATTTGTGTCAGTTATTAGATAACGCCTATAAGTGATATCATAGAATATAGGTCTTTTGCTTTCCGACTTACCTCATGTTTCGTGATTATTTCCAGACTCATTTGTGGTGCCTCAGAGAGCAATGCTTCATTGTCTTCCATGGCTAATATTCCATTGTGTACATGGACCACTTCTTCTTTATCCATTCACCTGTTGTTGTACATTTTGATTGCTTCACTGTCTTGGCTATTGTGAATAAGGCTGCACTGCAGCTTTTGCGGCCTGTGTCTTCTCGATTCTTGTCTTCTCAGGTGAGACGTCCAATGATGCGCCTGCTGGATTGAATGGTGCCTCCATTTTTACTTTTAAACACAGCTCCTTTCTTTTCTCATTATTGGCTGTTACCCCTTTACGTCTCACCAGCAGGTAGAGGGTACACAGTTCTCTGAAACCCCTTCAGCATTTATTGTTTGTAGACTTTTTGCTGATGGTCAGTCGACTGGTGTCAGTTGAAACTTTTTCTGGATTAGATTGCATGGGTCTAACACTCCCTGAGGTTGAGCTTTTATCCATTTTCCTTTTTTTTTAAAAGAGTGTGAGTAAAACTTAACTCTTCATAATCTCTTCTTGAAACATTTGCCTGTTTTGAATTGTTTTGTCCATTCCCTACTTCAGCACCAATTTTTAGGGCAAGTGTCCTTTACAGCCCTGAGTCCTTGTGAATGTTAAGTGACCATTAGCTGTGAGTTTAAAGCTGCTCTTGCAGGAAACGGCCACAAATTGGCAGCATTTCTCCTTTACCAAATTTGTTTACTAGGGAAACAGAGCCTTAATTGAAGTGGTGTTCTAGGTTGTATATTAGAATGGAATATGCCAGGAAAAAGCCCTTTAGTTTATGTCTCATTACTTCTTGTTCATATTTGTAATTTACTTTTTATTTTTTATCCCAGCAAATTTGATTACAATGGTTTGTTTGTTCTAGGTGTGCAAGATGTGGTTCTTTCACACATATACGTGTATCTATTCTTCCTCGCATCCTTTTCCCATGTAGGTTATGGCACAATGTTGAGTAGTCCCTCTCCTGGTCTTCCGTACGTCTTTGGTGGTTATATATTTCACATGGTTTGTATATCTTTGTTAACCCCAATATGGTAATGTAACCAATCCTCATCCCTTTCTATTTGGTGAACCATAAGTTTTTTTAATGAATCTGTGATTGCCTTTCTCTGTGGAAATATCTTCATTGGTATCAATTTTTAAGTAACTGCAAAAAGTGATATGATAGGATATGTGTCTTTTGCTTTCTCAATGACTACAGGTGGCGTGATTACGTCTAGACTCATCTATGGTGCTGCAAATGGCATTGTTTCATTTTTTTCACTAGCGAATATTCCATCTGTACATGGAGGAGTTCTTCTGTGTCCACCCATCTGTTGGTGGACTTTTTGGTTCCTTCCATATATTGGCTATTGTAATACTGTGCCATGCAGATTTGCCTGCCTGTGTCTTTCCAATTCTCTCTTCTTAGATTATAGGTCGAGGAGTGGGCCTGCTGGATCATATGGTAGCTCAATGTTGACCTTTTTAATGCACCTCCATTCTGTTCTATTTCGTGGCCCTTTCCAAGTTACGTCCCCCTTGAAGTTGAGGGTATGCATTTCTCTACAACACCTTCAGCATTTATTGTTTGTAGTTTTCTTGCTGATGGTTATTCTGACAATTGTGATCTGATACCTCTTTGTGGTTGAATTCGCACGTGCCTCATAATCCTTTGAAATTGAGCTTGAAGGCAAGTCCTATTTATTTTTCAAGCTGAGATTAACCCTTAGTTCTTCAAAGTGCTCTCTTAAAGTATGTGTCACATTTTTAAATGTTTTGGCCATTACCTCCCTCAAGACATTTTGAGAGCAGGTTTCATTTATAGTCCTGCATTATTTCTTCCTATGAAATGACCATTAGCACAGGCTTTAAAGCTGGTTTTGCAGGTAACTGCCATAGGGTGGCAGCCTTTCTATGTTCCCCACCCTTGTAACTAGGGGAAAGCCCTTGCGGACTGTGGTGTTTCTCGGTTTTAAATTAGAGTGGAGTGTGCCTGGACAAACCCACGCAAGCTGATGTCTCCTTACTTTTTTTGGATTTTTAAATGTAATTTTTATTTTTTATTGGAGTAATTTTCCACTGTGTACGTGGACCACTTCTACTTTGTGCATTCCTCAGTTGATGGACATTTTCATTGCTTCCAAGTGTTGGCTATGGTAAATATTGTTGGAGTGCAGGATTGCCAGCCTGTGACTTTTTGATTCTCATTTTCTCAGGTGATAGGCCCAGCACTGGGTGTGACTGACTGACTGGTAGCACCGTTTTTCCCTTTTCAAAGCACCTTCTGTTTGTTTTCATTAGTGGCACTTACCACGTCCCCTTTAGAATCGAGGGTACACATTTCTCCACAATCGCTTCAGCATTTATTGTTTGCAGCATTTATGCTAATGGCCCTTCTGGCTGCTGTGAGCTGATAGATTTTTATAATTTGGGTTTGCATGTCTCTGAAAATTCGTAAAACTCATCATATTTCTCCGCCGTTTTCTTTTCTGTTAAAAAAAGGAAACAATTGGGAATACAATATATCTCTTGAAATTGTCTTCTTGGAAGGTTGCCCTCTGTTTAACTTTGTGGTCAATTTTCCACCCCAGAATTTTTTTAGAGAGCAGGTGTCATTTCCCGAACTGCAAGTTTGGTGAATATTTAGTGACCTTTAGCAATGGGTTTAAAGGTGATGTTGTGGGAAGTGGCCTCAAGCAGGCAGCATTTGTCCATTCCCAAATCTGGGTATTAGGGCAGCAGAGCCTTTCTGGAAGTCGTGTTCCTAGGTTGTAAATTACATTGGAATGTGCATGGAGAATCCCCCATTAGTTTATATCTCATTATTTCTTCTTGGTTTTAAATTTTTTTTTTTAATTGTGGTAAAGCTTAGAATATTGTTTGTCCTAGGTTTACACAATCTGGTTCATTTGTACATTATATATGTCTATTCAAGTACAGATCCTCTTCCCATGTAAAATGTTACAGAGGGTTCCACACACCTCCCTTGCTATATAGTCGGTCTTTTTGAGATATGTATATAATATTTGTTTGTATACATATAGTAACACTAATCTTAATTTATCCATTCCCCCCACCTTTCCTTTTAGATGAGCATAGTTTGTTTTCTAAGTCTGTGAGTGTCTTTCTCTGTGGAAATATGTTCATTTGTGTCAGTTATTAGATAACGCCTATAAGTGATATCATAGAATATAGGTCTTTTGCTTTCGGACTTACCTCATGTTTCGTGATTATCTCCAGACTCATTTGTGGTGCCTCAAAGAGCAATGGTTCATTGTTTTCCATGGCTAATATTCCATTGTGTACATGGACCACTTCTTTTTTATCCATTCACCTCTTGTTGGACATTTTGATTGCTTCACTGTCTTGGCTGTTGTGAATAAGGCTGCACTGCAGCTTTTGCGGCCTGTGTCTTCTCGATTCTTGTCTTCTCAGGTGAGACGTCCAATGACGCGCCTGCTGGATTGAATGGTGCCTCCATTTTTACTTTTAAACACAGCTCCTTTCTTTTCTCATTATTGGCTGTTACCCCTTTACGTCTCACCAGCAGGTAGAGGGTACACAGTTCTCTGAATCCCCTTCAGCATTTATTGTTTGTAGACATTTTGCTGATGGTCAGTCGACTGGTGTAAGTTGAAACTTTTTGTAGATTAGGTTGCATGGGTCTAACACTCCCTGAGGTTGAGCTTTTATCCATTTTCCTTTTTTTTTCAAAAGAGCGTGAGTAAGACGTAACTCTTCATACGCTCTTCTTGAAACATTTGCCTGTTTTGAATTTTTTTGTCCATTCCCTAGTTCAGCACAATTTTTTAGGGCAGGTGTCCTTTACAGCCCTGAGTCCTTGTGAATGTTAAGTGACCATTAGCTGTGATTTTAAAGCTGCTCTTGCAGGAAACGGCCACAAGGTGGCATCATTTCCCCTTTACCAAATTTGGTAACTGGGGAAACAGAGCCTTAATGGAGGTGGTGTTCTAGGTTGTAAATTAGAATGCAATGTGGCAGGAAAAAGCCCTTTATGTTTATGTCTCATTACTTCTTGTTCATATTTATAATTTACTTTTTATTTTTTATCCAAGCCAATTTGATTAAAATGGTTTGTTTGTTCGGTGTGCAAATGTGGTTCTTTCACACATATACGTGTATCTATTCTTCCTCGCATTCTTTTCCCATGTGGGTTATGGCACAATATTGAGTAGTCTTCTCCTGGTCTTCCTTATGTCTTTGGTGATTATATATTTCACATGGTTTGTATATCTCTGTTAACCTTAATATGGTAATGTATCCAATCCTCATCCCTTTCTATTTGGTGAACCATAAGTTTTTTAATGAATCTGTGATTGCCTTTCCCTGTGGAAATATCTTCATTGGTATCAATTTTTAAGTAACTCCAAAAAGTGATATGATAGGATATATGTCTTTTGCTTTCTCACTTACTACAGGTGGTGTGATTACGTCTAGACTCATCTATGGTGCTGCAAATGGCATTGTTTCATTTTTTTCACTAGCGAATATTCCATCTGTACATGGAGGAGTTCTTCTGTGTCCACCCATCTGTTGGTGGACTTTTTGGTTACTTCCATATCTTGGCTATTGTAATACTGTGCCATGCAGATTTGCCTGCCTGTGTCTTTCCAATTCTCTCTTCTTAGATTATAGGTCGAGGAGTGGGCCTGCTGGATCATATGGTAGCTCAATGTTTACCTTTTTAAGGCACCTCCATTCTGCTCTAGTTCGTGGCCCATTCCAACTTACGTCCCCCTTGAAGTTGAGGGTATGCATTTCTCTACAACACCTTCAGCATTTATTGTTTGTAGTTTTCTTGCTGATGGTTATTCTGACAAGTGTGATCTGATACCTCTTTGTGGTTGAATTAGCACGTGCCTCATAATCCGTTGAAATTGAGCTTGAAGGCATGTCCTTTTTATTTTTCAAGCTATGATTACCCCTTAGTTCTTCAAAGTGTTCTCTTAAAGTATGTGTCACATTTTGAAATGTTTTGGCCATGACCTCCCTCAAGACATTTCGAAGGCAGGTTTCATTTACAGTTCTGCAGTACTTCTTCCTATGAAATGACCATTAGCACAGGCTTTAAAGCTGCTTTTGCAGGTAACTGCCAGAGGGCGGCAGCCTTTCTATGTTCCCCACCCTTGTAACTAGGGGAAAGCCCTTGCGGCCTGTGGTGTTTCTCGGTTATAAATTAGAGTGGAGTGTGCCTGGACAAACCCACACAAGCTGATGTCTCTTTACATTTGTTGGATTTTTAAATTTAATTTTTATTTTTTATTGGAGTAATTTTCCACTGTGTACGTGGACCACTTCGACTTTGTGCATTCCTCGGTTGATGGACATTTTCATTGCTTCCAATTGTTGGCTATGGTAAATAATGTTGGAGTGCATGATTGCCAGCCTGTGACTTTTTGATTCTCATTTTCTCAGGTGATAGGCCCAGCAGTGGGTGTGATTCATTGACTGGTAGCACCGTGTTTCCCTTTTCCAAGCACCTACTTTGTGTTTTCATTAGTGGCTCTTACCACGTCCCCCTTAGAATCGAGGGTACGCAATTCTCCACAATCACTTCAGCATTTATTGTTTGCAGCATTTATGCTAATGGCCCTTCTGGCTGCTGTGAGCTGATAGGTTTTTGTAATTTGGGTTTGTATGTCTCTGAAAAATCATAAAACTCATCATTTTTCTCCGCCGTTTTCTTTTCTGTTCAAAAAAGGAAACAATTGGGAATACAATATAACTCTTGAAATTGTCTTCTTGGAAGGTTGCCCTCTGTTTAATTTTTTGGTCAATTTTCCACCCCAGAATTTTTTTAGAGAGCAGGTGTCATTTCCCGAACTGCAAGTTTGGTGACTATTTAGTGACCTTTAGCAATGGGTTTAAAGGTGATGTTGTGGGAGGTGGCCTCAAGCAGGCAGCATTTGTCCATTCCCAAATCTGGGTATTAGGGCAGCAGAGCCTTTCTGGAAGTCGTGTTCCTAGGTTGTAAATTACATTGGAATGTGCATGGAGAAACCCCCATAAGTTTATGTCTCATTATTTCTTCTTGGTTTAAAAAATTTTTTTAATTGGGGTAAAGCTTAGAATATTGTTTCTCCTAGGTGTACACAATCTGGTTCATTTGTACATTATATATGTCTATTCAAGTACAGATCCTCTTCCCATGTAAAATGTTACAGAGGGTTCCGCACACCTCCCTTGCTATATGGTCGGTCTTTTTGAGATATGTATAAAATATGTGTTTGTATACATATAGTAACACTAATCTTAATTTATCCATTCCCCCCACCTTTCCTTTTAGATGAGCATAGTTTGTTTTCTAAGTCTGTGAGTGTCTTTCTCTGTGGAAATATGTTCATTTGTGTCAGTTATTAGATAACGCCTATAAGTGATATCATAGAATATAGGTCTTTTGCTTTCCGACTTACCTCATGTTTCGTGATTATTTCCAGACTCATTTGTGGTGCCTCAGAGTGCAATGCTTCATTGTCTTCCATGGCTAATATTCCATTGTGTACATGGACCACTTCTTCTTTATCCATTCACCTGTTGTTGGACATTTTGATTGCTTCACTGTCTTGGCTATTGTGAATAAGGCTGCACTGCAGCTTTTGCAGCCTGTGTCTTCTCGATTCTTGTCTTCTCAGGTGAGACGTCCAATGGTGCGCCGGCTGGATTGAATGGTACCTCCATTTTTACTTTTAAACACAGCTCCTTTCTGTTCTAATTATTGGCTGTTACCCCTTTATGTCTCACCAGCAGGTAGAGGGTACACAGTTCTGTAAAACCCCTTCAGCATTTATTGTTTGTAGACTTTTTGCTGATGGTCAGTCGACTGGTGTAAGTTGAAACTTTTTGTAGATTAGATTGCATGGGTCTAACACTCCCTGAGTTTGAGCTTTTATCCATTTTCCTTTTTTTTTTAAAAGAGCGTGAGTAAAACTTACCTCTTCATACTATCTTCTTTAAAATTTTGCCTCTTTTGAATTTTTTTTATCCATTCCCTACCTCAGCACAATTTTGAGGGCAGGTGTCCTTTATAGCCCTGAGTCCTTGTGAATGGTAAGTGACCATTAGCTGTTGGTTAAAAGCTGCTCTTGCGGGAATCGGCCACAAGGCGGCAGCATTTCTCCTTTACCAAATCTGGTTACTAGGGCAACAGAGCCTTACTGGAAGTGGTGTTCTTGGTTGTAAATCAGAATGGAATGTGCCAGGAAAAAGACCCTGAAGTTTATGTCTCATTACTTCTTGTTCATTATTTTAATTTTTAGTATATTGTTTTTCCTTGGTGTAGACATTCTGTTTCAATTGTACATTACATATATTTCTTCATGTACAGATCACCTACTCATGTAAATTATTTAGAGTGTTCCATAGACCTCCATTTCTATATGGTCGGTCTTTTTGATATATGTATTTAACATGTATTTCTATATGTATGCTCACTGTTATATTAAACATAAGCATAGTTGTTTGTCTTCTAACTCTGTGAGTGTCTTTCTCTGTGGAAATAAATATATTCATTTTTGTCAGTTGTTAGATAATACCTATAAGTAATATCATAGTATATTTTTCTTTTTCTTTCCGAATTACCTCATATTCTGTGATTATATCTAGGCTCATCTACGGTGCTGCAAAGAGCAGTGTTTCATTGTTTCCCATGGCAAATATTCCATTGTGTACCCCGACCACTTCTTCTTTGTCTATTCATGTTGATGGGCATTTTAGTTGCTTCCTTGTCTTGCCTATTGTGTATACCGCTGCAGTGCAGCTTTTGCAGCCTGTGTCTTCTCGATTCTGCTCTTCTCTGGTGATAGGCCCAGCTCTGGTCCTGCTGGATCAAATGGTGGCTCAATTTTTACTTTTAAACGCAGCTCCTTTCTCTTCTCATTATTGGCTCTTACCACTTTACATCTCACCAGCCGCTACAGGGCACAGAATTGGCTAAAACCCCTTCAGCATTTATTGTTCGTAGACGTTTTACTAATGGTTATTTGACTGGTGCGAGTTGAAACTTTTTGTAGATTAAATTTGCATTAGTCTAATAATTCTTTATGTTTAGTTTATATCCATTTTCCTTTTTAAGAAAAAGTGAGTAAAACTTACCCCTTAAAAATAAGTGAGTAAAACTTACCAATGATCTTCTTGAAAAATTTCCTGTGTGTTGAGTTTTTTGCCCATTCCCTGCCCCAGGACATTTTTTGAGGGCAGGTGTCCTTTACAGCCCTGAGCCCTTCTGAATATTAACTGACCATTAGTTGTGGGGTTAAAGCTGGTCTTGCGTTAAATGGCCACAAGGAGGCAGCATTTCTACATTTCCAACTCTCGGCACTTGGGCAACAGAGCCTGCCTGGAAATCGTGTTAGTAGGCTGAAAATTAGAGTGGAATGTGCCAAGACAACACCTAACAGCTTATATCTCCTTACTTTCTGTTTGATTTTTAAATTTATTTTTTATTAGAGCAAATTTGATAAAAATGTTGTGTTTCTTCTAGGTGTACAGAATCTGGTTCATTATATATATGTATCTATAGATCTTTGGATCCTATCCCACGTAGGTTATTACAGAGTGTTGAGTAGACCTCTGTAGGTATAGCCTAGGTTTTGGTGATTTATATTTTTCATATGTATTAGTATAGGTCTGTCATCCATCATATCCTAATTTATACATGCCTCACACCTTTCCATTTGGTTAAATATAATTTTGTTTTCTTCATCCATTAGTGCCCTTGTCTTGGAAATAAGTTCATGTGTATCAATTTTTAGGTAAAACCTAAAAGTGATATCATAGGATATCTGTCTTTCAGTTTCTTCGTTACTTCAAGTTGTGTGATTATATCTAGGTCTTTCTATGGTGTTGCAAACGTCACTGTTTCATTTTTTTCCATGGCTAATATTCGACTGTGTACAATGAAAACTTCTTCTTTGTGCATTCATCTGTTGAAGGACATTTTGGTTGTTTCCAACTTTTGGCTATGGTAAATATTGCTGCAGTGCAGGATTGCCAGCCTGTGTCTTTTTGATTCTGGTCTTCTAAGGTGATAGTCCCAGCAGTGGGCTTTCCAGTTCATATAGTAGCTCAATGTTTAACTTTAAACTCACCTCCATTATGTTCTCACTACTGACTGTTACCAGTTTACATCCAATCAGCTGCTAGAGGGTACACAGTTCTCTAATACCCGTTCAGCATTTATTGTTTGTAGATTTTTTGGTGATGATCATTCTGACTGTTGTGAGGTAAATGTTTTTGTAGATTGCATTAGCATGTCTTTATTAATTCAAGATGTTGAGCATTTTTCCATGCCCACTGCTGGGGCTATCACCTGAGAAGATGAGGATCAAAAAGACAGGAGTTGGCAATCCTGCATTCCAGCAAAATTTACCATAGCCAATATTTGGAAACAATGAATATGTGCATCACCAGAGGAATGCACAAAGAAGATGTGCTCCATGTACACAATGGAATATTACTAAAATAAAAATAAAAATTAAATTAAAAAAACAAAAGTAAGGAGACATCAGCTTTTGTGGGTTTATTGGGGCACATTCCATGCTAATTTATACCACAGGACCACCACTGGCCAGAAGGACTGTTTCCCTAGTTACCAGAGTGGGGAACATAGAAACGCTGCCACCCTCTGGCAGTTACCTGCAAAAGCAAGTTTAAAGCCTGAGCTAATGGTCACTTCATATGAACAAGTACTGCAGGGCTGTAAATGAAACCTGCCCTCAAAATGTCTTGAGGGAGATAATGGCCAAAATATTTCAAATGGTGACACATACATTAAGAAAACACTTTGAAGAAATAAGCTCTAATCACAGCTGGAAAAATAGAAAGGACATGTCTTAAAGATCAATTTCAATGCATTATGAGACACATGCAAATCAACCACAAAGAGGTATCAGCTCACACCACTCAAAATAACCATCAGCAAAAACTACAAAGAATAAATCCTGAAGGTGCTGGGAAGAAATACATACCCTCCACTTTAAGTGGGACGTAACCTGGAAAGAGCCACTAAGGAGAACAGAATAGAGGTGCCTTTAAAAGGTAAACATTGAGCTACTATATGATCCAGCAGACCTATTCTTGGACCTATAAACTAAGAAGACAGAATTGGAAGGACACAGGCACGCAAATCTGCATTGCATAGTATTACAGTAGCCAAGATATGGAAGTAACCAAAAAGTCCACCGACAGATGGGTGGACAAAGAAGAACTGCTACCTATACAGATGGAATATGAGCTAGTGAAAAAAATGAAACGATGCCATTTCCAGCACCACAGATGAGTCTAGAAGTAATCACGCAACTTGGAGTAAGTGAGAAAGTGAAAAACACATATCCTATCATATCACATATAGGTGTTACCTAAAAAATGATACAAACAAAGATATTTCCACAGAGAAACAATTTCATAGATTCATTAAAAAACTTATGGTTCACCAAATGGACAGGTGTGAGGATTGGATACATTACCATATTGAGGTTAACAGAGAGATACAAACACATGTGAAATATAGAATCACCAAAGACCTACGCAATACCAAGAGAAGACTACTCAACATTGTGTCATAACCTACATAGGAAAAGGATCCGAAGAAGAATAGATATATGTATATGTGTGAAAGAACCACATCTTGCACACCTAGAACAAACAAAACATTGTAATCAAGTTTGCTGTGAGAAAAAATAAAAATTAAGTTAAAAATACCAACGAGAAGTAAGGAGACATAAACTTAAAGGGCTTTTTCCTCGCACATTCCATTCTAATTTACAACCTAGAACACCACTTCCAGTAAGGCTCTGTTGCCCTAGTAACCAGATTTGGTAAAGGAGAAATGCTGCCGCCTTGTGGCCGATTCCCGCAAGAGCAGCTTTTAACCCCCAGCTAATGGTCACTTACCATTCACAAGGACTCAGGGCTGTAAAGGACACCTGCCCTCAAAATTGTGCTGAGGTAGGGAATGGATAAAAAAATTCAAAACAGGCAAAATGTTCACGAAGATAGTATGAAGAGGTAAGTTTTACTCACTCTCTTTTTAAAGAAAGGAAAATGGATAAAAGCTCAGACTCAGGAAGAATTAGACTCATGCAATCTAATCTCCAAATGTTTTCAACTCACACCAGTCGACTGACCATTGGCAAAAAGTCTACAAACAATAAATGCTGAAGAGGTTTTAGAGAACTGTGTACCCTCTAGCTGCTGGTGAGATGTAAAAGGGTTAAACGCTAATAATGAGAACAGAAAGGAGCTGCGTTGAAAAGGAAAAATTGAGGTACCATTCAATCCAGCAGGCGCACCAAAGGGCCTCTCACCTGAGAAGACCAGAATGAAGAAGACCCGGGCTGCAAAAGCTGCACTGCAGCCTTATTCACAATAGACAAGACAGTGAAGCAACCAAAATGTCCATCAACAGATGAAAGGATAAAGAAGAAGTGGTCCATGTACACAATGAATACTAGCCATGGAAAACAACGAAACACTGCTCTTTGAGGCACCATAGATGATCTTGGAGATAATCACAGAACATGAGGTAAGTCGGAAAGCAAAAGTCCTATATCCTATGATATCACTTATAGGCGTTATCTAATAACTGACACAAATGAACATATTTCCACAGAGAAAGGCAATCACAGACTTATTAAAAAAAAACTATGCTTATCTAAAAGGAAAGGTGGGGGGAATGGATACATGAAGATTAGCGTTACCATATGTATACAAATACATATTATATACATATATCAAAAAGACGACCATATAGCAAGGAAGGATTATGGAACACTCTGTAATAATTTACACGGGAAAGGATCTCTACATAAAAAGGTATATAGAATATGTAGATGAACCAGAGTGTGTACACCTTGGACAAGCAACATTCTAACCATTACCCCAATTGAAAAAATTAAAACAACGAACTACGAGTAATGAGACATAAACTTATGGGGGGTTTTCGTGGCACATTCCATCCAAATTGAAAACCTAGGCAGACAACTTCCAGAACGGCTCTGCTGCCCTAGTACCCAGATTTGGGAATCGAGAAATGCTGCATCCTTGTGGCCGTTTCCCACAACAGCAGCTTTGAACCCACTGCAAAAGGTCACTAATTATTCACCAATTGCAGGTCTGTAAATGACACCGGCCCTCCAAAAAATACTGAGGTCGAAAATCGACCAAAAAATTCTAGAGTGCAACCTTCCAAAAAGAAAATTTGAAGAGGTATATTACACTCACACTTTCTTTCTTTTTTCTTTTAACAGAAAAGTAAAAGGCGTGGAAAAATGATGAATTGTAGGAATTTTTACAGACATGTAAACCCAAATTACAAAAACCTGTCAGCTCACACCAGTCAGAATGGCCATCAACAAAAATGCTGCAAACTAGAAATGCTGACGTGATTGTGGAGAAATGCGTACCCTCGATTCTAAGGGGGACGTGGTAAGAGCCACTAATGAAAGCACAATTGAGGTGCCTTGAAAAGGTAAACGTTGAGCTACCATACCAGTCAATCAATCATACCCACTGCTGGGTCTATCCCCTGAGAAAAGGAAAATCAAAAATCACAGGCTGGCAATCCTGCACTCCAGCAATATTTACCATAGGCAACACTTGGAAGCAACGAAAATGTCCATCAACAGAGGAATGCACCAAGAAGAAGTGGTCCATGTACACATGGAATATTAGCCATGGAAAACATTGAAGCACTGCTCTTTGAGGCACCATAGATGAGCCTGGAGATAATCACAAAACATGAAGTAGGTCGGAAAGCAAAACACCTATATCCTATATTATCACTTATGGCATTATCTAATAACTGGCACAGATGAACGTATTTCCAAAGAGAAAGACACTCACAGGCTGAGAAAACAAACTATGCTCATCTGAAAGGAAAGGAGGGGGGAAATTGAGAAATGAAGATTAGTGTTACTATACATATACAAATACATATTTTGTACATGTATCAAAAAGTCCGAACATATAGCAAGGGAGGTCGACGGAACACTGTAATATTTTACATGGGAAGAGGATCTGTACATTAATAGACATACATAATGTACAAATGAACCAGATTGTGTACACCTAGGATAAACAATATTCTAAACTTTACCCAGATTAAAAAACTTTTAAAAACCAAGAAGAAGTAATGAGACATAAACTTATGGGGATTTCTCCTGGCAAATTCCATTCTAATTTACAACCTAGGACAATGACTTCCAGAAAGGCTCTGCTGCCCTAGTACCCAGATTGGGGAATGGAGAAATGCTACCTCCTTGTGGCCGTTTCCCACAACAGCAGGTTTGAACCCACTGCGAAAGGTCACTAAATTTTCACCAACTTGCAGTTCTGTAAATGACACCTGCCCTCCAGAAAATTTCTGGGGTCAAAAATCGACCAAAAAATTCAAAAGAGGGCAACCTTCGAAGAAGACAATTTCAAGAGCTACATTGTACTCACGGTTTTTTCTTTTAAGAGAAAAGAGAACGATGTAGGAATATGATGAATTTTAAAAAATTTAATGACAGGCATACCCATATTACAAAAACCTATCAGCTCACAGCAGTCAGAATGGCCATTAGGAAAAATGCTGCAAAAAATAAACGGTGAAGGGAGTGTGGAGAAATGCGTACCCTCGGTTGTAAGGGGGGGCATGTAAAGAGCCACTAATGAAAACACAGTGTAGGTGCTTTGAAAAGGGAAACATTGAGCTACCAGTCAATCAATCACAACCACTGCTTGGCCTATCACCTGAGAAAATGAGAATCAAAAAGTCACAGGCTGGCAAACCTGTACGCCAGCAAGATTTACCATAGCCAGCACTTGGAAGCAATGAAAATGTCCATCAACCGAGGAATGCACCAAGAAGAAGTGGTCCACGTACACAATGGAATATTACTCTAATAATAACTATAAATGAAATTTAAAAACAAACAAAAGCAAGGAGACATCAACATTTGTGGGTTTATCCGGGCACATGGCACTCTAACTTATAACCGAAGAACACCACTGGCCGGTAGGTCTGTTTCCCTAGTACCAGCAAGGGGAACGTAGAAAGGCTGCCGCTCTCTGGCCGTTACCTGCAAAAGCAGGTTTAAAGCCTGAGCTAATGGTCACTTCATATGAACAAGTACTGCAGGGCTGTAAATGAAACCTGCCCTCAAAATGTCTTGAGGGAGATAATGGCCAAAATATTTCAAATGGTGACACATACTTTAAGAAAACACTTTGAAGAAATAAGCTCTAATCACAGCTGGAAAAATAAAAAGGACATGTCTTAAAGATCAATTTCAACGCATTATGAGACACATGCAAATTCAACCACAAAGAGGTATCAGCTCACACCACTCAGAATAACCATCAGCAAAAACTACAAAGAATAAATCCTGAAGGAGCTGGGAAGAAATACATACCCTCCACTTTAAGTGGGACGTAACCTGGAAAGAGCCACTAAGGAGAACAGAATAGAGGTGCCTGTAAAAGGTAAACATTGAGCTACCATATGTTCCAGCAGACCTATTCCTGGACCTATAAACTAAGAAGACAGAATTGGAAGGACACAGGCACGCAAATCTGCATTGCATAGTATTACAGTAGCCAAGATATGGAAGTAACCAAAAAGTCCACCGACAGATGGGTGGACAAAGAAGAACTGCTACCTGTACAGATGGAATATGAGCTAGTGAAAAAAATGAAACGATGCCATTTCCAGCACCACAGATGAGTCTAGAAGTAATCACGCAACTTGGAGAAAGTGAGAAAGCGAAAAACACATATCCTATCGTATCACATATAGGTGTTACCTAAAAAATGATACAAACAAAGATATTTCCACAGAGAAACACTTTCATAGATTCATTAAAAAACTTATGGTTCACCAAATGGACAGGTGTGAGGATTGGATACATTACCATATTGAGGTTAACAGAGAGATACAAACACATGTGAAATATAGAATCACCAAAGACCTACGCAATACCAAGAGAAGACTACTCAACATTGTGTCATAACCTACATGGGAAAAGGATCCGAAGAAGAATAGATATATGTATATGTGTGAAAGAACCACATCTTGCACACCTAGAACAAACAAAACATTGTAATCAAGTTTGCTGTGAGAAAAAATAAAAATTAAGTTAAAAATACCAACAAGAAGTAAGGAGACATAAACTTAAAGGGCTTTTTCCTCGCACATTCCATTCTAATTTACAACCTAGAACACCACTTCCAGTAAGGCTCTGTTGCCCTAGTAACCAGATTTGGTAAAGGAGAAATGCTGCCGCCTTGTGGCCGATTCCCGCAAGAGCAGCTTTTAACCCCCAGCTAATGGTCACTTACCATTCACAAGGACTCAGGGCTGTAAAGGACACCTGCCCTCAAAATTGTGCTGAGGTAGGGAATGGATAAAAAAATTCAAAACAGGCAAAATGTTCACGAAGATAGTATGAAGAGGTAAGTTTTACTCACTCTCTTTTAAAAAAAAAGGAAAATGGATAAAAGCTCAGCCTCAGGAAGTATTAGACTCATGCAATCTAATCTACAAAAAGTTTTCAACTCACACCAGTCGACTGACCATTGGCAAAAAGTCTACAAACAATAAATGCTGAAGAGGTTTAAGAGAACTGTGTACCCTCTAGCTGCTGGTGAGATGTAAAAGGGTTAAACGCTAATAATGAGAACAGAAAGAAGCTGCGTTGAAAAGAAAAATTGAGGTACCATTCAATCCAGCAGGCGCACCAAAGGGCCTCTCACCTGAGAAGACCAGAATGAAGAAGACCCGGGCTGCAAAAGCTGCACTGCAGCCTTATTCACAATAGACAAGACAGTGAAGCAACCAAAATGTCCATCAACAGACGAAAGGATAAAGAAGAAGTGGTCCATGTACACAATGAATACTAGCCATGGAAAACAATGAAACACTGCTCTTTGAGGCACCATAGATGATCTTGGAGATAATCACAGAACATGAGGTAAGTCGGAAAGGAAAAGTCCTATAACCTATGATATCACTTATAGGCGTTATCTAATAACTGACACAAATGAACATATTTCCACAGAGAAAGGCAATCACAGACTTATTAAAAAAAAAAAACTATGCTTATCTAAAAGGAAAGGTGGGGGGAATGGATACATGAAGATTAGCGTTACCATATGTATACAAATACATATTATATACATATATCAAAAAGACCGACCATATAGCAAGGAAGGATTACGGAACACTCTGTAATAATTTACACGGGAAGAGGATCTCTACATAAATAGGTATATATGATATGTAGATGAACCAGAGTGTGTACACCTTGGACAAGCAACATTCTAACCATTACCCCAATTGAAAAAATTAAAACAACGAACTAGGAGTAATGAGACATAAACTTATGGGGGGTTTTCCTGGCACATTCCATCCAAATTGAAAACCTAGGCAGACAACTTCCAGAACGGCTCTGCTGCCCTAGTACCCAGATTTGGGAATCGAGAAATGCTGCATCCTTGTGGCCGTTTCCCACAACAGCAGCTTTGAACCCACTGCAAAAGGTCACTAATTATTCACCAATTGCAGGTCTGTAAATGACACCGGCCCTCCAAAAAATACTGAGGTCGAAAATCGACCAAAAAATTCTAGAGTGCAACCTTCCAAAAAGAAAATTTGAAGAGGTATATTACACTCACACTTTCTTTCTTTTTTCTTTTAACAGAAAAGTAAAAGGCGTGGAAAAATGATGAATTGTAGGAATTTTTACAGACATGTAAACCCAAATTACAAAAACCTGTCAGCTCACACCAGTCAGAATGGCCATCAACAAAAATGCTGCAAACTAGAAATGCTGACGTGATTGTGGAGAAATGTGTACCCTCGATTCTAAGGGGGACGTGGTAAGAGCCACTAATGAAAGCACAATTGAGGTGCCTTGAAAAGGTAAACGTTGAGCTACCATACCAGTCAATCAATCATACCCACTGCTGGGTCTATCCCCTGAGAAAAGGAAAATCAAAAATCACAGGCTGGCAATCCTGCACTCCAGCAATATTTACCATAGGCAACACTTGGAAGCAACGAAAATGTCCATCAACAGAGGAATGCACCAAGAAGAAGTGGTCCATGTACACATGGAATATTAGCCATGGAAAACATTGAAGCACTGCTCTTTGAGGCACCATAGATGAGCCTGGAGATAATCACAAAACATGAAGTAGGTCGGAAAGCAAAACACCTATATCCTATATTGTCACTTATGGCATTATCTAATAACTGGCACAGATGAACGTATTTCCAAAGAGAAAGACCCTCACAGGCTGAGAAAACAAACTATGCTCATCTGAAAGGAAAGGAGGGGGGAAATTGAGAAATGAAGATTAGTGGTACTATACATATACAAATACATATTTTGTACATGTATCAAAAAGACCGAACATATAGCAAGGGAGGTCGACGGAACACTGTAATATTTTACATGGGAAGAGGATCTGTACATTAATAGACATACATAATGTACAAATGAACCAGATTGTGTACACCTAGGATAAACAATATTCTAAACTTTACCCAGATTAAAAAACTTTTAAAAACCAAGAAGAAGTAATGAGACATAAACTTATGGGGATTTCTCCTGGCAAATTCCATTCTAATTTACAACCTAGGACAATGACTTCCAGAAAGGCTCTGCTGCCCTAGTACCCAGATTGGGGAATGGAGAAATGCTACCTCCTTGTGGCCGTTTCCCACAACAGCAGGTTTGAACCCACTGCGAAAGGTCACTAAATTTTCACCAACTTGCAGTTCTGTAAATGACACCTGCCCTCCAGAAAATTTCTGGGGTCAAAAATCGACCAAAAAATTCAAAAGAGGGCAACCTTCGAAGAAGACTATTTCAAGAGCTACATTGTACTCACGGTTTTTTCTTTTAAGAGAAAAGAGAACGATGTAGGAATATGATGAATTTTAAAAAATTTAATGACAGGCATACCCATATTACAAAAACCTATCAGCTCACAGCAGTCAGAATGGCCATTAGGAAAAATGCTGCAAAAAATAAACGGTGAAGGGAGTGTTGAGAAATGCGTACCCTCGGTTGTAAGGGGGGGCATGTAAAGAGCCACTAATGAAAACACAGTGTAGGTGCTTTGAAAAGGGAAACATTGAGCTACCAGTCAATCAATCACAACCACTGCTTGGCCTATCACCTGAGAAAATGAGAATCAAAAAGTCACAGGCTGGCAAACCTGTACGCCAGCAAGATTTACCATAGCCAGCACTTGGAAGCAATGAAAATGTCCATCAACCGAGGAATGCACCAAGAAGAAGTGGTCCACGTACACAATGGAATATTACTCTAATAATAACTATAAATGAAATTTAAAAACAAACAAAAGCAAGGAGACATCAACATTTGTGGGTTTATCCGGGCACATGGCACTCTAACTTATAACCGAAGAACACCACTGGCCGGTAGGTCTGTTTCCCTAGTACCAGCAAGGGGAACGTAGAAAGGCTGCCGCTCTCTGGCCGTTACCTGCAAAAGCAGGTTTAAAGCCTGAGCTAATGGTCACTTCATATGAACAAGTACTGCAGGGCTGTAAATGAAACCTGCCCTCAAAATGTCTTGAGGGAGATAATGGCCAAAATATTTCAAATGGTGACACATACTTTAAGAAAACACTTTGAAGAAATAAGCTCTAATCACAGCTGGAAAAATAAAAAGGACATGTCTTAAAGATCAATTTCAACGCATTATGAGACACATGCAAATTCAACCACAAAGAGGTATCAGCTCACACCACTCAGAATAACCATCAGCAAAAACTACAAAGAATAAATCCTGAAGGAGCTGGGAAGAAATACATACCCTCCACTTTAAGTGGGACGTAACCTGGAAAGAGCCACTAAGGAGAACAGAATAGAGGTGTCTTTAAAAGGTAAACATTGAGCTACCATATGTTCCAGCAGACCTATTCCTGGACCTATAAACTAAGAAGACAGAATTGGAAGGACACAGGCACGCAAATCTGCATTGCATAGTATTACAGTAGCCAAGATATGGAAGTAACCAAAAAGTCCACCGACAGATGGGTGGACAAAGAAGAACTGCTACCTGTACAGATGGAATATGAGCTAGTGAAAAAAATGAAACGATGCCATTTCCAGCACCACAGATGAGTCTAGAAGTAATCACGCAACTTGGAGTAAGTGAGAAAGCGAAAAACACATATCCTATCGTATCACATATAGGTGTTACCTAAAAAATGATACAAACAAAGATATTTCCACAGAGAAACACTTTCATAGATTCATTAAAAAACTTATGGTTCACCAAATGGACAGGTGTGAGGATTGGATACATTACCATATTGAGGTTAACAGAGAGATACAAACACATGTGAAATATAGAATCACCAAAGACCTACGCAATACCAAGAGAAGACTACTCAACATTGTGTCATAACCTACATGGGAAAAGGATCCGAAGAAGAATAGATATATGTATATGTGTGAAAGAACCACATCTTGCACACCTAGAACAAACAAAACATTGTAATCAAGTTTGCTGTGAGAAAAAATAAAAATTAAGTTAAAAATACCAACGAGAAGTAAGGAGACATAAACTTAAAGGGCTTTTTCCTCGCACATTCCATTCTAATTTACAACCTAGAACACCACTTCCAGTAAGGCTCTGTTGCCCTAGTAACCAGATTTGGTAAAGGAGAAATGCTGCCGCCTTGTGGCCGATTCCCGCAAGAGCAGCTTTTAACCCCCAGCTAATGGTCACTTACCATTCACAAGGACTCAGGGCTGTAAAGGACACCTGCCCTCAAAATTGTGCTGAGGTAGGGAATGGATAAAAAAATTCAAAACAGGCAAAATGTTCACGAAGATAGTATGAAGAGGTAAGTTTTACTCACTCTCTTTTTAAAGAAAGGAAAATGGATAAAAGCTCAGACTCAGGAAGAATTAGACTCATGCAATCTAATCTCCAAATGTTTTCAACTCACACCAGTCGACTGACCATTGGCAAAAAGTCTACAAACAATAAATGCTGAAGAGGTTTTAGAGAACTGTGTACCCTCTAGCTGCTGGTGAGATGTAAAAGGGTTAAACGCTAATAATGAGAACAGAAAGGAGCTGCGTTGAAAAGGAAAAATTGAGGTACCATTCAATCCAGCAGGCGCACCAAAGGGCCTCTCACCTGAGAAGACCAGAATGAAGAAGACCCGGGCTGCAAAAGCTGCACTGCAGCCTTATTCACAATAGACAAGACAGTGAAGCAACCAAAATGTCCATCAACAGACGAAAGGATAAAGAAGAAGTGGTCCATGTACACAATGAATACTAGCCATGGAAAACAATGAAACACTGCTCTTTGAGGCACCATAGATGATCTTGGAGATAATCACAGAACATGAGGTAAGTCGGAAAGGAAAAGTCCTATAACCTATGATATCACTTATAGGCGTTATCTAATAACTGACACAAATGAACATATTTCCACAGAGAAAGGCAATCACAGACTTATTAAAAAAAAAAAAACTATGCTTATCTAAAAGGAAAGGTGGGGGGAATGGATACATGAAGATTAGCGTTACCATATGTATACAAATACATATTATATACATATATCAAAAAGACCGACCATATAGCAAGGAAGGATTACGGAACACTCTGTAATAATTTACACGGGAAGAGGATCTCTACATAAATAGGTATATATGATATGTAGACGAACCAGAGTGTGTACACCTTGGACAAGCAACATTCTAACCATTACCCCAATTGAAAAAATTAAAACAACGAACTAGGAGTAATGAGACATAAACTTATGGGGGGTTTTCGTGGCACATTCCATCCAAATTGAAAACCTAGGCAGACAACTTCCAGAACGGCTCTGCTGCCCTAGTACCCAGATTTGGGAATCGAGAAATGCTGCATCCTTGTGGCCGTTTCCCACAACAGCAGCTTTGAACCCACTGCAAAAGGTCACTAATTATTCACCAATTGCAGGTCTGTAAATGACACCGGCCCTCCAAAAAATACTGAGGTCGAAAATCGACCAAAAAATTCTAGAGTGCAACCTTCCAAAAAGAAAATTTGAAGAGGTATATTACACTCACACTTTCTTTCTTTTTTCTTTTAACAGAAAAGTAAAAGGCGTGGAAAAATGATGAATTGTAGGAATTTTTACAGACATGTAAACCCAAATTACAAAAACCTGTCAGCTCACACCAGTCAGAATGGCCATCAACAAAAATGCTGCAAACTAGAAATGCTGACGTGATTGTGGAGAAATGCGTACCCTCGATTCTAAGGGGGACGTGGTAAGAGCCACTAATGAAAGCACAATTGAGGTGCCTTGAAAAGGTAAACGTTGAGCTACCATACCAGTCAATCAATCATACCCACTGCTGGGTCTATCCCCTGAGAAAAGGAAAATCAAAAATCACAGGCTGGCAATCCTGCACTCCAGCAATATTTACCATAGGCAACACTTGGAAGCAACGAAAATGTCCATCAACAGAGGAATGCACCAAGAAGAAGTGGTCCATGTACACATGGAATATTAGCCATGGAAAACATTGAAGCACTGCTCTTTGAGGCACCATAGATGAGCCTGGAGATAATCACAAAACATGAAGTAGGTCGGAAAGCAAAACACCTATATCCTATATTATCACTTATGGCATTATCTAATAACTGGCACAGATGAACGTATTTCCAAAGAGAAAGACACTCACAGGCTGAGAAAACAAACTATGCTCATCTGAAAGGAAAGGAGGGGGGAAATTGAGAAATGAAGATTAGTGTTACTATACATATACAAATACATATTTTGTACATGTATCAAAAAGTCCGAACATATAGCAAGGGAGGTCGACGGAACACTGTAATATTTTACATGGGAAGAGGATCTGTACATTAATAGACATACATAATGTACAAATGAACCAGATTGTGTACACCTAGGATAAACAATATTCTAAACTTTACCCAGATTAAAAAACTTTTAAAAACCAAGAAGAAGTAATGAGACATAAACTTATGGGGATTTCTCCTGGCAAATTCCATTCTAATTTACAACCTAGGACAATGACTTCCAGAAAGGCTCTGCTGCCCTAGTACCCAGATTGGGGAATGGAGAAATGCTACCTCCTTGTGGCCGTTTCCCACAACAGCAGGTTTGAACCCACTGCGAAAGGTCACTAAATTTTCACCAACTTGCAGTTCTGTAAATGACACCTGCCCTCCAGAAAATTTCTGGGGTCAAAAATCGACCAAAAAATTCAAAAGAGGGCAACCTTCGAAGAAGACAATTTCAAGAGCTACATTGTACTCACGGTTTTTTCTTTTAAGAGAAAAGAGAACGATGTAGGAATATGATGAATTTTAAAAAATTTAATGACAGGCATACCCATATTACAAAAACCTATCAGCTCACAGCAGTCAGAATGGCCATTAGGAAAAATGCTGCAAAAAATAAACGGTGAAGGGAGTGTGGAGAAATGCGTACCCTCGGTTGTAAGGGGGGGCATGTAAAGAGCCACTAATGAAAACACAGTGTAGGTGCTTTGAAAAGGGAAACATTGAGCTACCAGTCAATCAATCACAACCACTGCTTGGCCTATCACCTGAGAAAATGAGAATCAAAAAGTCACAGGCTGGCAAACCTGTACGCCAGCAAGATTTACCATAGCCAGCACTTGGAAGCAATGAAAATGTCCATCAACCGAGGAATGCACCAAGAAGAAGTGGTCCACGTACACAATGGAATATTACTCTAATAATAAATATAAATGAAATTTAAAAACAAACAAAAGCAAGGAGACATCAACATTTGTGGGTTTATCCGGGCACATGGCACTCTAACTTATAACCGAAGAACACCACTGGCCGGTAGGTCTGTTTCCCTAGTACCAGCAAGGGGAACGTAGAAAGGCTGCCGCTCTCTGGCCGTTACCTGCAAAAGCAGGTTTAAAGCCTGAGCTAATGGTCACTTCATATGAACAAGTACTGCAGGGCTGTAAATGAAACCTGCCCTCAAAATGTCTTGAGGGAGATAATGGCCAAAATATTTCAAATGGTGACACATACTTTAAGAAAACACTTTGAAGAAATAAGCTCTAATCACAGCTGGAAAAATAAAAAGGACATGTCTTAAAGATCAATTTCAACGCATTATGAGACACATGCAAATTCAACCACAAAGAGGTATCAGCTCACACCACTCAGAATAACCATCAGCAAAAACTACAAAGAATAAATCCTGAAGGAGCTGGGAAGAAATACATACCCTCCACTTTAAGTGGGACGTAACCTGGAAAGAGCCACTAAGGAGAACAGAATAGAGGTGCCTGTAAAAGGTAAACATTGAGCTACCATATGTTCCAGCAGACCTATTCCTGGACCTATAAACTAAGAAGACAGAATTGGAAGGACACAGGCACGCAAATCTGCATTGCATAGTATTACAGTAGCCAAGATATGGAAGTAACCAAAAAGTCCACCGACAGATGGGTGGACAAAGAAGAACTGCTACCTGTACAGATGGAATATGAGCTAGTGAAAAAAATGAAACGATGCCATTTCCAGCACCACAGATGAGTCTAGAAGTAATCACGCAACTTGGAGTAAGTGAGAAAGCGAAAAACACATATCCTATCGTATCACATATAGGTGTTACCTAAAAAATGATACAAACAAAGATATTTCCACAGAGAAACACTTTCATAGATTCATTAAAAAACTTATGGTTCACCAAATGGACAGGTGTGAGGATTGGATACATTACCATATTGAGGTTAACAGAGAGATACAAACACATGTGAAATATAGAATCACCAAAGACCTACGCAATACCAAGAGAAGACTACTCAACATTGTGTCATAACCTACATGGGAAAAGGATCCAAAGAAGAATAGATATATGTATATGTGTGAAAGAACCACATCTTGCACACCTAGAACAAACAAAACATTGTAATCAAGTTTGCTGTGAGAAAAAATAAAAATTAAGTTAAAAATACCAACAAGAAGTAAGGAGACATAAACTTAAAGGGCTTTTTCCTCGCACATTCCATTCTAATTTACAACCTAGAACACCACTTCCAGTAAGGCTCTGTTGCCCTAGTAACCAGATTTGGTAAAGGAGAAATGCTGCCGCCTTGTGGCCGATTCCCGCAAGAGCAGCTTTTAACCCCCAGCTAATGGTCACTTACCATTCACAAGGACTCAGGGCTGTAAAGGACACCTGCCCTCAAAATTGTGCTGAGGTAGGGAATGGATAAAAAAATTCAAAACAGGCAAAATGTTCACGAAGATAGTATGAAGAGGTAAGTTTTACTCACTCTCTTTTTAAAAAAAGGAAAATGGATAAAAGCTCAGCCTCAGGAAGTATTAGACTCATGCAATCTAATCTACAAAAAGTTTTCAACTCACACCAGTCGACTGACCATTGGCAAAAAGTCTACAAACAATAAATGCTGAAGAGGTTTAAGAGAACTGTGTACCCTCTAGCTGCTGGTGAGATGTAAAAGGGTTAAATGCTAATAATGAGAACAGAAAGAAGCTGCGTTGAAAAGAAAAATTGAGGTACCATTCAATCCAGCAGGCGCACCAAAGGGCCTCTCACCTGAGAAGACCAGAATGAAGAAGACCCGGGCTGCAAAAGCTGCACTGCAGCCTTATTCACAATAGACAAGACAGTGAAGCAACCAAAATGTCCATCAACAGACGAAAGGATAAAGAAGAAGTGGTCCATGTACACAATGAATACTAGCCATGGAAAACAATGAAACACTGCTCTTTGAGGCACCATAGATGATCTTGGAGATAATCACAGAACATGAGGTAAGTCAGAAAGGAAAAGTCCTATAACCTATGATATCACTTATAGGCGTTATCTAATAACTGACACAAATGAACATATTTCCACAGAGAAAGGCAATCACAGACTTATTAAAAAAAAAACTATGCTTATCTAAAAGGAAAGGTGGGGGGAATGGATACATGAAGATTAGCGTTACCATATGTATACAAATACATATTATATACATATATCAAAAAGACCGACCATATAGCAAGGAAGGATTACGGAACACTCTGTAATAATTTACATGGGAAGAGGATCTCTACATAAATAGGTATATATGATATGTAGATGAACCAGAGTGTGTACACCTTGGACAAGCAACATTCTAACCATTACCCGAATTGAAAAAATTAAAACAACGAACTAGGAGTAATGAGACATAAACTTATGGGGGGTTTTCCTGGCACATTCCATCCAAATTGAAAACCTAGGCAGACAACTTCCAGAACGGCTCTGCTGCCCTAGTACCCAGATTTGGGAATCGAGAAATGCTGCATCCTTGTGGCCGTTTCCCACAACAGCAGCTTTGAACCCACTGCAAAAGGTCACTAATTATTCACCAATTGCAGGTCTGTAAATGACACCGGCCCTCCAAAAAATACTGAGGTCGAAAATCGACCAAAAAATTCTAGAGTGCAACCTTCCAAAAAGAAAATTTGAAGAGGTATATTACACTCACACTTTCTTTCTTTTTTCTTTTAACAGAAAAGTAAAAGGCGTGGAAAAATGATGAATTGTAGGAATTTTTACAGACATGTAAACCCAAATTACAAAAACCTGTCAGCTCACACCAGTCAGAATGGCCATCAACAAAAATGCTGCAAACTAGAAATGCTGACGTGATTGTGGAGAAATGCGTACCCTCGATTCTAAGGGGGACGTGGTAAGAGCCACTAATGAAAGCACAATTGAGGTGCCTTGAAAAGGTAAACGTTGAGCTACCATACCAGTCAATCAATCATACCCACTGCTGGGTCTATCCCCTGAGAAAAGGAAAATCAAAAATCACAGGCTGGCAATCCTGCACTCCAGCAATATTTACCATAGGCAACACTTGGAAGCAACGAAAATGTCCATCAACAGAGGAATGCACCAAGAAGAAGTGGTCCATGTACACATGGAATATTAGCCATGGAAAACATTGAAGCACTGCTCTTTGAGGCACCATAGATGAGCCTGGAGATAATCACAAAACATGAAGTAGGTCGGAAAGCAAAACACCTATATCCTATATTGTCACTTATGGCATTATCTAATAACTGGCACAGATGAACGTATTTCCAAAGAGAAAGACACTCACAGGCTGAGAAAACAAACTATGCTCATCTGAAAGGAAAGGAGGGGGGAAATTGAGAAATGAAGATTAGTGTTACTATACATATACAAATACATATTTTGTACATGTATCAAAAAGACCGAACATATAGCAAGGGAGGTCGACGGAACACTGTAATATTTTACATGGGAAGAGGATCTGTACATTAATAGACATACATAATGTACAAATGAACCAGATTGTGTACACCTAGGATAAACAATATTCTAAACTTTACCCAGATTAAAAAACTTTTAAAAACCAAGAAGAAGTAATGAGACATAAACTTATGGGGATTTCTCCTGGCAAATTCCATTCTAATTTACAACCTAGGACAATGACTTCCAGAAAGGCTCTGCTGCCCTAGTACCCAGATTGGGGAATGGAGAAATGCTACCTCCTTGTGGCCGTTTCCCACAACAGCAGGTTTGAACCCACTGCGAAAGGTCACTAAATTTTCACCAACTTGCAGTTCTGTAAATGACACCTGCCCTCCAGAAAATTTCTGGGGTCAAAAATCGACCAAAAAATTCAAAAGAGGGCAACCTTCGAAGAAGACAATTTCAAGAGCTACATTGTACTCACGGTTTTTTCTTTTAAGAGAAAAGAGAACGATGTAGGAATATGATGAATTTTAAAAAATTTAATGACAGGCATACCCATATTACAAAAACCTATCAGCTCACAGCAGTCAGAATGGCCATTAGGAAAAATGCTGCAAAAAATAAACGGTGAAGGGAGTGTGGAGAAATGCGTACCCTCGGTTGTAAGGGGGGGCATGTAAAGAGCCACTAATGAAAACACAGTGTAGGTGCTTTGAAAAGGGAAACATTGAGCTACCAGTCAATCAATCACAACCACTGCTTGGCCTATCACCTGAGAAAATGAGAATCAAAAAGTCACAGGCTGGCAAACCTGTACGCCAGCAAGATTTACCATAGCCAGCACTTGGAAGCAATGAAAATGTCCATCAACCGAGGAATGCACCAAGAAGAAGTGGTCCACGTACACAATGGAATATTACTCTAATAATAAATATAAATGAAATTTAAAAACAAACAAAAGCAAGGAGACATCAACATTTGTGGGTTTATCCGGGCACATGGCACTCTAACTTATAACCGAAGAACACCACTGGCCGGTAGGTCTGTTTCCCTAGTACCAGCAAGGGGAACGTAGAAAGGCTGCCGCTCTCTGGCCGTTACCTGCAAAAGCAGGTTTAAAGCCTGAGCTAATGGTCACTTCATATGAACAAGTACTGCAGGGCTGTAAATGAAACCTGCCCTCAAAATGTCTTGAGGGAGATAATGGCCAAAATATTTCAAATGGTGACACATACTTTAAGAAAACACTTTGAAGAAATAAGCTCTAATCACAGCTGGAAAAATAAAAAGGACATGTCTTAAAGATCAATTTCAACGCATTATGAGACACATGCAAATTCAACCACAAAGAGGTATCAGCTCACACCACTCAGAATAACCATCAGCAAAAACTACAAAGAATAAATCCTGAAGGAGCTGGGAAGAAATACATACCCTCCACTTTAAGTGGGACGTAACCTGGAAAGAGCCACTAAGGAGAACAGAATAGAGGTGCCTTTAAAAGGTAAACATTGAGCTACCATATGTTCCAGCAGACCTATTCCTGGACCTATAAACTAAGAAGACAGAATTGGAAGGACACAGGCACGCAAATCTGCATTGCATAGTATTACAGTAGCCAAGATATGGAAGTAACCAAAAAGTCCACCGACAGATGGGTGGACAAAGAAGAACTGCTACCTGTACAGATGGAATATGAGCTAGTGAAAAAAATGAAACGATGCCATTTCCAGCACCACAGATGAGTCTAGAAGTAATCATGCAACTTGGAGTAAGTGAGAAAGCGAAAAACACATATCCTATCGTATCACATATAGGTGTTACCTAAAAAATGATACAAACAAAGATATTTCCACAGAGAAACACTTTCATAGATTCATTAAAAAACTTATGGTTCACCAAATGGACAGGTGTGAGGATTGGATACATTACCATATTGAGGTTAACAGAGAGATACAAACACATGTGAAATATAGAATCACCAAAGACCTACGCAATACCAAGAGAAGACTACTCAACATTGTGTCATAACCTACATGGGAAAAGGATCCGAAGAAGAATAGATATATGTATATGTGTGAAAGAACCACATCTTGCACACCTAGAACAAACAAAACATTGTAATCAAGTTTGCTGTGAGAAAAAATAAAAATTAAGTTAAAAATACCAACAAGAAGTAAGGAGACATAAACTTAAAGGGCTTTTTCCTCGCACATTCCATTCTAATTTACAACCTAGAACACCACTTCCAGTAAGGCTCTGTTGCCCTAGTAACCAGATTTGGTAAAGGAGAAATGCTGCCGCCTTGTGGCCGATTCCCGCAAGAGCAGCTTTTAACCCCCAGCTAATGGTCACTTACCATTCACAAGGACTCAGGGCTGTAAAGGACACCTGCCCTCAAAATTGTGCTGAGGTAGGGAATGGATAAAAAAATTCAAAACAGGCAAAATGTTCACGAAGATAGTATGAAGAGGTAAGTTTTACTCACTCTCTTTTAAAAAAAAAGGAAAATGGATAAAAGCTCAGCCTCAGGAAGTATTAGACTCATGCAATCTAATCTACAAAAAGTTTTCAACTCACACCAGTCGACTGACCATTGGCAAAAAGTCTACAAACAATAAATGCTGAAGAGGTTTAAGAGAACTGTGTACCCTCTAGCTGCTGGTGAGATGTAAAAGGGTTAAACGCTAATAATGAGAACAGAAAGAAGCTGCGTTGAAAAGAAAAATTGAGGTACCATTCAATCCAGCAGGCGCACCAAAGGGCCTCTCACCTGAGAAGACCAGAATGAAGAAGACCCGGGCTGCAAAAGCTGCACTGCAGCCTTATTCACAATAGACAAGACAGTGAAGCAACCAAAATGTCCATCAACAGACGAAAGGATAAAGAAGAAGTGGTCCATGTACACAATGAATACTAGCCATGGAAAACAATGAAACACTGCTCTTTGAGGCACCATAGATGATCTTGGAGATAATCACAGAACATGAGGTAAGTCGGAAAGGAAAAGTCCTATAACCTATGATATCACTTATAGGCGTTATCTAATAACTGACACAAATGAACATATTTCCACAGAGAAAGGCAATCACAGACTTATTAAAAAAAAAAAACTATGCTTATCTAAAAGGAAAGGTGGGGGGAATGGATACATGAAGATTAGCGTTACCATATGTATACAAATACATATTATATACATATATCAAAAAGACCGACCATATAGCAAGGAAGGATTACGGAACACTCTGTAATAATTTACACGGGAAGAGGATCTCTACATAAATAGGTATATATGATATGTAGATGAACCAGAGTGTGTACACCTTGGACAAGCAACATTCTAACCATTACCCGAATTGAAAAAATTAAAACAACGAACTAGGAGTAATGAGACATAAACTTATGGGGGGTTTTCCTGGCACATTCCATCCAAATTGAAAACCTAGGCAGACAACTTCCAGAACGGCTCTGCTGCCCTAGTACCCAGATTTGGGAATCGAGAAATGCTGCATCCTTGTGGCCGTTTCCCACAACAGCAGCTTTGAACCCACTGCAAAAGGTCACTAATTATTCACCAATTGCAGGTCTGTAAATGACACCGGCCCTCCAAAAAATACTGAGGTCGAAAATCGACCAAAAAATTCTAGAGTGCAACCTTCCAAAAAGAAAATTTGAAGAGGTATATTACACTCACACTTTCTTTCTTTTTTCTTTTAACAGAAAAGTAAAAGGCGTGGAAAAATGATGAATTGTAGGAATTTTTACAGACATGTAAACCCAAATTACAAAAACCTGTCAGCTCACACCAGTCAGAATGGCCATCAACAAAAATGCTGCAAACTAGAAATGCTGACGTGATTGTGGAGAAATGCGTACCCTCGATTCTAAGGGGGACGTGGTAAGAGCCACTAATGAAAGCACAATTGAGGTGCCTTGAAAAGGTAAACGTTGAGCTACCATACCAGTCAATCAATCATACCCACTGCTGGGTCTATCCCCTGAGAAAAGGAAAATCAAAAATCACAGGCTGGCAATCCTGCACTCCAGCAATATTTACCATAGGCAACACTTGGAAGCAACGAAAATGTCCATCAACAGAGGAATGCACCAAGAAGAAGTGGTCCATGTACACATGGAATATTAGCCATGGAAAACATTGAAGCACTGCTCTTTGAGGCACCATAGATGAGCCTGGAGATAATCACAAAACATGAAGTAGGTCGGAAAGCAAAACACCTATATCCTATATTATCACTTATGGCATTATCTAATAACTGGCACAGATGAACGTATTTCCAAAGAGAAAGACACTCACAGGCTGAGAAAACAAACTATGCTCATCTGAAAGGAAAGGAGGGGGGAAATTGAGAAATGAAGATTAGTGTTACTATACATATACAAATACATATTTTGTACATGTATCAAAAAGTCCGAACATATAGCAAGGGAGGTCGACGGAACACTGTAATATTTTACATGGGAAGAGGATCTGTACATTAATAGACATACATAATGTACAAATGAACCAGATTGTGTACACCTAGGATAAACAATATTCTAAACTTTACCCAGATTAAAAAACTTTTAAAAACCAAGAAGAAGTAATGAGACATAAACTTATGGGGATTTCTCCTGGCAAATTCCATTCTAATTTACAACCTAGGACAATGACTTCCAGAAAGGCTCTGCTGCCCTAGTACCCAGATTGGGGAATGGAGAAATGCTACCTCCTTGTGGCCGTTTCCCACAACAGCAGGTTTGAACCCACTGCGAAAGGTCACTAAATTTTCACCAACTTGCAGTTCTGTAAATGACACCTGCCCTCCAGAAAATTTCTGGGGTCAAAAATCGACCAAAAAATTCAAAAGAGGGCAACCTTCGAAGAAGACAATTTCAAGAGCTACATTGTACTCACGGTTTTTTCTTTTAAGAGAAAAGAGAACGATGTAGGAATATGATGAATTTTAAAAAATTTAATGACAGGCATACCCATATTACAAAAACCTATCAGCTCACAGCAGTCAGAATGGCCATTAGGAAAAATGCTGCAAAAAATAAACGGTGAAGGGAGTGTGGAGAAATGCGTACCCTCGGTTGTAAGGGGGGGCATGTAAAGAGCCACTAATGAAAACACAGTGTAGGTGCTTTGAAAAGGGAAACATTGAGCTACCAGTCAATCAATCACAACCACTGCTTGGCCTATCACCTGAGAAAATGAGAATCAAAAAGTCACAGGCTGGCAAACCTGTACGCCAGCAAGATTTACCATAGCCAGCACTTGGAAGCAATGAAAATGTCCATCAACCGAGGAATGCACCAAGAAGAAGTGGTCCACGTACACAATGGAATATTACTCTAATAATAAATATAAATGAAATTTAAAAACAAACAAAAGCAAGGAGACATCAACATTTGTGGGTTTATCCGGGCACATGGCACTCTAACTTATAACCGAAGAACACCACTGGCCGGTAGGTCTGTTTCCCTAGTACCAGCAAGGGGAACGTAGAAAGGCTGCCGCTCTCTGGCCGTTACCTGCAAAAGCAGGTTTAAAGCCTGAGCTAATGGTCACTTCATATGAACAAGTACTGCAGGGCTGTAAATGAAACCTGCCCTCAAAATGTCTTGAGGGAGATAATGGCCAAAATATTTCAAATGGTGACACATACTTTAAGAAAACACTTTGAAGAAATAAGCTCTAATCACAGCTGGAAAAATAAAAAGGACATGTCTTAAAGATCAATTTCAACGCATTATGAGACACATGCAAATTCAACCACAAAGAGGTATCAGCTCACACCACTCAGAATAACCATCAGCAAAAACTACAAAGAATAAATCCTGAAGGAGCTGGGAAGAAATACATACCCTCCACTTTAAGTGGGACGTAACCTGGAAAGAGCCACTAAGGAGAACAGAATAGAGGTGCCTGTAAAAGGTAAACATTGAGCTACCATATGTTCCAGCAGACCTATTCCTGGACCTATAAACTAAGAAGACAGAATTGGAAGGACACAGGCACGCAAATCTGCATTGCATAGTATTACAGTAGCCAAGATATGGAAGTAACCAAAAAGTCCACCGACAGATGGGTGGACAAAGAAGAACTGCTACCTGTACAGATGGAATATGAGCTAGTGAAAAAAATGAAACGATGCCATTTCCAGCACCACAGATGAGTCTAGAAGTAATCACGCAACTTGGAGTAAGTGAGAAAGCGAAAAACACATATCCTATCGTATCACATATAGGTGTTACCTAAAAAATGATACAAACAAAGATATTTCCACAGAGAAACACTTTCATAGATTCATTAAAAAACTTATGGTTCACCAAATGGACAGGTGTGAGGATTGGATACATTACCATATTGAGGTTAACAGAGAGATACAAACACATGTGAAATATAGAATCACCAAAGACCTACGCAATACCAAGAGAAGACTACTCAACATTGTGTCATAACCTACATGGGAAAAGGATCCGAAGAAGAATAGATATATGTATATGTGTGAAAGAACCACATCTTGCACACCTAGAACAAACAAAACATTGTAATCAAGTTTGCTGTGAGAAAAAATAAAAATTAAGTTAAAAATACCAACAAGAAGTAAGGAGACATAAACTTAAAGGGCTTTTTCCTCGCACATTCCATTCTAATTTACAACCTAGAACACCACTTCCAGTAAGGCTCTGTTGCCCTAGTAACCAGATTTGGTAAAGGAGAAATGCTGCCGCCTTGTGGCCGATTCCCGCAAGAGCAGCTTTTAACCCCCAGCTAATGGTCACTTACCATTCACAAGGACTCAGGGCTGTAAAGGACACCTGCCCTCAAAATTGTGCTGAGGTAGGGAATGGATAAAAAAATTCAAAACAGGCAAAATGTTCACGAAGATAGTATGAAGAGGTAAGTTTTACTCACTCTCTTTTAAAAAAAAAGGAAAATGGATAAAAGCTCAGCCTCAGGAAGTATTAGACTCATGCAATCTAATCTACAAAAAGTTTTCAACTCACACCAGTCGACTGACCATTGGCAAAAAGTCTACAAACAATAAATGCTGAAGAGGTTTAAGAGAACTGTGTACCCTCTAGCTGCTGGTGAGATGTAAAAGGGTTAAACGCTAATAATGAGAACAGAAAGAAGCTGCGTTGAAAAGAAAAATTGAGGTACCATTCAATCCAGCAGGCGCACCAAAGGGCCTCTCACCTGAGAAGACCAGAATGAAGAAGACCCGGGCTGCAAAAGCTGCACTGCAGCCTTATTCACAATAGACAAGACAGTGAAGCAACCAAAATGTCCATCAACAGACGAAAGGATAAAGAAGAAGTGGTCCATGTACACAATGAATACTAGCCATGGAAAACAATGAAACACTGCTCTTTGAGGCACCATAGATGATCTTGGAGATAATCACAGAACATGAGGTAAGTCGGAAAGGAAAAGTCCTATAACCTATGATATCACTTATAGGCGTTATCTAATAACTGACACAAATGAACATATTTCCACAGAGAAAGGCAATCACAGACTTATTAAAAAAAAAAAAACTATGCTTATCTAAAAGGAAAGGTGGGGGGAATGGATACATGAAGATTAGCGTTACCATATGTATACAAATACATATTATATACATATATCAAAAAGACCGACCATATAGCAAGGAAGGATTACGGAACACTCTGTAATAATTTACACGGGAAGAGGATCTCTACATAAATAGGTATATATGATATGTAGACGAACCAGAGTGTGTACACCTTGGACAAGCAACATTCTAACCATTACCCCAATTGAAAAAATTAAAACAACGAACTAGGAGTAATGAGACATAAACTTATGGGGGGTTTTCGTGGCACATTCCATCCAAATTGAAAACCTAGGCAGACAACTTCCAGAACGGCTCTGCTGCCCTAGTACCCAGATTTGGGAATCGAGAAATGCTGCATCCTTGTGGCCGTTTCCCACAACAGCAGCTTTGAACCCACTGCAAAAGGTCACTAATTATTCACCAATTGCAGGTCTGTAAATGACACCGGCCCTCCAAAAAATACTGAGGTCGAAAATCGACCAAAAAATTCTAGAGTGCAACCTTCCAAAAAGAAAATTTGAAGAGGTATATTACACTCACACTTTCTTTCTTTTTTCTTTTAACAGAAAAGTAAAAGGCGTGGAAAAATGATGAATTGTAGGAATTTTTACAGACATGTAAACCCAAATTACAAAAACCTGTCAGCTCACACCAGTCAGAATGGCCATCAACAAAAATGCTGCAAACTAGAAATGCTGACGTGATTGTGGAGAAATGCGTACCCTCGATTCTAAGGGGGACGTGGTAAGAGCCACTAATGAAAGCACAATTGAGGTGCCTTGAAAAGGTAAACGTTGAGCTACCATACCAGTCAATCAATCATACCCACTGCTGGGTCTATCCCCTGAGAAAAGGAAAATCAAAAATCACAGGCTGGCAATCCTGCACTCCAGCAATATTTACCATAGGCAACACTTGGAAGCAACGAAAATGTCCATCAACAGAGGAATGCACCAAGAAGAAGTGGTCCATGTACACATGGAATATTAGCCATGGAAAACATTGAAGCACTGCTCTTTGAGGCACCATAGATGAGCCTGGAGATAATCACAAAACATGAAGTAGGTCGGAAAGCAAAACACCTATATCCTATATTATCACTTATGGCATTATCTAATAACTGGCACAGATGAACGTATTTCCAAAGAGAAAGACACTCACAGGCTGAGAAAACAAACTATGCTCATCTGAAAGGAAAGGAGGGGGGAAATTGAGAAATGAAGATTAGTGTTACTATACATATACAAATACATATTTTGTACATGTATCAAAAAGTCCGAACATATAGCAAGGGAGGTCGACGGAACACTGTAATATTTTACATGGGAAGAGGATCTGTACATTAATAGACATACATAATGTACAAATGAACCAGATTGTGTACACCTAGGATAAACAATATTCTAAACTTTACCCAGATTAAAAAACTTTTAAAAACCAAGAAGAAGTAATGAGACATAAACTTATGGGGATTTCTCCTGGCAAATTCCATTCTAATTTACAACCTAGGACAATGACTTCCAGAAAGGCTCTGCTGCCCTAGTACCCAGATTGGGGAATGGAGAAATGCTACCTCCTTGTGGCCGTTTCCCACAACAGCAGGTTTGAACCCACTGCGAAAGGTCACTAAATTTTCACCAACTTGCAGTTCTGTAAATGACACCTGCCCTCCAGAAAATTTCTGGGGTCAAAAATCGACCAAAAAATTCAAAAGAGGGCAACCTTCGAAGAAGACAATTTCAAGAGCTACATTGTACTCACGGTTTTTTCTTTTAAGAGAAAAGAGAACGATGTAGGAATATGATGAATTTTAAAAAATTTAATGACAGGCATACCCATATTACAAAAACCTATCAGCTCACAGCAGTCAGAATGGCCATTAGGAAAAATGCTGCAAAAAATAAACGGTGAAGGGAGTGTGGAGAAATGCGTACCCTCGGTTGTAAGGGGGGGCATGTAAAGAGCCACTAATGAAAACACAGTGTAGGTGCTTTGAAAAGGGAAACATTGAGCTACCAGTCAATCAATCACAACCACTGCTTGGCCTATCACCTGAGAAAATGAGAATCAAAAAGTCACAGGCTGGCAAACCTGTACGCCAGCAAGATTTACCATAGCCAGCACTTGGAAGCAATGAAAATGTCCATCAACCGAGGAATGCACCAAGAAGAAGTGGTCCACGTACACAATGGAATATTACTCTAATAATAAATATAAATGAAATTTAAAAACAAACAAAAGCAAGGAGACATCAACATTTGTGGGTTTATCCGGGCACATGGCACTCTAACTTATAACCGAAGAACACCACTGGCCGGTAGGTCTGTTTCCCTAGTACCAGCAAGGGGAACGTAGAAAGGCTGCCGCTCTCTGGCCGTTACCTGCAAAAGCAGGTTTAAAGCCTGAGCTAATGGTCACTTCATATGAACAAGTACTGCAGGGCTGTAAATGAAACCTGCCCTCAAAATGTCTTGAGGGAGATAATGGCCAAAATATTTCAAATGGTGACACATACTTTAAGAAAACACTTTGAAGAAATAAGCTCTAATCACAGCTGGAAAAATAAAAAGGACATGTCTTAAAGATCAATTTCAACGCATTATGAGACACATGCAAATTCAACCACAAAGAGGTATCAGCTCACACCACTCAGAATAACCATCAGCAAAAACTACAAAGAATAAATCCTGAAGGAGCTGGGAAGAAATACATACCCTCCACTTTAAGTGGGACGTAACCTGGAAAGAGCCACTAAGGAGAACAGAATAGAGGTGCCTGTAAAAGGTAAACATTGAGCTACCATATGTTCCAGCAGACCTATTCCTGGACCTATAAACTAAGAAGACAGAATTGGAAGGACACAGGCACGCAAATCTGCATTGCATAGTATTACAGTAGCCAAGATATGGAAGTAACCAAAAAGTCCACCGACAGATGGGTGGACAAAGAAGAACTGCTACCTGTACAGATGGAATATGAGCTAGTGAAAAAAATGAAACGATGCCATTTCCAGCACCACAGATGAGTCTAGAAGTAATCACGCAACTTGGAGTAAGTGAGAAAGCGAAAAACACATATCCTATCGTATCACATATAGGTGTTACCTAAAAAATGATACAAACAAAGATATTTCCACAGAGAAACACTTTCATAGATTCATTAAAAAACTTATGGTTCACCAAATGGACAGGTGTGAGGATTGGATACATTACCATATTGAGGTTAACAGAGAGATACAAACACATGTGAAATATAGAATCACCAAAGACCTACGCAATACCAAGAGAAGACTACTCAACATTGTGTCATAACCTACATGGGAAAAGGATCCAAAGAAGAATAGATATATGTATATGTGTGAAAGAACCACATCTTGCACACCTAGAACAAACAAAACATTGTAATCAAGTTTGCTGTGAGAAAAAATAAAAATTAAGTTAAAAATACCAACAAGAAGTAAGGAGACATAAACTTAAAGGGCTTTTTCCTCGCACATTCCATTCTAATTTACAACCTAGAACACCACTTCCAGTAAGGCTCTGTTGCCCTAGTAACCAGATTTGGTAAAGGAGAAATGCTGCCGCCTTGTGGCCGATTCCCGCAAGAGCAGCTTTTAACCCCCAGCTAATGGTCACTTACCATTCACAAGGACTCAGGGCTGTAAAGGACACCTGCCCTCAAAATTGTGCTGAGGTAGGGAATGGATAAAAAAATTCAAAACAGGCAAAATGTTCACGAAGATAGTATGAAGAGGTAAGTTTTACTCACTCTCTTTTTAAAAAAAGGAAAATGGATAAAAGCTCAGCCTCAGGAAGTATTAGACTCATGCAATCTAATCTACAAAAAGTTTTCAACTCACACCAGTCGACTGACCATTGGCAAAAAGTCTACAAACAATAAATGCTGAAGAGGTTTAAGAGAACTGTGTACCCTCTAGCTGCTGGTGAGATGTAAAAGGGTTAAATGCTAATAATGAGAACAGAAAGAAGCTGCGTTGAAAAGAAAAATTGAGGTACCATTCAATCCAGCAGGCGCACCAAAGGGCCTCTCACCTGAGAAGACCAGAATGAAGAAGACCCGGGCTGCAAAAGCTGCACTGCAGCCTTATTCACAATAGACAAGACAGTGAAGCAACCAAAATGTCCATCAACAGACGAAAGGATAAAGAAGAAGTGGTCCATGTACACAATGAATACTAGCCATGGAAAACAATGAAACACTGCTCTTTGAGGCACCATAGATGATCTTGGAGATAATCACAGAACATGAGGTAAGTCAGAAAGGAAAAGTCCTATAACCTATGATATCACTTATAGGCGTTATCTAATAACTGACACAAATGAACATATTTCCACAGAGAAAGGCAATCACAGACTTATTAAAAAAAAAACTATGCTTATCTAAAAGGAAAGGTGGGGGGAATGGATACATGAAGATTAGCGTTACCATATGTATACAAATACATATTATATACATATATCAAAAAGACCGACCATATAGCAAGGAAGGATTACGGAACACTCTGTAATAATTTACATGGGAAGAGGATCTCTACATAAATAGGTATATATGATATGTAGATGAACCAGAGTGTGTACACCTTGGACAAGCAACATTCTAACCATTACCCGAATTGAAAAAATTAAAACAACGAACTAGGAGTAATGAGACATAAACTTATGGGGGGTTTTCCTGGCACATTCCATCCAAATTGAAAACCTAGGCAGACAACTTCCAGAACGGCTCTGCTGCCCTAGTACCCAGATTTGGGAATCGAGAAATGCTGCATCCTTGTGGCCGTTTCCCACAACAGCAGCTTTGAACCCACTGCAAAAGGTCACTAATTATTCACCAATTGCAGGTCTGTAAATGACACCGGCCCTCCAAAAAATACTGAGGTCGAAAATCGACCAAAAAATTCTAGAGTGCAACCTTCCAAAAAGAAAATTTGAAGAGGTATATTACACTCACACTTTCTTTCTTTTTTCTTTTAACAGAAAAGTAAAAGGCGTGGAAAAATGATGAATTGTAGGAATTTTTACAGACATGTAAACCCAAATTACAAAAACCTGTCAGCTCACACCAGTCAGAATGGCCATCAACAAAAATGCTGCAAACTAGAAATGCTGACGTGATTGTGGAGAAATGCGTACCCTCGATTCTAAGGGGGACGTGGTAAGAGCCACTAATGAAAGCACAATTGAGGTGCCTTGAAAAGGTAAACGTTGAGCTACCATACCAGTCAATCAATCATACCCACTGCTGGGTCTATCCCCTGAGAAAAGGAAAATCAAAAATCACAGGCTGGCAATCCTGCACTCCAGCAATATTTACCATAGGCAACACTTGGAAGCAACGAAAATGTCCATCAACAGAGGAATGCACCAAGAAGAAGTGGTCCATGTACACATGGAATATTAGCCATGGAAAACATTGAAGCACTGCTCTTTGAGGCACCATAGATGAGCCTGGAGATAATCACAAAACATGAAGTAGGTCGGAAAGCAAAACACCTATATCCTATATTGTCACTTATGGCATTATCTAATAACTGGCACAGATGAACGTATTTCCAAAGAGAAAGACACTCACAGGCTGAGAAAACAAACTATGCTCATCTGAAAGGAAAGGAGGGGGGAAATTGAGAAATGAAGATTAGTGTTACTATACATATACAAATACATATTTTGTACATGTATCAAAAAGACCGAACATATAGCAAGGGAGGTCGACGGAACACTGTAATATTTTACATGGGAAGAGGATCTGTACATTAATAGACATACATAATGTACAAATGAACCAGATTGTGTACACCTAGGATAAACAATATTCTAAACTTTACCCAGATTAAAAAACTTTTAAAAACCAAGAAGAAGTAATGAGACATAAACTTATGGGGATTTCTCCTGGCAAATTCCATTCTAATTTACAACCTAGGACAATGACTTCCAGAAAGGCTCTGCTGCCCTAGTACCCAGATTGGGGAATGGAGAAATGCTACCTCCTTGTGGCCGTTTCCCACAACAGCAGGTTTGAACCCACTGCGAAAGGTCACTAAATTTTCACCAACTTGCAGTTCTGTAAATGACACCTGCCCTCCAGAAAATTTCTGGGGTCAAAAATCGACCAAAAAATTCAAAAGAGGGCAACCTTCGAAGAAGACAATTTCAAGAGCTACATTGTACTCACGGTTTTTTCTTTTAAGAGAAAAGAGAACGATGTAGGAATATGATGAATTTTAAAAAATTTAATGACAGGCATACCCATATTACAAAAACCTATCAGCTCACAGCAGTCAGAATGGCCATTAGGAAAAATGCTGCAAAAAATAAACGGTGAAGGGAGTGTGGAGAAATGCGTACCCTCGGTTGTAAGGGGGGGCATGTAAAGAGCCACTAATGAAAACACAGTGTAGGTGCTTTGAAAAGGGAAACATTGAGCTACCAGTCAATCAATCACAACCACTGCTTGGCCTATCACCTGAGAAAATGAGAATCAAAAAGTCACAGGCTGGCAAACCTGTACGCCAGCAAGATTTACCATAGCCAGCACTTGGAAGCAATGAAAATGTCCATCAACCGAGGAATGCACCAAGAAGAAGTGGTCCACGTACACAATGGAATATTACTCTAATAATAAATATAAATGAAATTTAAAAACAAACAAAAGCAAGGAGACATCAACATTTGTGGGTTTATCCGGGCACATGGCACTCTAACTTATAACCGAAGAACACCACTGGCCGGTAGGTCTGTTTCCCTAGTACCAGCAAGGGGAACGTAGAAAGGCTGCCGCTCTCTGGCCGTTACCTGCAAAAGCAGGTTTAAAGCCTGAGCTAATGGTCACTTCATATGAACAAGTACTGCAGGGCTGTAAATGAAACCTGCCCTCAAAATGTCTTGAGGGAGATAATGGCCAAAATATTTCAAATGGTGACACATACTTTAAGAAAACACTTTGAAGAAATAAGCTCTAATCACAGCTGGAAAAATAAAAAGGACATGTCTTAAAGATCAATTTCAACGCATTATGAGACACATGCAAATTCAACCACAAAGAGGTATCAGCTCACACCACTCAGAATAACCATCAGCAAAAACTACAAAGAATAAATCCTGAAGGAGCTGGGAAGAAATACATACCCTCCACTTTAAGTGGGACGTAACCTGGAAAGAGCCACTAAGGAGAACAGAATAGAGGTGCCTTTAAAAGGTAAACATTGAGCTACCATATGTTCCAGCAGACCTATTCCTGGACCTATAAACTAAGAAGACAGAATTGGAAGGACACAGGCACGCAAATCTGCATTGCATAGTATTACAGTAGCCAAGATATGGAAGTAACCAAAAAGTCCACCGACAGATGGGTGGACAAAGAAGAACTGCTACCTGTACAGATGGAATATGAGCTAGTGAAAAAAATGAAACGATGCCATTTCCAGCACCACAGATGAGTCTAGAAGTAATCATGCAACTTGGAGTAAGTGAGAAAGCGAAAAACACATATCCTATCGTATCACATATAGGTGTTACCTAAAAAATGATACAAACAAAGATATTTCCACAGAGAAACACTTTCATAGATTCATTAAAAAACTTATGGTTCACCAAATGGACAGGTGTGAGGATTGGATACATTACCATATTGAGGTTAACAGAGAGATACAAACACATGTGAAATATAGAATCACCAAAGACCTACGCAATACCAAGAGAAGACTACTCAACATTGTGTCATAACCTACATGGGAAAAGGATCCGAAGAAGAATAGATATATGTATATGTGTGAAAGAACCACATCTTGCACACCTAGAACAAACAAAACATTGTAATCAAGTTTGCTGTGAGAAAAAATAAAAATTAAGTTAAAAATACCAACAAGAAGTAAGGAGACATAAACTTAAAGGGCTTTTTCCTCGCACATTCCATTCTAATTTACAACCTAGAACACCACTTCCAGTAAGGCTCTGTTGCCCTAGTAACCAGATTTGGTAAAGGAGAAATGCTGCCGCCTTGTGGCCGATTCCCGCAAGAGCAGCTTTTAACCCCCAGCTAATGGTCACTTACCATTCACAAGGACTCAGGGCTGTAAAGGACACCTGCCCTCAAAATTGTGCTGAGGTAGGGAATGGATAAAAAAATTCAAAACAGGCAAAATGTTCACGAAGATAGTATGAAGAGGTAAGTTTTACTCACTCTCTTTTAAAAAAAAAGGAAAATGGATAAAAGCTCAGCCTCAGGAAGTATTAGACTCATGCAATCTAATCTACAAAAAGTTTTCAACTCACACCAGTCGACTGACCATTGGCAAAAAGTCTACAAACAATAAATGCTGAAGAGGTTTAAGAGAACTGTGTACCCTCTAGCTGCTGGTGAGATGTAAAAGGGTTAAACGCTAATAATGAGAACAGAAAGAAGCTGCGTTGAAAAGAAAAATTGAGGTACCATTCAATCCAGCAGGCGCACCAAAGGGCCTCTCACCTGAGAAGACCAGAATGAAGAAGACCCGGGCTGCAAAAGCTGCACTGCAGCCTTATTCACAATAGACAAGACAGTGAAGCAACCAAAATGTCCATCAACAGACGAAAGGATAAAGAAGAAGTGGTCCATGTACACAATGAATACTAGCCATGGAAAACAATGAAACACTGCTCTTTGAGGCACCATAGATGATCTTGGAGATAATCACAGAACATGAGGTAAGTCGGAAAGGAAAAGTCCTATAACCTATGATATCACTTATAGGCGTTATCTAATAACTGACACAAATGAACATATTTCCACAGAGAAAGGCAATCACAGACTTATTAAAAAAAAAAAACTATGCTTATCTAAAAGGAAAGGTGGGGGGAATGGATACATGAAGATTAGCGTTACCATATGTATACAAATACATATTATATACATATATCAAAAAGACCGACCATATAGCAAGGAAGGATTACGGAACACTCTGTAATAATTTACACGGGAAGAGGATCTCTACATAAATAGGTATATATGATATGTAGATGAACCAGAGTGTGTACACCTTGGACAAGCAACATTCTAACCATTACCCGAATTGAAAAAATTAAAACAACGAACTAGGAGTAATGAGACATAAACTTATGGGGGGTTTTCCTGGCACATTCCATCCAAATTGAAAACCTAGGCAGACAACTTCCAGAACGGCTCTGCTGCCCTAGTACCCAGATTTGGGAATCGAGAAATGCTGCATCCTTGTGGCCGTTTCCCACAACAGCAGCTTTGAACCCACTGCAAAAGGTCACTAATTATTCACCAATTGCAGGTCTGTAAATGACACCGGCCCTCCAAAAAATACTGAGGTCGAAAATCGACCAAAAAATTCTAGAGTGCAACCTTCCAAAAAGAAAATTTGAAGAGGTATATTACACTCACACTTTCTTTCTTTTTTCTTTTAACAGAAAAGTAAAAGGCGTGGAAAAATGATGAATTGTAGGAATTTTTACAGACATGTAAACCCAAATTACAAAAACCTGTCAGCTCACACCAGTCAGAATGGCCATCAACAAAAATGCTGCAAACTAGAAATGCTGACGTGATTGTGGAGAAATGCGTACCCTCGATTCTAAGGGGGACGTGGTAAGAGCCACTAATGAAAGCACAATTGAGGTGCCTTGAAAAGGTAAACGTTGAGCTACCATACCAGTCAATCAATCATACCCACTGCTGGGTCTATCCCCTGAGAAAAGGAAAATCAAAAATCACAGGCTGGCAATCCTGCACTCCAGCAATATTTACCATAGGCAACACTTGGAAGCAACGAAAATGTCCATCAACAGAGGAATGCACCAAGAAGAAGTGGTCCATGTACACATGGAATATTAGCCATGGAAAACATTGAAGCACTGCTCTTTGAGGCACCATAGATGAGCCTGGAGATAATCACAAAACATGAAGTAGGTCGGAAAGCAAAACACCTATATCCTATATTATCACTTATGGCATTATCTAATAACTGGCACAGATGAACGTATTTCCAAAGAGAAAGACACTCACAGGCTGAGAAAACAAACTATGCTCATCTGAAAGGAAAGGAGGGGGGAAATTGAGAAATGAAGATTAGTGTTACTATACATATACAAATACATATTTTGTACATGTATCAAAAAGTCCGAACATATAGCAAGGGAGGTCGACGGAACACTGTAATATTTTACATGGGAAGAGGATCTGTACATTAATAGACATACATAATGTACAAATGAACCAGATTGTGTACACCTAGGATAAACAATATTCTAAACTTTACCCAGATTAAAAAACTTTTAAAAACCAAGAAGAAGTAATGAGACATAAACTTATGGGGATTTCTCCTGGCAAATTCCATTCTAATTTACAACCTAGGACAATGACTTCCAGAAAGGCTCTGCTGCCCTAGTACCCAGATTGGGGAATGGAGAAATGCTACCTCCTTGTGGCCGTTTCCCACAACAGCAGGTTTGAACCCACTGCGAAAGGTCACTAAATTTTCACCAACTTGCAGTTCTGTAAATGACACCTGCCCTCCAGAAAATTTCTGGGGTCAAAAATCGACCAAAAAATTCAAAAGAGGGCAACCTTCGAAGAAGACAATTTCAAGAGCTACATTGTACTCACGGTTTTTTCTTTTAAGAGAAAAGAGAACGATGTAGGAATATGATGAATTTTAAAAAATTTAATGACAGGCATACCCATATTACAAAAACCTATCAGCTCACAGCAGTCAGAATGGCCATTAGGAAAAATGCTGCAAAAAATAAACGGTGAAGGGAGTGTGGAGAAATGCGTACCCTCGGTTGTAAGGGGGGGCATGTAAAGAGCCACTAATGAAAACACAGTGTAGGTGCTTTGAAAAGGGAAACATTGAGCTACCAGTCAATCAATCACAACCACTGCTTGGCCTATCACCTGAGAAAATGAGAATCAAAAAGTCACAGGCTGGCAAACCTGTACGCCAGCAAGATTTACCATAGCCAGCACTTGGAAGCAATGAAAATGTCCATCAACCGAGGAATGCACCAAGAAGAAGTGGTCCACGTACACAATGGAATATTACTCTAATAATAAATATAAATGAAATTTAAAAACAAACAAAAGCAAGGAGACATCAACATTTGTGGGTTTATCCGGGCACATGGCACTCTAACTTATAACCGAAGAACACCACTGGCCGGTAGGTCTGTTTCCCTAGTACCAGCAAGGGGAACGTAGAAAGGCTGCCGCTCTCTGGCCGTTACCTGCAAAAGCAGGTTTAAAGCCTGAGCTAATGGTCACTTCATATGAACAAGTACTGCAGGGCTGTAAATGAAACCTGCCCTCAAAATGTCTTGAGGGAGATAATGGCCAAAATATTTCAAATGGTGACACATACTTTAAGAAAACACTTTGAAGAAATAAGCTCTAATCACAGCTGGAAAAATAAAAAGGACATGTCTTAAAGATCAATTTCAACGCATTATGAGACACATGCAAATTCAACCACAAAGAGGTATCAGCTCACACCACTCAGAATAACCATCAGCAAAAACTACAAAGAATAAATCCTGAAGGAGCTGGGAAGAAATACATACCCTCCACTTTAAGTGGGACGTAACCTGGAAAGAGCCACTAAGGAGAACAGAATAGAGGTGCCTGTAAAAGGTAAACATTGAGCTACCATATGTTCCAGCAGACCTATTCCTGGACCTATAAACTAAGAAGACAGAATTGGAAGGACACAGGCACGCAAATCTGCATTGCATAGTATTACAGTAGCCAAGATATGGAAGTAACCAAAAAGTCCACCGACAGATGGGTGGACAAAGAAGAACTGCTACCTGTACAGATGGAATATGAGCTAGTGAAAAAAATGAAACGATGCCATTTCCAGCACCACAGATGAGTCTAGAAGTAATCACGCAACTTGGAGTAAGTGAGAAAGCGAAAAACACATATCCTATCGTATCACATATAGGTGTTACCTAAAAAATGATACAAACAAAGATATTTCCACAGAGAAACACTTTCATAGATTCATTAAAAAACTTATGGTTCACCAAATGGACAGGTGTGAGGATTGGATACATTACCATATTGAGGTTAACAGAGAGATACAAACACATGTGAAATATAGAATCACCAAAGACCTACGCAATACCAAGAGAAGACTACTCAACATTGTGTCATAACCTACATGGGAAAAGGATCCGAAGAAGAATAGATATATGTATATGTGTGAAAGAACCACATCTTGCACACCTAGAACAAACAAAACATTGTAATCAAGTTTGCTGTGAGAAAAAATAAAAATTAAGTTAAAAATACCAACAAGAAGTAAGGAGACATAAACTTAAAGGGCTTTTTCCTCGCACATTCCATTCTAATTTACAACCTAGAACACCACTTCCAGTAAGGCTCTGTTGCCCTAGTAACCAGATTTGGTAAAGGAGAAATGCTGCCGCCTTGTGGCCGATTCCCGCAAGAGCAGCTTTTAACCCCCAGCTAATGGTCACTTACCATTCACAAGGACTCAGGGCTGTAAAGGACACCTGCCCTCAAAATTGTGCTGAGGTAGGGAATGGATAAAAAAATTCAAAACAGGCAAAATGTTCACGAAGATAGTATGAAGAGGTAAGTTTTACTCACTCTCTTTTAAAAAAAAAGGAAAATGGATAAAAGCTCAGCCTCAGGAAGTATTAGACTCATGCAATCTAATCTACAAAAAGTTTTCAACTCACACCAGTCGACTGACCATTGGCAAAAAGTCTACAAACAATAAATGCTGAAGAGGTTTAAGAGAACTGTGTACCCTCTAGCTGCTGGTGAGATGTAAAAGGGTTAAACGCTAATAATGAGAACAGAAAGAAGCTGCGTTGAAAAGAAAAATTGAGGTACCATTCAATCCAGCAGGCGCACCAAAGGGCCTCTCACCTGAGAAGACCAGAATGAAGAAGACCCGGGCTGCAAAAGCTGCACTGCAGCCTTATTCACAATAGACAAGACAGTGAAGCAACCAAAATGTCCATCAACAGACGAAAGGATAAAGAAGAAGTGGTCCATGTACACAATGAATACTAGCCATGGAAAACAATGAAACACTGCTCTTTGAGGCACCATAGATGATCTTGGAGATAATCACAGAACATGAGGTAAGTCGGAAAGGAAAAGTCCTATAACCTATGATATCACTTATAGGCGTTATCTAATAACTGACACAAATGAACATATTTCCACAGAGAAAGGCAATCACAGACTTATTAAAAAAAAAAACTATGCTTATCTAAAAGGAAAGGTGGGGGGAATGGATACATGAAGATTAGCGTTACCATATGTATACAAATACATATTATATACATATATCAAAAAGACCGACCATATAGCAAGGAAGGATTACGGAACACTCTGTAATAATTTACACGGGAAGAGGATCTCTACATAAATAGGTATATATGATATGTAGATGAACCAGAGTGTGTACACCTTGGACAAGCAACATTCTAACCATTACCCGAATTGAAAAAATTAAAACAACGAACTAGGAGTAATGAGACATAAACTTATGGGGGGTTTTCCTGGCACATTCCATCCAAATTGAAAACCTAGGCAGACAACTTCCAGAACGGCTCTGCTGCCCTAGTACCCAGATTTGGGAATCGAGAAATGCTGCATCCTTGTGGCCGTTTCCCACAACAGCAGCTTTGAACCCACTGCAAAAGGTCACTAATTATTCACCAATTGCAGGTCTGTAAATGACACCGGCCCTCCAAAAAATACTGAGGTCGAAAATCGACCAAAAAATTCTAGAGTGCAACCTTCCAAAAAGAAAATTTGAAGAGGTATATTACACTCACACTTTCTTTCTTTTTTCTTTTAACAGAAAAGTAAAAGGCGTGGAAAAATGATGAATTGTAGGAATTTTTACAGACATGTAAACCCAAATTACAAAAACCTGTCAGCTCACACCAGTCAGAATGGCCATCAACAAAAATGCTGCAAACTAGAAATGCTGACGTGATTGTGGAGAAATGCGTACCCTCGATTCTAAGGGGGACGTGGTAAGAGCCACTAATGAAAGCACAATTGAGGTGCCTTGAAAAGGTAAACGTTGAGCTACCATACCAGTCAATCAATCATACCCACTGCTGGGTCTATCCCCTGAGAAAAGGAAAATCAAAAATCACAGGCTGGCAATCCTGCACTCCAGCAATATTTACCATAGGCAACACTTGGAAGCAACGAAAATGTCCATCAACAGAGGAATGCACCAAGAAGAAGTGGTCCATGTACACATGGAATATTAGCCATGGAAAACATTGAAGCACTGCTCTTTGAGGCACCATAGATGAGCCTGGAGATAATCACAAAACATGAAGTAGGTCGGAAAGCAAAACACCTATATCCTATATTATCACTTATGGCATTATCTAATAACTGGCACAGATGAACGTATTTCCAAAGAGAAAGACACTCACAGGCTGAGAAAACAAACTATGCTCATCTGAAAGGAAAGGAGGGGGGAAATTGAGAAATGAAGATTAGTGTTACTATACATATACAAATACATATTTTGTACATGTATCAAAAAGACCGAACATATAGCAAGGGAGGTCGACGGAACACTGTAATATTTTACATGGGAAGAGGATCTGTACATTAATAGACATACATAATGTACAAATGAACCAGATTGTGTACACCTAGGATAAACAATATTCTAAACTTTACCCAGATTAAAAAACTTTTAAAAACCAAGAAGAAGTAATGAGACATAAACTTATGGGGATTTCTCCTGGCAAATTCCATTCTAATTTACAACCTAGGACAATGACTTCCAGAAAGGCTCTGCTGCCCTAGTACCCAGATTGGGGAATGGAGAAATGCTACCTCCTTGTGGCCGTTTCCCACAACAGCAGGTTTGAACCCACTGCGAAAGGTCACTAAATTTTCACCAACTTGCAGTTCTGTAAATGACACCTGCCCTCCAGAAAATTTCTGGGGTCAAAAATCGACCAAAAAATTCAAAAGAGGGCAACCTTCGAAGAAGACAATTTCAAGAGCTACATTGTACTCACGGTTTTTTCTTTTAAGAGAAAAGAGAACGATGTAGGAATATGATGAATTTTAAAAAATTTAATGACAGGCATACCCATATTACAAAAACCTATCAGCTCACAGCAGTCAGAATGGCCATTAGGAAAAATGCTGCAAAAAATAAACGGTGAAGGGAGTGTGGAGAAATGCGTACCCTCGGTTGTAAGGGGGGGCATGTAAAGAGCCACTAATGAAAACACAGTGTAGGTGCTTTGAAAAGGGAAACATTGAGCTACCAGTCAATCAATCACAACCACTGCTTGGCCTATCACCTGAGAAAATGAGAATCAAAAAGTCACAGGCTGGCAAACCTGTACGCCAGCAAGATTTACCATAGCCAGCACTTGGAAGCAATGAAAATGTCCATCAACCGAGGAATGCACCAAGAAGAAGTGGTCCACGTACACAATGGAATATTACTCTAATAATAAATATAAATGAAATTTAAAAACAAACAAAAGCAAGGAGACATCAACATTTGTGGGTTTATCCGGGCACATGGCACTCTAACTTATAACCGAAGAACACCACTGGCCGGTAGGTCTGTTTCCCTAGTACCAGCAAGGGGAACGTAGAAAGGCTGCCGCTCTCTGGCCGTTACCTGCAAAAGCAGGTTTAAAGCCTGAGCTAATGGTCACTTCATATGAACAAGTACTGCAGGGCTGTAAATGAAACCTGCCCTCAAAATGTCTTGAGGGAGATAATGGCCAAAATATTTCAAATGGTGACACATACTTTAAGAAAACACTTTGAAGAAATAAGCTCTAATCACAGCTGGAAAAATAAAAAGGACATGTCTTAAAGATCAATTTCAACGCATTATGAGACACATGCAAATTCAACCACAAAGAGGTATCAGCTCACACCACTCAGAATAACCATCAGCAAAAACTACAAAGAATAAATCCTGAAGGAGCTGGGAAGAAATACATACCCTCCACTTTAAGTGGGACGTAACCTGGAAAGAGCCACTAAGGAGAACAGAATAGAGGTGCCTGTAAAAGGTAAACATTGAGCTACCATATGTTCCAGCAGACCTATTCCTGGACCTATAAACTAAGAAGACAGAATTGGAAGGACACAGGCACGCAAATCTGCATTGCATAGTATTACAGTAGCCAAGATATGGAAGTAACCAAAAAGTCCACCGACAGATGGGTGGACAAAGAAGAACTGCTACCTGTACAGATGGAATATGAGCTAGTGAAAAAAATGAAACGATGCCATTTCCAGCACCACAGATGAGTCTAGAAGTAATCACGCAACTTGGAGTAAGTGAGAAAGCGAAAAACACATATCCTATCGTATCACATATAGGTGTTACCTAAAAAATGATACAAACAAAGATATTTCCACAGAGAAACACTTTCATAGATTCATTAAAAAACTTATGGTTCACCAAATGGACAGGTGTGAGGATTGGATACATTACCATATTGAGGTTAACAGAGAGATACAAACACATGTGAAATATAGAATCACCAAAGACCTACGCAATACCAAGAGAAGACTACTCAACATTGTGTCATAACCTACATGGGAAAAGGATCCGAAGAAGAATAGATATATGTATATGTGTGAAAGAACCACATCTTGCACACCTAGAACAAACAAAACATTGTAATCAAGTTTGCTGTGAGAAAAAATAAAAATTAAGTTAAAAATACCAACAAGAAGTAAGGAGACATAAACTTAAAGGGCTTTTTCCTCGCACATTCCATTCTAATTTACAACCTAGAACACCACTTCCAGTAAGGCTCTGTTGCCCTAGTAACCAGATTTGGTAAAGGAGAAATGCTGCCGCCTTGTGGCCGATTCCCGCAAGAGCAGCTTTTAACCCCCAGCTAATGGTCACTTACCATTCACAAGGACTCAGGGCTGTAAAGGACACCTGCCCTCAAAATTGTGCTGAGGTAGGGAATGGATAAAAAAATTCAAAACAGGCAAAATGTTCACGAAGATAGTATGAAGAGGTAAGTTTTACTCACTCTCTTTTAAAAAAAAAGGAAAATGGATAAAAGCTCAGCCTCAGGAAGTATTAGACTCATGCAATCTAATCTACAAAAAGTTTTCAACTCACACCAGTCGACTGACCATTGGCAAAAAGTCTACAAACAATAAATGCTGAAGAGGTTTAAGAGAACTGTGTACCCTCTAGCTGCTGGTGAGATGTAAAAGGGTTAAACGCTAATAATGAGAACAGAAAGAAGCTGCGTTGAAAAGAAAAATTGAGGTACCATTCAATCCAGCAGGCGCACCAAAGGGCCTCTCACCTGAGAAGACCAGAATGAAGAAGACCCGGGCTGCAAAAGCTGCACTGCAGCCTTATTCACAATAGACAAGACAGTGAAGCAACCAAAATGTCCATCAACAGACGAAAGGATAAAGAAGAAGTGGTCCATGTACACAATGAATACTAGCCATGGAAAACAATGAAACACTGCTCTTTGAGGCACCATAGATGATCTTGGAGATAATCACAGAACATGAGGTAAGTCGGAAAGGAAAAGTCCTATAACCTATGATATCACTTATAGGCGTTATCTAATAACTGACACAAATGAACATATTTCCACAGAGAAAGGCAATCACAGACTTATTAAAAAAAAAAAACTATGCTTATCTAAAAGGAAAGGTGGGGGGAATGGATACATGAAGATTAGCGTTACCATATGTATACAAATACATATTATATACATATATCAAAAAGACCGACCATATAGCAAGGAAGGATTACGGAACACTCTGTAATAATTTACACGGGAAGAGGATCTCTACATAAATAGGTATATATGATATGTAGATGAACCAGAGTGTGTACACCTTGGACAAGCAACATTCTAACCATTACCCGAATTGAAAAAATTAAAACAACGAACTAGGAGTAATGAGACATAAACTTATGGGGGGTTTTCCTGGCACATTCCATCCAAATTGAAAACCTAGGCAGACAACTTCCAGAACGGCTCTGCTGCCCTAGTACCCAGATTTGGGAATCGAGAAATGCTGCATCCTTGTGGCCGTTTCCCACAACAGCAGCTTTGAACCCACTGCAAAAGGTCACTAATTATTCACCAATTGCAGGTCTGTAAATGACACCGGCCCTCCAAAAAATACTGAGGTCGAAAATCGACCAAAAAATTCTAGAGTGCAACCTTCCAAAAAGAAAATTTGAAGAGGTATATTACACTCACACTTTCTTTCTTTTTTCTTTTAACAGAAAAGTAAAAGGCGTGGAAAAATGATGAATTGTAGGAATTTTTACAGACATGTAAACCCAAATTACAAAAACCTGTCAGCTCACACCAGTCAGAATGGCCATCAACAAAAATGCTGCAAACTAGAAATGCTGACGTGATTGTGGAGAAATGCGTACCCTCGATTCTAAGGGGGACGTGGTAAGAGCCACTAATGAAAGCACAATTGAGGTGCCTTGAAAAGGTAAACGTTGAGCTACCATACCAGTCAATCAATCATACCCACTGCTGGGTCTATCCCCTGAGAAAAGGAAAATCAAAAATCACAGGCTGGCAATCCTGCACTCCAGCAATATTTACCATAGGCAACACTTGGAAGCAACGAAAATGTCCATCAACAGAGGAATGCACCAAGAAGAAGTGGTCCATGTACACATGGAATATTAGCCATGGAAAACATTGAAGCACTGCTCTTTGAGGCACCATAGATGAGCCTGGAGATAATCACAAAACATGAAGTAGGTCGGAAAGCAAAACACCTATATCCTATATTATCACTTATGGCATTATCTAATAACTGGCACAGATGAACGTATTTCCAAAGAGAAAGACACTCACAGGCTGAGAAAACAAACTATGCTCATCTGAAAGGAAAGGAGGGGGGAAATTGAGAAATGAAGATTAGTGTTACTATACATATACAAATACATATTTTGTACATGTATCAAAAAGACCGAACATATAGCAAGGGAGGTCGACGGAACACTGTAATATTTTACATGGGAAGAGGATCTGTACATTAATAGACATACATAATGTACAAATGAACCAGATTGTGTACACCTAGGATAAACAATATTCTAAACTTTACCCAGATTAAAAAACTTTTAAAAACCAAGAAGAAGTAATGAGACATAAACTTATGGGGATTTCTCCTGGCAAATTCCATTCTAATTTACAACCTAGGACAATGACTTCCAGAAAGGCTCTGCTGCCCTAGTACCCAGATTGGGGAATGGAGAAATGCTACCTCCTTGTGGCCGTTTCCCACAACAGCAGGTTTGAACCCACTGCGAAAGGTCACTAAATTTTCACCAACTTGCAGTTCTGTAAATGACACCTGCCCTCCAGAAAATTTCTGGGGTCAAAAATCGACCAAAAAATTCAAAAGAGGGCAACCTTCGAAGAAGACAATTTCAAGAGCTACATTGTACTCACGGTTTTTTCTTTTAAGAGAAAAGAGAACGATGTAGGAATATGATGAATTTTAAAAAATTTAATGACAGGCATACCCATATTACAAAAACCTATCAGCTCACAGCAGTCAGAATGGCCATTAGGAAAAATGCTGCAAAAAATAAACGGTGAAGGGAGTGTGGAGAAATGCGTACCCTCGGTTGTAAGGGGGGGCATGTAAAGAGCCACTAATGAAAACACAGTGTAGGTGCTTTGAAAAGGGAAACATTGAGCTACCAGTCAATCAATCACAACCACTGCTTGGCCTATCACCTGAGAAAATGAGAATCAAAAAGTCACAGGCTGGCAAACCTGTACGCCAGCAAGATTTACCATAGCCAGCACTTGGAAGCAATGAAAATGTCCATCAACCGAGGAATGCACCAAGAAGAAGTGGTCCACGTACACAATGGAATATTACTCTAATAATAAATATAAATGAAATTTAAAAACAAACAAAAGCAAGGAGACATCAACATTTGTGGGTTTATCCGGGCACATGGCACTCTAACTTATAACCGAAGAACACCACTGGCCGGTAGGTCTGTTTCCCTAGTACCAGCAAGGGGAACGTAGAAAGGCTGCCGCTCTCTGGCCGTTACCTGCAAAAGCAGGTTTAAAGCCTGAGCTAATGGTCACTTCATATGAACAAGTACTGCAGGGCTGTAAATGAAACCTGCCCTCAAAATGTCTTGAGGGAGATAATGGCCAAAATATTTCAAATGGTGACACATACTTTAAGAAAACACTTTGAAGAAATAAGCTCTAATCACAGCTGGAAAAATAAAAAGGACATGTCTTAAAGATCAATTTCAACGCATTATGAGACACATGCAAATTCAACCACAAAGAGGTATCAGCTCACACCACTCAGAATAACCATCAGCAAAAACTACAAAGAATAAATCCTGAAGGAGCTGGGAAGAAATACATACCCTCCACTTTAAGTGGGACGTAACCTGGAAAGAGCCACTAAGGAGAACAGAATAGAGGTGCCTGTAAAAGGTAAACATTGAGCTACCATATGTTCCAGCAGACCTATTCCTGGACCTATAAACTAAGAAGACAGAATTGGAAGGACACAGGCACGCAAATCTGCATTGCATAGTATTACAGTAGCCAAGATATGGAAGTAACCAAAAAGTCCACCGACAGATGGGTGGACAAAGAAGAACTGCTACCTGTACAGATGGAATATGAGCTAGTGAAAAAAATGAAACGATGCCATTTCCAGCACCACAGATGAGTCTAGAAGTAATCACGCAACTTGGAGTAAGTGAGAAAGCGAAAAACACATATCCTATCGTATCACATATAGGTGTTACCTAAAAAATGATACAAACAAAGATATTTCCACAGAGAAACACTTTCATAGATTCATTAAAAAACTTATGGTTCACCAAATGGACAGGTGTGAGGATTGGATACATTACCATATTGAGGTTAACAGAGAGATACAAACACATGTGAAATATAGAATCACCAAAGACCTACGCAATACCAAGAGAAGACTACTCAACATTGTGTCATAACCTACATGGGAAAAGGATCCGAAGAAGAATAGATATATGTATATGTGTGAAAGAACCACATCTTGCACACCTAGAACAAACAAAACATTGTAATCAAGTTTGCTGTGAGAAAAAATAAAAATTAAGTTAAAAATACCAACAAGAAGTAAGGAGACATAAACTTAAAGGGCTTTTTCCTCGCACATTCCATTCTAATTTACAACCTAGAACACCACTTCCAGTAAGGCTCTGTTGCCCTAGTAACCAGATTTGGTAAAGGAGAAATGCTGCCGCCTTGTGGCCGATTCCCGCAAGAGCAGCTTTTAACCCCCAGCTAATGGTCACTTACCATTCACAAGGACTCAGGGCTGTAAAGGACACCTGCCCTCAAAATTGTGCTGAGGTAGGGAATGGATAAAAAAATTCAAAACAGGCAAAATGTTCACGAAGATAGTATGAAGAGGTAAGTTTTACTCACTCTCTTTTAAAAAAAAAGGAAAATGGATAAAAGCTCAGCCTCAGGAAGTATTAGACTCATGCAATCTAATCTACAAAAAGTTTTCAACTCACACCAGTCGACTGACCATTGGCAAAAAGTCTACAAACAATAAATGCTGAAGAGGTTTAAGAGAACTGTGTACCCTCTAGCTGCTGGTGAGATGTAAAAGGGTTAAACGCTAATAATGAGAACAGAAAGAAGCTGCGTTGAAAAGAAAAATTGAGGTACCATTCAATCCAGCAGGCGCACCAAAGGGCCTCTCACCTGAGAAGACCAGAATGAAGAAGACCCGGGCTGCAAAAGCTGCACTGCAGCCTTATTCACAATAGACAAGACAGTGAAGCAACCAAAATGTCCATCAACAGACGAAAGGATAAAGAAGAAGTGGTCCATGTACACAATGAATACTAGCCATGGAAAACAATGAAACACTGCTCTTTGAGGCACCATAGATGATCTTGGAGATAATCACAGAACATGAGGTAAGTCGGAAAGGAAAAGTCCTATAACCTATGATATCACTTATAGGCGTTATCTAATAACTGACACAAATGAACATATTTCCACAGAGAAAGGCAATCACAGACTTATTAAAAAAAAAAAACTATGCTTATCTAAAAGGAAAGGTGGGGGGAATGGATACATGAAGATTAGCGTTACCATATGTATACAAATACATATTATATACATATATCAAAAAGACCGACCATATAGCAAGGAAGGATTACGGAACACTCTGTAATAATTTACACGGGAAGAGGATCTCTACATAAATAGGTATATATGATATGTAGATGAACCAGAGTGTGTACACCTTGGACAAGCAACATTCTAACCATTACCCGAATTGAAAAAATTAAAACAACGAACTAGGAGTAATGAGACATAAACTTATGGGGGGTTTTCCTGGCACATTCCATCCAAATTGAAAACCTAGGCAGACAACTTCCAGAACGGCTCTGCTGCCCTAGTACCCAGATTTGGGAATCGAGAAATGCTGCATCCTTGTGGCCGTTTCCCACAACAGCAGCTTTGAACCCACTGCAAAAGGTCACTAATTATTCACCAATTGCAGGTCTGTAAATGACACCGGCCCTCCAAAAAATACTGAGGTCGAAAATCGACCAAAAAATTCTAGAGTGCAACCTTCCAAAAAGAAAATTTGAAGAGGTATATTACACTCACACTTTCTTTCTTTTTTCTTTTAACAGAAAAGTAAAAGGCGTGGAAAAATGATGAATTGTAGGAATTTTTACAGACATGTAAACCCAAATTACAAAAACCTGTCAGCTCACACCAGTCAGAATGGCCATCAACAAAAATGCTGCAAACTAGAAATGCTGACGTGATTGTGGAGAAATGCGTACCCTCGATTCTAAGGGGGACGTGGTAAGAGCCACTAATGAAAGCACAATTGAGGTGCCTTGAAAAGGTAAACGTTGAGCTACCATACCAGTCAATCAATCATACCCACTGCTGGGTCTATCCCCTGAGAAAAGGAAAATCAAAAATCACAGGCTGGCAATCCTGCACTCCAGCAATATTTACCATAGGCAACACTTGGAAGCAACGAAAATGTCCATCAACAGAGGAATGCACCAAGAAGAAGTGGTCCATGTACACATGGAATATTAGCCATGGAAAACATTGAAGCACTGCTCTTTGAGGCACCATAGATGAGCCTGGAGATAATCACAAAACATGAAGTAGGTCGGAAAGCAAAACACCTATATCCTATATTATCACTTATGGCATTATCTAATAACTGGCACAGATGAACGTATTTCCAAAGAGAAAGACACTCACAGGCTGAGAAAACAAACTATGCTCATCTGAAAGGAAAGGAGGGGGGAAATTGAGAAATGAAGATTAGTGTTACTATACATATACAAATACATATTTTGTACATGTATCAAAAAGTCCGAACATATAGCAAGGGAGGTCGACGGAACACTGTAATATTTTACATGGGAAGAGGATCTGTACATTAATAGACATACATAATGTACAAATGAACCAGATTGTGTACACCTAGGATAAACAATATTCTAAACTTTACCCAGATTAAAAAACTTTTAAAAACCAAGAAGAAGTAATGAGACATAAACTTATGGGGATTTCTCCTGGCAAATTCCATTCTAATTTACAACCTAGGACAATGACTTCCAGAAAGGCTCTGCTGCCCTAGTACCCAGATTGGGGAATGGAGAAATGCTACCTCCTTGTGGCCGTTTCCCACAACAGCAGGTTTGAACCCACTGCGAAAGGTCACTAAATTTTCACCAACTTGCAGTTCTGTAAATGACACCTGCCCTCCAGAAAATTTCTGGGGTCAAAAATCGACCAAAAAATTCAAAAGAGGGCAACCTTCGAAGAAGACAATTTCAAGAGCTACATTGTACTCACGGTTTTTTCTTTTAAGAGAAAAGAGAACGATGTAGGAATATGATGAATTTTAAAAAATTTAATGACAGGCATACCCATATTACAAAAACCTATCAGCTCACAGCAGTCAGAATGGCCATTAGGAAAAATGCTGCAAAAAATAAACGGTGAAGGGAGTGTGGAGAAATGCGTACCCTCGGTTGTAAGGGGGGGCATGTAAAGAGCCACTAATGAAAACACAGTGTAGGTGCTTTGAAAAGGGAAACATTGAGCTACCAGTCAATCAATCACAACCACTGCTTGGCCTATCACCTGAGAAAATGAGAATCAAAAAGTCACAGGCTGGCAAACCTGTACGCCAGCAAGATTTACCATAGCCAGCACTTGGAAGCAATGAAAATGTCCATCAACCGAGGAATGCACCAAGAAGAAGTGGTCCACGTACACAATGGAATATTACTCTAATAATAAATATAAATGAAATTTAAAAACAAACAAAAGCAAGGAGACATCAACATTTGTGGGTTTATCCGGGCACATGGCACTCTAACTTATAACCGAAGAACACCACTGGCCGGTAGGTCTGTTTCCCTAGTACCAGCAAGGGGAACGTAGAAAGGCTGCCGCTCTCTGGCCGTTACCTGCAAAAGCAGGTTTAAAGCCTGAGCTAATGGTCACTTCATATGAACAAGTACTGCAGGGCTGTAAATGAAACCTGCCCTCAAAATGTCTTGAGGGAGATAATGGCCAAAATATTTCAAATGGTGACACATACTTTAAGAAAACACTTTGAAGAAATAAGCTCTAATCACAGCTGGAAAAATAAAAAGGACATGTCTTAAAGATCAATTTCAACGCATTATGAGACACATGCAAATTCAACCACAAAGAGGTATCAGCTCACACCACTCAGAATAACCATCAGCAAAAACTACAAAGAATAAATCCTGAAGGAGCTGGGAAGAAATACATACCCTCCACTTTAAGTGGGACGTAACCTGGAAAGAGCCACTAAGGAGAACAGAATAGAGGTGCCTGTAAAAGGTAAACATTGAGCTACCATATGTTCCAGCAGACCTATTCCTGGACCTATAAACTAAGAAGACAGAATTGGAAGGACACAGGCACGCAAATCTGCATTGCATAGTATTACAGTAGCCAAGATATGGAAGTAACCAAAAAGTCCACCGACAGATGGGTGGACAAAGAAGAACTGCTACCTGTACAGATGGAATATGAGCTAGTGAAAAAAATGAAACGATGCCATTTCCAGCACCACAGATGAGTCTAGAAGTAATCACGCAACTTGGAGTAAGTGAGAAAGCGAAAAACACATATCCTATCGTATCACATATAGGTGTTACCTAAAAAATGATACAAACAAAGATATTTCCACAGAGAAACACTTTCATAGATTCATTAAAAAACTTATGGTTCACCAAATGGACAGGTGTGAGGATTGGATACATTACCATATTGAGGTTAACAGAGAGATACAAACACATGTGAAATATAGAATCACCAAAGACCTACGCAATACCAAGAGAAGACTACTCAACATTGTGTCATAACCTACATGGGAAAAGGATCCGAAGAAGAATAGATATATGTATATGTGTGAAAGAACCACATCTTGCACACCTAGAACAAACAAAACATTGTAATCAAGTTTGCTGTGAGAAAAAATAAAAATTAAGTTAAAAATACCAACAAGAAGTAAGGAGACATAAACTTAAAGGGCTTTTTCCTCGCACATTCCAATCTAATTTACAACCTAGAACACCACTTCCAGTAAGGCTCTGTTGCCCTAGTAACCAGATTTGGTAAAGGAGAAATGCTGCCGCCTTGTGGCCGATTCCCGCAAGAGCAGCTTTTAACCCCCAGCTAATGGTCACTTACCATTCACAAGGACTCAGGGCTGTAAAGGACACCTGCCCTCAAAATTGTGCTGAGGTAGGGAATGGATAAAAAAATTCAAAACAGGCAAAATGTTCACGAAGATAGTATGAAGAGGTAAGTTTTACTCACTCTCTTTTAAAAAAAAAGGAAAATGGATAAAAGCTCAGCCTCAGGAAGTATTAGACTCATGCAATCTAATCTACAAAAAGTTTTCAACTCACACCAGTCGACTGACCATTGGCAAAAAGTCTACAAACAATAAATGCTGAAGAGGTTTAAGAGAACTGTGTACCCTCTAGCTGCTGGTGAGATGTAAAAGGGTTAAACGCTAATAATGAGAACAGAAAGAAGCTGCGTTGAAAAGAAAAATTGAGGTACCATTCAATCCAGCAGGCGCACCAAAGGGCCTCTCACCTGAGAAGACCAGAATGAAGAAGACCCGGGCTGCAAAAGCTGCACTGCAGCCTTATTCACAATAGACAAGACAGTGAAGCAACCAAAATGTCCATCAACAGACGAAAGGATAAAGAAGAAGTGGTCCATGTACACAATGAATACTAGCCATGGAAAACAATGAAACACTGCTCTTTGAGGCACCATAGATGATCTTGGAGATAATCACAGAACATGAGGTAAGTCGGAAAGGAAAAGTCCTATAACCTATGATATCACTTATAGGCGTTATCTAATAACTGACACAAATGAACATATTTCCACAGAGAAAGGCAATCACAGACTTATTAAAAAAAAAAAAACTATGCTTATCTAAAAGGAAAGGTGGGGGGAATGGATACATGAAGATTAGCGTTACCATATGTATACAAATACATATTATATACATATATCAAAAAGACCGACCATATAGCAAGGAAGGATTACGGAACACTCTGTAATAATTTACACGGGAAGAGGATCTCTACATAAATAGGTATATATGATATGTAGATGAACCAGAGTGTGTACACCTTGGACAAGCAACATTCTAACCATTACCCCAATTGAAAAAATTAAAACAACGAACTACGAGTAATGAGACATAAACTTATGGGGGGTTTTCGTGGCACATTCCATCCAAATTGAAAACCTAGGCAGACAACTTCCAGAACGGCTCTGCTGCCCTAGTACCCAGATTTGGGAATCGAGAAATGCTGCATCCTTGTGGCCGTTTCCCACAACAGCAGCTTTGAACCCACTGCAAAAGGTCACTAATTATTCACCAATTGCAGGTCTGTAAATGACACCGGCCCTCCAAAAAATACTGAGGTCGAAAATCGACCAAAAAATTCTAGAGTGCAACCTTCCAAAAAGAAAATTTGAAGAGGTATATTACACTCACACTTTCTTTCTTTTTTCTTTTAACAGAAAAGTAAAAGGCGTGGAAAAATGATGAATTGTAGGAATTTTTACAGACATGTAAACCCAAATTACAAAAACCTGTCAGCTCACACCAGTCAGAATGGCCATCAACAAAAATGCTGCAAACTAGAAATGCTGACGTGATTGTGGAGAAATGCGTACCCTCGATTCTAAGGGGGACGTGGTAAGAGCCACTAATGAAAGCACAATTGAGGTGCCTTGAAAAGGTAAACGTTGAGCTACCATACCAGTCAATCAATCATACCCACTGCTGGGTCTATCCCCTGAGAAAAGGAAAATCAAAAATCACAGGCTGGCAATCCTGCACTCCAGCAATATTTACCATAGGCAACACTTGGAAGCAACGAAAATGTCCATCAACAGAGGAATGCACCAAGAAGAAGTGGTCCATGTACACATGGAATATTAGCCATGGAAAACATTGAAGCACTGCTCTTTGAGGCACCATAGATGAGCCTGGAGATAATCACAAAACATGAAGTAGGTCGGAAAGCAAAACACCTATATCCTATATTATCACTTATGGCATTATCTAATAACTGGCACAGATGAACGTATTTCCAAAGAGAAAGACACTCACAGGCTGAGAAAACAAACTATGCTCATCTGAAAGGAAAGGAGGGGGGAAATTGAGAAATGAAGATTAGTGGTACTATACATATACAAATACATATTTTGTACATGTATCAAAAAGACCGAACATATAGCAAGGGAGGTCGACGGAACACTGTAATATTTTACATGGGAAGAGGATCTGTACATTAATAGACATACATAATGTACAAATGAACCAGATTGTGTACACCTAGGATAAACAATATTCTAAACTTTACCCAGATTAAAAAACTTTTAAAAACCAAGAAGAAGTAATGAGACATAAACTTATGGGGATTTCTCCTGGCAAATTCCATTCTAATTTACAACCTAGGACAATGACTTCCAGAAAGGCTCTGCTGCCCTAGTACCCAGATTGGGGAATGGAGAAATGCTACCTCCTTGTGGCCGTTTCCCACAACAGCAGGTTTGAACCCACTGCGAAAGGTCACTAAATTTTCACCAACTTGCAGTTCTGTAAATGACACCTGCCCTCCAGAAAATTTCTGGGGTCAAAAATCGACCAAAAAATTCAAAAGAGGGCAACCTTCGAAGAAGACAATTTCAAGAGCTACATTGTACTCACGGTTTTTTCTTTTAAGAGAAAAGAGAACGATGTAGGAATATGATGAATTTTAAAAAATTTAATGACAGGCATACCCATATTACAAAAACCTATCAGCTCACAGCAGTCAGAATGGCCATTAGGAAAAATGCTGCAAAAAATAAACGGTGAAGGGAGTGTGGAGAAATGCGTACCCTCGGTTGTAAGGGGGGGCATGTAAAGAGCCACTAATGAAAACACAGTGTAGGTGCTTTGAAAAGGGAAACATTGAGCTACCAGTCAATCAATCACAACCACTGCTTGGCCTATCACCTGAGAAAATGAGAATCAAAAAGTCACAGGCTGGCAAACCTGTACGCCAGCAAGATTTACCATAGCCAGCACTTGGAAGCAATGAAAATGTCCATCAACCGAGGAATGCACCAAGAAGAAGTGGTCCACGTACACAATGGAATATTACTCTAATAATAAATATAAATGAAATTTAAAAACAAACAAAAGCAAGGAGACATCAACATTTGTGGGTTTATCCGGGCACATGGCACTCTAACTTATAACCGAAGAACACCACTGGCCGGTAGGTCTGTTTCCCTAGTACCAGCAAGGGGAACGTAGAAAGGCTGCCGCTCTCTGGCCGTTACCTGCAAAAGCAGGTTTAAAGCCTGAGCTAATGGTCACTTCATATGAACAAGTACTGCAGGGCTGTAAATGAAACCTGCCCTCAAAATGTCTTGAGGGAGATAATGGCCAAAATATTTCAAATGGTGACACATACTTTAAGAAAACACTTTGAAGAAATAAGCTCTAATCACAGCTGGAAAAATAAAAAGGACATGTCTTAAAGATCAATTTCAACGCATTATGAGACACATGCAAATTCAACCACAAAGAGGTATCAGCTCACACCACTCAGAATAACCATCAGCAAAAACTACAAAGAATAAATCCTGAAGGAGCTGGGAAGAAATACATACCCTCCACTTTAAGTGGGACGTAACCTGGAAAGAGCCACTAAGGAGAACAGAATAGAGGTGCCTGTAAAAGGTAAACATTGAGCTACCATATGTTCCAGCAGACCTATTCCTGGACCTATAAACTAAGAAGACAGAATTGGAAGGACACAGGCACGCAAATCTGCATTGCATAGTATTACAGTAGCCAAGATATGGAAGTAACCAAAAAGTCCACCGACAGATGGGTGGACAAAGAAGAACTGCTACCTGTACAGATGGAATATGAGCTAGTGAAAAAAATGAAACGATGCCATTTCCAGCACCACAGATGAGTCTAGAAGTAATCACGCAACTTGGAGTAAGTGAGAAAGCGAAAAACACATATCCTATCGTATCACATATAGGTGTTACCTAAAAAATGATACAAACAAAGATATTTCCACAGAGAAACACTTTCATAGATTCATTAAAAAACTTATGGTTCACCAAATGGACAGGTGTGAGGATTGGATACATTACCATATTGAGGTTAACAGAGAGATACAAACACATGTGAAATATAGAATCACCAAAGACCTACGCAATACCAAGAGAAGACTACTCAACATTGTGTCATAACCTACATGGGAAAAGGATCCGAAGAAGAATAGATATATGTATATGTGTGAAAGAACCACATCTTGCACACCTAGAACAAACAAAACATTGTAATCAAGTTTGCTGTGAGAAAAAATAAAAATTAAGTTAAAAATACCAACAAGAAGTAAGGAGACATAAACTTAAAGGGCTTTTTCCTCGCACATTCCATTCTAATTTACAACCTAGAACACCACTTCCAGTAAGGCTCTGTTGCCCTAGTAACCAGATTTGGTAAAGGAGAAATGCTGCCGCCTTGTGGCCGATTCCCGCAAGAGCAGCTTTTAACCCCCAGCTAATGGTCACTTACCATTCACAAGGACTCAGGGCTGTAAAGGACACCTGCCCTCAAAATTGTGCTGAGGTAGGGAATGGATAAAAAAATTCAAAACAGGCAAAATGTTCACGAAGATAGTATGAAGAGGTAAGTTTTACTCACTCTCTTTTAAAAAAAAAGGAAAATGGATAAAAGCTCAGCCTCAGGAAGTATTAGACTCATGCAATCTAATCTACAAAAAGTTTTCAACTCACACCAGTCGACTGACCATTGGCAAAAAGTCTACAAACAATAAATGCTGAAGAGGTTTAAGAGAACTGTGTACCCTCTAGCTGCTGGTGAGATGTAAAAGGGTTAAACGCTAATAATGAGAACAGAAAGAAGCTGCGTTGAAAAGAAAAATTGAGGTACCATTCAATCCAGCAGGCGCACCAAAGGGCCTCTCACCTGAGAAGACCAGAATGAAGAAGACCCGGGCTGCAAAAGCTGCACTGCAGCCTTATTCACAATAGACAAGACAGTGAAGCAACCAAAATGTCCATCAACAGACGAAAGGATAAAGAAGAAGTGGTCCATGTACACAATGAATACTAGCCATGGAAAACAATGAAACACTGCTCTTTGAGGCACCATAGATGATCTTGGAGATAATCACAGAACATGAGGTAAGTCGGAAAGGAAAAGTCCTATAACCTATGATATCACTTATAGGCGTTATCTAATAACTGACACAAATGAACATATTTCCACAGAGAAAGGCAATCACAGACTTATTAAAAAAAAAAAACTATGCTTATCTAAAAGGAAAGGTGGGGGGAATGGATACATGAAGATTAGCGTTACCATATGTATACAAATACATATTATATACATATATCAAAAAGACCGACCATATAGCAAGGAAGGATTACGGAACACTCTGTAATAATTTACACGGGAAGAGGATCTCTACATAAATAGGTATATATGATATGTAGATGAACCAGAGTGTGTACACCTTGGACAAGCAACATTCTAACCATTACCCGAATTGAAAAAATTAAAACAACGAACTAGGAGTAATGAGACATAAACTTATGGGGGGTTTTCCTGGCACATTCCATCCAAATTGAAAACCTAGGCAGACAACTTCCAGAACGGCTCTGCTGCCCTAGTACCCAGATTTGGGAATCGAGAAATGCTGCATCCTTGTGGCCGTTTCCCACAACAGCAGCTTTGAACCCACTGCAAAAGGTCACTAATTATTCACCAATTGCAGGTCTGTAAATGACACCGGCCCTCCAAAAAATACTGAGGTCGAAAATCGACCAAAAAATTCTAGAGTGCAACCTTCCAAAAAGAAAATTTGAAGAGGTATATTACACTCACACTTTCTTTCTTTTTTCTTTTAACAGAAAAGTAAAAGGCGTGGAAAAATGATGAATTGTAGGAATTTTTACAGACATGTAAACCCAAATTACAAAAACCTGTCAGCTCACACCAGTCAGAATGGCCATCAACAAAAATGCTGCAAACTAGAAATGCTGACGTGATTGTGGAGAAATGCGTACCCTCGATTCTAAGGGGGACGTGGTAAGAGCCACTAATGAAAGCACAATTGAGGTGCCTTGAAAAGGTAAACGTTGAGCTACCATACCAGTCAATCAATCATACCCACTGCTGGGTCTATCCCCTGAGAAAAGGAAAATCAAAAATCACAGGCTGGCAATCCTGCACTCCAGCAATATTTACCATAGGCAACACTTGGAAGCAACGAAAATGTCCATCAACAGAGGAATGCACCAAGAAGAAGTGGTCCATGTACACATGGAATATTAGCCATGGAAAACATTGAAGCACTGCTCTTTGAGGCACCATAGATGAGCCTGGAGATAATCACAAAACATGAAGTAGGTCGGAAAGCAAAACACCTATATCCTATATTATCACTTATGGCATTATCTAATAACTGGCACAGATGAACGTATTTCCAAAGAGAAAGACACTCACAGGCTGAGAAAACAAACTATGCTCATCTGAAAGGAAAGGAGGGGGGAAATTGAGAAATGAAGATTAGTGTTACTATACATATACAAATACATATTTTGTACATGTATCAAAAAGACCGAACATATAGCAAGGGAGGTCGACGGAACACTGTAATATTTTACATGGGAAGAGGATCTGTACATTAATAGACATACATAATGTACAAATGAACCAGATTGTGTACACCTAGGATAAACAATATTCTAAACTTTACCCAGATTAAAAAACTTTTAAAAACCAAGAAGAAGTAATGAGACATAAACTTATGGGGATTTCTCCTGGCAAATTCCATTCTAATTTACAACCTAGGACAATGACTTCCAGAAAGGCTCTGCTGCCCTAGTACCCAGATTGGGGAATGGAGAAATGCTACCTCCTTGTGGCCGTTTCCCACAACAGCAGGTTTGAACCCACTGCGAAAGGTCACTAAATTTTCACCAACTTGCAGTTCTGTAAATGACACCTGCCCTCCAGAAAATTTCTGGGGTCAAAAATCGACCAAAAAATTCAAAAGAGGGCAACCTTCGAAGAAGACAATTTCAAGAGCTACATTGTACTCACGGTTTTTTCTTTTAAGAGAAAAGAGAACGATGTAGGAATATGATGAATTTTAAAAAATTTAATGACAGGCATACCCATATTACAAAAACCTATCAGCTCACAGCAGTCAGAATGGCCATTAGGAAAAATGCTGCAAAAAATAAACGGTGAAGGGAGTGTGGAGAAATGCGTACCCTCGGTTGTAAGGGGGGGCATGTAAAGAGCCACTAATGAAAACACAGTGTAGGTGCTTTGAAAAGGGAAACATTGAGCTACCAGTCAATCAATCACAACCACTGCTTGGCCTATCACCTGAGAAAATGAGAATCAAAAAGTCACAGGCTGGCAAACCTGTACGCCAGCAAGATTTACCATAGCCAGCACTTGGAAGCAATGAAAATGTCCATCAACCGAGGAATGCACCAAGAAGAAGTGGTCCACGTACACAATGGAATATTACTCTAATAATAAATATAAATGAAATTTAAAAACAAACAAAAGCAAGGAGACATCAACATTTGTGGGTTTATCCGGGCACATGGCACTCTAACTTATAACCGAAGAACACCACTGGCCGGTAGGTCTGTTTCCCTAGTACCAGCAAGGGGAACGTAGAAAGGCTGCCGCTCTCTGGCCGTTACCTGCAAAAGCAGGTTTAAAGCCTGAGCTAATGGTCACTTCATATGAACAAGTACTGCAGGGCTGTAAATGAAACCTGCCCTCAAAATGTCTTGAGGGAGATAATGGCCAAAATATTTCAAATGGTGACACATACTTTAAGAAAACACTTTGAAGAAATAAGCTCTAATCACAGCTGGAAAAATAAAAAGGACATGTCTTAAAGATCAATTTCAACGCATTATGAGACACATGCAAATTCAACCACAAAGAGGTATCAGCTCACACCACTCAGAATAACCATCAGCAAAAACTACAAAGAATAAATCCTGAAGGAGCTGGGAAGAAATACATACCCTCCACTTTAAGTGGGACGTAACCTGGAAAGAGCCACTAAGGAGAACAGAATAGAGGTGCCTGTAAAAGGTAAACATTGAGCTACCATATGTTCCAGCAGACCTATTCCTGGACCTATAAACTAAGAAGACAGAATTGGAAGGACACAGGCACGCAAATCTGCATTGCATAGTATTACAGTAGCCAAGATATGGAAGTAACCAAAAAGTCCACCGACAGATGGGTGGACAAAGAAGAACTGCTACCTGTACAGATGGAATATGAGCTAGTGAAAAAAATGAAACGATGCCATTTCCAGCACCACAGATGAGTCTAGAAGTAATCACGCAACTTGGAGTAAGTGAGAAAGCGAAAAACACATATCCTATCGTATCACATATAGGTGTTACCTAAAAAATGATACAAACAAAGATATTTCCACAGAGAAACACTTTCATAGATTCATTAAAAAACTTATGGTTCACCAAATGGACAGGTGTGAGGATTGGATACATTACCATATTGAGGTTAACAGAGAGATACAAACACATGTGAAATATAGAATCACCAAAGACCTACGCAATACCAAGAGAAGACTACTCAACATTGTGTCATAACCTACATGGGAAAAGGATCCGAAGAAGAATAGATATATGTATATGTGTGAAAGAACCACATCTTGCACACCTAGAACAAACAAAACATTGTAATCAAGTTTGCTGTGAGAAAAAATAAAAATTAAGTTAAAAATACCAACAAGAAGTAAGGAGACATAAACTTAAAGGGCTTTTTCCTCGCACATTCCATTCTAATTTACAACCTAGAACACCACTTCCAGTAAGGCTCTGTTGCCCTAGTAACCAGATTTGGTAAAGGAGAAATGCTGCCGCCTTGTGGCCGATTCCCGCAAGAGCAGCTTTTAACCCCCAGCTAATGGTCACTTACCATTCACAAGGACTCAGGGCTGTAAAGGACACCTGCCCTCAAAATTGTGCTGAGGTAGGGAATGGATAAAAAAATTCAAAACAGGCAAAATGTTCACGAAGATAGTATGAAGAGGTAAGTTTTACTCACTCTCTTTTAAAAAAAAGGAAAATGGATAAAAGCTCAGCCTCAGGAAGTATTAGACTCATGCAATCTAATCTACAAAAAGTTTTCAACTCACACCAGTCGACTGACCATTGGCAAAAAGTCTACAAACAATAAATGCTGAAGAGGTTTAAGAGAACTGTGTACCCTCTAGCTGCTGGTGAGATGTAAAAGGGTTAAACGCTAATAATGAGAACAGAAAGAAGCTGCGTTGAAAAGAAAAATTGAGGTACCATTCAATCCAGCAGGCGCACCAAAGGGCCTCTCACCTGAGAAGACCAGAATGAAGAAGACCCGGGCTGCAAAAGCTGCACTGCAGCCTTATTCACAATAGACAAGACAGTGAAGCAACCAAAATGTCCATCAACAGACGAAAGGATAAAGAAGAAGTGGTCCATGTACACAATGAATACTAGCCATGGAAAACAATGAAACACTGCTCTTTGAGGCACCATAGATGATCTTGGAGATAATCACAGAACATGAGGTAAGTCGGAAAGGAAAAGTCCTATAACCTATGATATCACTTATAGGCGTTATCTAATAACTGACACAAATGAACATATTTCCACAGAGAAAGGCAATCACAGACTTATTAAAAAAAAAAAACTATGCTTATCTAAAAGGAAAGGTGGGGGGAATGGATACATGAAGATTAGCGTTACCATATGTATACAAATACATATTATATACATATATCAAAAAGACCGACCATATAGCAAGGAAGGATTACGGAACACTCTGTAATAATTTACACGGGAAGAGGATCTCTACATAAATAGGTATATATGATATGTAGATGAACCAGAGTGTGTACACCTTGGACAAGCAACATTCTAACCATTACCCGAATTGAAAAAATTAAAACAACGAACTAGGAGTAATGAGACATAAACTTATGGGGGGTTTTCCTGGCACATTCCATCCAAATTGAAAACCTAGGCAGACAACTTCCAGAACGGCTCTGCTGCCCTAGTACCCAGATTTGGGAATCGAGAAATGCTGCATCCTTGTGGCCGTTTCCCACAACAGCAGCTTTGAACCCACTGCAAAAGGTCACTAATTATTCACCAATTGCAGGTCTGTAAATGACACCGGCCCTCCAAAAAATACTGAGGTCGAAAATCGACCAAAAAATTCTAGAGTGCAACCTTCCAAAAAGAAAATTTGAAGAGGTATATTACACTCACACTTTCTTTCTTTTTTCTTTTAACAGAAAAGTAAAAGGCGTGGAAAAATGATGAATTGTAGGAATTTTTACAGACATGTAAACCCAAATTACAAAAACCTGTCAGCTCACACCAGTCAGAATGGCCATCAACAAAAATGCTGCAAACTAGAAATGCTGACGTGATTGTGGAGAAATGCGTACCCTCGATTCTAAGGGGGACGTGGTAAGAGCCACTAATGAAAGCACAATTGAGGTGCCTTGAAAAGGTAAACGTTGAGCTACCATACCAGTCAATCAATCATACCCACTGCTGGGTCTATCCCCTGAGAAAAGGAAAATCAAAAATCACAGGCTGGCAATCCTGCACTCCAGCAATATTTACCATAGGCAACACTTGGAAGCAACGAAAATGTCCATCAACAGAGGAATGCACCAAGAAGAAGTGGTCCATGTACACATGGAATATTAGCCATGGAAAACATTGAAGCACTGCTCTTTGAGGCACCATAGATGAGCCTGGAGATAATCACAAAACATGAAGTAGGTCGGAAAGCAAAACACCTATATCCTATATTATCACTTATGGCATTATCTAATAACTGGCACAGATGAACGTATTTCCAAAGAGAAAGACACTCACAGGCTGAGAAAACAAACTATGCTCATCTGAAAGGAAAGGAGGGGGGAAATTGAGAAATGAAGATTAGTGTTACTATACATATACAAATACATATTTTGTACATGTATCAAAAAGTCCGAACATATAGCAAGGGAGGTCGACGGAACACTGTAATATTTTACATGGGAAGAGGATCTGTACATTAATAGACATACATAATGTACAAATGAACCAGATTGTGTACACCTAGGATAAACAATATTCTAAACTTTACCCAGATTAAAAAACTTTTAAAAACCAAGAAGAAGTAATGAGACATAAACTTATGGGGATTTCTCCTGGCAAATTCCATTCTAATTTACAACCTAGGACAATGACTTCCAGAAAGGCTCTGCTGCCCTAGTACCCAGATTGGGGAATGGAGAAATGCTACCTCCTTGTGGCCGTTTCCCACAACAGCAGGTTTGAACCCACTGCGAAAGGTCACTAAATTTTCACCAACTTGCAGTTCTGTAAATGACACCTGCCCTCCAGAAAATTTCTGGGGTCAAAAATCGACCAAAAAATTCAAAAGAGGGCAACCTTCGAAGAAGACAATTTCAAGAGCTACATTGTACTCACGGTTTTTTCTTTTAAGAGAAAAGAGAACGATGTAGGAATATGATGAATTTTAAAAAATTTAATGACAGGCATACCCATATTACAAAAACCTATCAGCTCACAGCAGTCAGAATGGCCATTAGGAAAAATGCTGCAAAAATAAACGGTGAAGGGAGTGTGGAGAAATGCGTACCCTCGGTTGTAAGGGGGGGCATGTAAAGAGCCACTAATGAAAACACAGTGTAGGTGCTTTGAAAAGGGAAACATTGAGCTACCAGTCAATCAATCACAACCACTGCTTGGCCTATCACCTGAGAAAATGAGAATCAAAAAGTCACAGGCTGGCAAACCTGTACGCCAGCAAGATTTACCATAGCCAGCACTTGGAAGCAATGAAAATGTCCATCAACCGAGGAATGCACCAAGAAGAAGTGGTCCACGTACACAATGGAATATTACTCTAATAATAAATATAAATGAAATTTAAAAACAAACAAAAAGCAAGGAGACATCAACATTTGTGGGTTTATCCGGGCACATGGCACTCTAACTTATAACCGAAGAACACCACTGGCCGGTAGGTCTGTTTCCCTAGTACCAGCAAGGGGAACGTAGAAAGGCTGCCGCTCTCTGGCCGTTACCTGCAAAAGCAGGTTTAAAGCCTGAGCTAATGGTCACTTCATATGAACAAGTACTGCAGGGCTGTAAATGAAACCTGCCCTCAAAATGTCTTGAGGGAGATAATGGCCAAAATATTTCAAATGGTGACACATACTTTAAGAAAACACTTTGAAGAAATAAGCTCTAATCACAGCTGGAAAAATAAAAAGGACATGTCTTAAAGATCAATTTTCAACGCATTATGAGACACATGCAAATTCAACCACAAAGAGGTATCAGCTCACACCACTCAGAATAACCATCAGCAAAAACTACAAAGAATAAATCCTGAAGGAGCTGGGAAGAAATACATACCCTCCACTTTAAGTGGGACGTAACCTGGAAAGAGCCACTAAGGAGAACAGAATAGAGGTGCCTGTAAAAGGTAAACATTGAGCTACCATATGTTCCAGCAGACCTATTCCTGGACCTATAAACTAAGAAGACAGAATTGGAAGGACACAGGCACGCAAATCTGCATTGCATAGTATTACAGTAGCCAAGATATGGAAGTAACCAAAAAGTCCACCGACAGATGGGTGGACAAAGAAGAACTGCTACCTGTACAGATGGAATATGAGCTAGTGAAAAAAATGAAACGATGCCATTTCCAGCACCACAGATGAGTCTAGAAGTAATCACGCAACTTGGAGTAAGTGAGAAAGCGAAAAACACATATCCTATCGTATCACATATAGGTGTTACCTAAAAAATGATACAAACAAAGATATTTCCACAGAGAAACACTTTCATAGATTCATTAAAAAACTTATGGTTCACCAAATGGACAGGTGTGAGGATTGGATACATTACCATATTGAGGTTAACAGAGAGATACAAACACATGTGAAATATAGAATCACCAAAGACCTACGCAATACCAAGAGAAGACTACTCAACATTGTGTCATAACCTACATGGGAAAAGGATCCGAAGAAGAATAGATATATGTATATGTGTGAAAGAACCACATCTTGCACACCTAGAACAAACAAAACATTGTAATCAAGTTTGCTGTGAGAAAAAATAAAAATTAAGTTAAAAATACCAACAAGAAGTAAGGAGACATAAACTTAAAGGGCTTTTTCCTCGCACATTCCAATCTAATTTACAACCTAGAACACCACTTCCAGTAAGGCTCTGTTGCCCTAGTAACCAGATTTGGTAAAGGAGAAATGCTGCCGCCTTGTGGCCGATTCCCGCAAGAGCAGCTTTTAACCCCCAGCTAATGGTCACTTACCATTCACAAGGAC